>NC_043717.1:84734563-84827395 GCF_006229205.1 Suricata suricatta
AGTGTAGGAGGGTGGCCGTCTCTCCACACCCTCGCCAGCATCTATAGTCTCTTGATTTGTTCATTTTAGCCACTCTGACTGGTGTGAGGTGGTACCTCAGTGTGGTTTTGATTTGTGTTTCCCTGATGATGAGTGATGTTGAGCATCGTTTAATGTGCCTGTAGGCCATCTGGATGTCCTCTTTGGAGAAGTGTCTGTTCATGTCTTCTGCCCATTTCTTCACTGGGTTATTTGTCTTTTGGGTGTGGAGTTTGGTGTGTTCCTTATAGATTTTGGATACTAGCCCTTTATCTGATATGTCATTTGCAACGATCTTTTCCCATTCTGTCAGTTGCCTATTAGTTTTCTTGATTGTTTCCTTTGCAGTGCAGAAGCTTTTTATCTTGACGAAGTCCCAAGATTTCAGTTTTGCTTTCATTTCCCTTGCCTTTGAGGATGTGTCGAGTAGGAAACTGCTACAGTTGAGGTCAAGTAGGTTGTTTCCTACTTTCTCCTGGAGGGTTTTGATGGTTTCCTGTCTCACATTCAGGTCCTTCAGCCATTGTGAGGTTATTTTTGTGTATGGTGTAAGAAAGTGTTCTCGTTTCATTCTTCTGCATGATGCTGTCCAGTTCTCCCAGCACCACCTGCTAAAGAGGCAGTCTTTTTTCCATCAGATACTCTGTCCTGCTTTGTCAAAAATTAATTGGCCATACATTCATGGGCCCAGTTCTGGGTTCTCTATTCTATTCCATTGGTCTATGTGTCTGTTTTTGTGCCATATTTCATTTTTAGTTGATTTTTGTGTGTGGTGTAAGATTAGGGTCCAGTTTTCATTCTTTTCCATATGGGTATCCCATTTCCTTAACCCTATTTGTTGGAGTAACTATCTGTTTCCCATTGTGTATTCTTGGTACCTTGTGAAAAATCAGTTGACCATATGTGCTTGGGTTTATTTCTGGGCTCTCTATGATGTTATACTGTGGGGGCGCCTGGGAGGCTCCATTGATTAAGCATCTGACTCTTGATCTCAGTTCAGGTCTTGATGTCAGGGCCATGAGTTCAAGGCCTGTGTTGGGCTCCATGCCCAGCATTGAATAAAACCTTTCTATTATGCCCAGCATGGAATAAAATCTTTCTATTGTGTTTCATTAGTCTATTTGTCTATCTTTATGCCAGTATCCTACTGTGTTTTAATAAGTATAGCTTCATAATATATTTTGAAATCAAGAAGTATGATGCCTCCAGCTTTGTTTTTCTTTCTCAAGATTATTTGGGATATTTGGGGTCATTCATGGTTCTGTATGAATTTTAGAATTATTTTTTCTATTTAAAAAAAATACCATGATAATTTTGACAGGGATTGAATTTAATCTGTAGATCACTTTGGGTAGTATGGTCATTTTAACAGTATTACAAGTTCCAATCTATGAATGCAGTATGTCTGGTTATTTGTGTCTTTAATTTTATTAATGATTTGTAGATTTTAATATACAAGTTTTTCACCTCTTTGGTTAAGTTTATTCATAGGTATTTTATTCCTTTTGGTATTACTGTAAATGGGATTATTTTCTTAATTTCTCTTTCATATAGTTCATTGTTATTATATAGAAACACAGCTGATGTTTATTTCATGCTACTTTACTGGATTTGTTTCCTTTTATTTGTGGTATCTTTATGCTTTGTACATAGAAGATCATGTCATCAGCAAATACAGATATTTATTTCTTCGTTTCCTATTTGCATGCATTTTATTTCTTTTCCTTTTTCGATTGTCCTGGCTAGGACTTACAGTACTTTGTTGAATAGAAGTGGCAAGAGTAAGCATCTTTAATCTTGTTCCTGATCTTGGGGGAGAAGCTTTCAGTTTTCCTTCATTGATTATGATGTTAGCTGGACTTTTTATACATGACTTTTATTATGTTTGCGTATATTCTCTCTATACTTAATTTGCTGAGATTTTTTATCATGTGGAGTCTTGAATTAGCAAATGAGTCTTATGTATTATTTGAGATTATCATGTAATTTCCCTCCTTTAATCTGTTAAAGTGGTGTATTACATAAATGGATCTAAATTTGTTGTGCCATGCTTTCATCCCAGAGATATATCCCATTTGGTCATGGTGTATGATCCTTTTAATGTGCTATTGTATTTTCTTTGCCAGTATTTTGTTCAGTATATTTGCATCTAAGTTCATCAGAGATATTGGACTTTGTTTTCTTATAACTCAGTGAACTTCCTCAAGATGGTAGTTTTGAATTCTTTGTCAACTCTTAGTTCTCCATTTCTTTTTTTTTTAATATTTATTTATTTTTGAGAGAGAGAGAGACAGAGCACGAGTAGGGGAGGGGCAGAGACAGAGGGAGACATAGAATCCAAAGCAGACTCCAGGCTCTGAGCTGCCAGCACAGAACCCGACATGGGCTTCGAACCCACAAACCGTGAGATCATGACCTGAGCTGAAGCTGGACACTCATTCAACTGAGCCTCCCAGGTGCCCCAGTTCTTCATTTCTTTAAGACAGTTACTAGAGGTGCACCTGGGTGGCTCAGTTGGTTAAGCTTCCAACTTTGGCTCAGGTCATGATCTCTCGGTTTGTGAGTTGGAGCCCCGTGTCAGACTTTGTGCTGACAGCTAGGAGCCTGGAGCCCGCTTTGGATTCTTTCTCTCCCTCTTTCTTTGCCCCTTTCCTGTTCACATTCTGTCTCTCTCTCTCTCTCTCTCTCTCTCTCAAAACAAAGATAATTACTAGAGATTTTTTTAAAATTTTTGAGCTCATGTTTTTCCTTTTCTTTATGTTCCATGTAGTTTTTCACTGGTGATTGCACATTTGAAGAAACAGCTCAGTTTTTCTGGACTAGATATCACTGGGAAAGATCTTCACCAATCAGCCTGGTTTGAGATCGTGTACAACCTGGTTAAATATTTTGTGCTTTTGTTCCTCCCTGCTCTTGGTGGCCAAAATTTTATTTTATTTTATTTTATTTTATTTTATTTTATTTTTTTAATGTTTTATTTATTTTTGATACAGAGAGAGACAGAGCATGAGAGGGGGAGGGGCAGAGAGAGAAGGAGACACAGAATCTGAAGCAGGCTCCAGGCTCCAAGCTGTCAGCACAGAGCCCGACGCGGGGCTCGAATCCACGAACGTGAGATCTGACCTGAGCCGAAGTCGGAGGCTTAACCAACTGAGCCACCCAGGTGCCCCTATTTTATTTTTTAATTCTCTAGGAGCCTATAATCTCTGTTCCCTCTGTTGTCTGACTATGGCATAATCTCTTTCCCCCTGTGATGTCCATCATTGTTATGTATGGAACTAGCCTTTAGCAGAGCAATGAAATCCTAGGGATGTTAGAGGCAAGCTCTACTCTTCTCTCCCTCCCTCTTTGGGGAAAAGCAGCTTAAATTGTGTAATTTTTTAATTTTACAGAGTCCTGCTGACTACATTGAGCCTCCTGCTTCTCATTTGTCTGTCCCTATAAGACACAGCATCTGGACCACGCTAACTTTTTCAGTGCTGGTGTAGCAGGTGTGGTGGGGTGGGGAACCAGCTCCTTGCAGGATACTATTGACAGTCTAAAGATATTAGAGCCACACTCTACTCCTTTTTTCCTCTAGTATGAGAAGCCTCCATCCTGTGCCTTCACATTTCGCAGAGTTGTGCTGGGCTACAGGAAGATGTCTACTCCTTTTCCTTTGTTCCTAGCAGCCCCAGGAATACAAACTATATTTTACAGCTTTATGTTTATCTGGCCAGAAGTTAGGAGTTAAATTGTATTTACTGTTTACTGTTTTTGTTTTGCTGTTAGTGTCACAGAGTAAATTTTCTCTAGTGTCCTTGGTTTTGTCTGCCTAGTTTCATAGGGGCCATAATGATGTAACATGTTGGGAAAGAAGAGATATCCTAGAGTCCAACAATTAGGTCTTTGTCATTTAGTAAGTGTATGCCACTGGGCAGTGACCTTCCACACATGTTTCTCAGGATGTTTGCCCCCATTAGGTGGGACAGGAAAGCTAGAAGAGCCTAGGGTTGAGTATTTCCCTTTTCTTAGATCAGTTAGTCTCTGATGAAATCGCTTCTTTTGCATTTTTTAAAATATTTATTTATTTTTGGGAGAGTGCAAGTCAGGGAGGGGCAGAGAGAGATGGGGCCAGCGGATCCAAAGTGGGCTATGCACTGACAGCAGAGAGCCTGATGTAGGGCTCAAACTCACAAACCATGAGATCATGACCTGAGCTGAAGTTGGATGCTCAACCTACTGAACCATATAAGTGCCCCCAAAATAGTTTCTTTTAAAGGTGGACCTTGTTAGGAATAATAGACTATCCTGGGCATGTTTCAAAATGGCTATTTTTTGCTTTCCCCCGCTGGAAGTACAAAGAGAATTTTCTTTGATATTCACTATGAGAACCTAATTAGGTAAGGCTCGTGGAGATAAAATGAACAGAATTAGCCCACCTCCTCCCTAAGACTGGGTCCTCCTGGTGTTTTTAACCCTTAAGCCTTCTATACTGAGCCTCTAGTCATTTTTCATTTATAGGTTAGTTTTTCCTATCTTTGTTCTGGTTCCCATGACCTTTTCTGCCTTAGCATTCTGCTCTGATAAGTTGTGATTCTCTTTTTTTTTAAATTTTTTTTTAACTTTTATTTATTTTTGAGAGACAGAGAGAGACAAAGCAAGAGTGGGAGAGGAGCGTAGAGAGAGAGGGGGAGACACAGAATCTGAAGCAGGCTCCAGGCTCTGAGAAGTCAGCACAGAGCCCAACGTGGGGCTCAAACCCACAGACCATGAGATCATGACCTGAACCAAAGTCGGACGCTTAACCAACTGAGCCACCCAGGTGCCCCAAGTTGTAATTTTCAATATTTGCCTGTAAGCTTCTCAAATTTCATGGACAGCTGTTTGATCGGTGACTTCACTTCTTGGTTGGATCAAAATTTATGGATTTTTCAGTGTATTTAACTTCTGGTTGTTAGAATAAGAGTCATGACTTCTATGCTTTTTACATGCTAATCAGAAACTGAAAGTCTTCCTGACTACTTTTTATTATATAATCAGTATATGAATAGATTCATGACATCAAGGATGACTAGTTTGTCAAATGGTAAATTTATTTATTTAATAAAATTACTATTTTATTTATGTATTTCTACATAAAAATTTACCTCACTTCAAGTAAGAGTGGAATATTTACTTTCATTCAGATTACTTAGCCTTGCCCATGATAAAATACAATTTTCTTGAACGTCAGATGGTATTGTATTTTTGGTTTCAATCATTAAATATAGTTTCTAAAGTTCATGAGCAAAATGATATTATATGTATTCATATTTCTACTCTTTCTGTTGTGTCTTCTTATTCTCTGATACTCCAAATTTTTTTAATCATTACTTTTCTGTTTAAAAAACTTTAGCCTTCTATGTAACTACAGATCTGCAGAGAGTAGAATGATGGCTGTCAGGGGCATGAGGGTAGGAAGGAGGGGGAGATGCTGGTCAAAGGGTATAAGCCTTCAGCGATAGGATGAATAAGCTCTGGGGATTTTTGGATATCATTTTGACTATAAAATATTTAAAATTTGCTTTAAAAAATCAGTGATTCTGACCACACAATTGCTCTGACCACACATATACAAAATAAGTATGTGAGGTGATGAATGTCTTACTTAACCTGATTAAGTAATCATTTCACCAAGTATATGTATATCAAATCATATTATATACTTTAAATATATTTAAAGTTTTATTTTTCAATTATACTTCAGTAAAGCTGATAATAAAAAAAAAGGATAGATCTCCTAGTGACAAATTCTTCTTGTTTTTCTTCATGTGGGAATGTTTTTATATTCTCTTTATTACTAAAAGTGGTGAAGTGGTGGACAATTCTTTTCTTTCAGCACTTGAAATAGTAGCTTCTTTCTTTTGTAGCTTCTTTCTGACCCCCATGGTTTCAAATGAGAAATGTGCTGTCATTTGAATTGGTGATTTTTAAAAAAAGAATTTATTAAGTATTTTTTAATGTTTATTTTGGAGAGAGATGAAGAGAGCGGGAGAGAGAGAGAAAGCAGGGTAGGGACAGAGAGAGAGGCGGGGAGAGAGAATCCCAAACAGGCTCTGAGCTGAGACTCGAGGTCATGAACTGTGAGCTCATGACCTGAGCAGAAACCAAGAGTTGGATGCTTAACCAACTGAGGTGATTTTTTAAAATAGATAATGTGTTGTTTCTCTCTCCTACTTTCAAAATATTTTCTTTGATTTTTGTTCTAGAATATTAATTATGTGTCTTAGACTGGATATCATTGGACGGAGTCTATCTCATATTTACTCAGCTTTCTGAATCTATAAGTTTGGGTCCTCTATCACATTTTGGAGGTTTTCAGCTGTTATTTCTTTGAATATTCCTTTGTCCCCACTCTATTTCTTCTCTCATATCCCCATTCTGATGATATACATTTTTGTTCCACAGGTCATTGAAGCTCTGTTCTTTTTTTTTTCGGCATGTTTTCTGTTATTTAGAAGGTGTGAATTCTATTGATCTGTCTTCATTTTCACTAATTTTATCATTTGTCATCCCCACCCTATTATTGAGCCTGTCCAGTGAGTTTTATTATATTTGTTCTTTGAGCGCTCTTTCTTTACAATAATGTGTCTTCCTAGAAACCTAAAAAAAATGCAGATAGAATTTTCAAACTGTTATATTTTATTTATTCTTTTCCATTCATTATACTTTCTATTTATTTTTCTTTGCTTATTATATTGACTAAGACCATGATTAAAATGCTTAATAGTAATAGTTATAGTAGCCTTAATATAGTCATGATCTTAATAAAAATCCTTCCAAAATTTTCCCAGATATATGATCCTTTTGTAGTGTGTGTGTGTATGTGTGTGTGTGTGTGTGTGTGTGTGTATGTTTGTAGTTAGCCTTCATGAACTTAAGGAAATGTTCCTTTATCTTTACTTTGCTAGGCATTTTTATAATGACAGTACATTGAATTTCATCAAGTACTTTTTCATATCACTGAGATGTTAACATTTTCCTTCTAATCTATTAAAGAAGTCAACTGCAGAGGTAGATTATCAAATGTTTGTGCTATCCCAAGATATATCTGACTGATTTTCACTATCTTAAAGTCTTCCTGAATTCAATTTACTAATATTTTATTTAGGATTTTTGCTTTTGTTATATACAAGCTGTAGTAATTATTGTATGTAGTACAATCTTGTCCAGTTTTGGTATCAAGATTGTGCTAACCACTTAAAAGGAGATTAGAGTTTACTTTTCTTTCTGAACTTCTGGAAGGAACACTATGCTTAAGATGACAGTTAAGTGTTCCTTGATGTTTGTCTTTGAATACCCCATAGAAGCACATGAAATGGTAGTAACAGGTCTACTGTCAATGATTTATTCATTTTACAGTTTATTGATCTATTCAGATTTTCTACTTATAATTTTGGAAAATGTATACCTTTGTATTTCTAAATTATTGTTCAGTCTATTGAGGAAATATAGTGGCTTAAATTTGTACATAGTAGTCTCATGATATAGCAATCATCTGATTTTTTTTACCTTTTGTCTTCTTTCAAATATTCTTGTCAAAATTTGTTTTTTTTCAGATTTATTGAGAAATAATTGACATACATCACTGAGTTTAAGGTGTGCAGTATGATGGTTTGGTTTACATATATTGTGGAATGATTATGTTGATAAATTCAGCTTACATCATATAAATGCAATAAAATGGAAAGAAAGAAGAAAAGAAAAAAGGAAAAAAATTCCTTATGTCAAGTACTCATGGCTTTACACTTGTAACAACTTTCCTATATACTATACAGCAGTGTTGGGTACAGTCCTAGTATTGTCCATTATATCCCTTGTACTTACTTATCTTCTAAGTGTAGTTTTAAGCCTTTTGATCACCTTCCTCTAATTCCCCCTCCCCTCATCCTCTACCTCTGGTCTAATCACTTTTTACATGAGTTTGTAGTTATTTTTTAATTTTTTAAGGTTCTACATATAAGTGAGATCATACAGTATTTGTCTTTCTCTGTCTGACTTACTTCATTTAGTATAGTGCCTCCAAGATACATCCATGTTGTGGCAAATGGTAGGGTTTCGCTTTTTGTTTTGAGACTCGATAATATTCCATTGCATATATTTACCACAACTTCTTTACCCATTCATCCTTTGATAGACATTTAGGTTATTTCCATATCTTAGCTATTGTAAATAATGCTGCTATGAACACATATTTTTTAATGTTTATTTTTTATCATTTATTTTGAGAGAGGGAGAGAGAGGCAGAGAGAGAGAGAAAGAGATCTTGGAGAAGGGTTGAGAAAGAGGAAGAGAGAGAATCCCAAGTAGGCTCCACGGTGTCAGTGCAGAGCCCAATGTGGGGCTTAAACCCATTAAATTGAGTCAAATCCTCAACTGACTGAGCTACCAGGCACACCTATATTTTAATTAGTTTTTCAAAATAACTAATTTTAATGGATATTTTCTGCTTTTATAATTTTCTCATTTTCAGCTTTTACTTTTGTCCTTTCATTCAGTTTTATTTGTTCTCACTTTATGTTCTCTTTCTAGTTTTATATTTCATTAACATAATTCATTTATTTTTAATTCACCATGGTCAAATATTTTACCTTCTTAATATAATGTTGGCTACATTTCAGAAGTAGTGTTTTTATTGTCATTTATTTCTAAATACAGTTTCTTCCTCAATTTATCTTTAAGGAGCAATATATTTGAAATGTCTTTCTTAATTTCTAAGTTGTATGGAATTTAGGAAGAACTTTTTAAAAAATGATTTCTAAACTTGTTGATTTGTGCTGTGCGAACCTGGTTTGTACAGTGTGGTTACAGGAAAACTTTGGATTCTGAGTAATTTTTTCTCTGAGTGTTCTGTAAGATGAGCAAACATTTCTAATAAATTTTAATTTGATTAATGAGCGATATCTTGTAATACAAGTACTACACGATGCCAAGTGTCACACGATCCAAATTGAGCCAGTGGTTCTTGAAATTTGCTTTGAATACGAATGCTTTGGATTACAGGCATGTTTCCAGAACAAATTATGGTCACAAACCGAAGTTTTGCTGTATTTTTAATTAGTTAAGACAGCCATTACCAGTTTTTTAAGATGTTTATTTTGAGAGAAAGACAGCAGGAAGGAGACAGCAAGAGAGGGAAACAGAATAGGAAGCAAGCTCCACGCTGTCAGTGCAGAGTTTGCCTTGGGGCTTGACACCATGAACTGTGAGATCATGACCTGAGCAGAAATCAAGAGTCAGACACTTAACTGACTGAGCCACCCAGGCGCTCCAAGACATCCTTTGTCAATTTTTGCAAACATTTTAAATATGTGTTTACCCTACCTTCAAATATAGATGATGTTTTTTTTCCACTTATCTGGTATAAATTTTGCTATTGAAATCCTCTACAACCTTCTTATTTCATTTATCTGAACTACTGGTTTTTGAGAAAGGTCTGCTCAAATTTCTTTTTTTTAATGTTTATTCATTTTTGAGAGACAGAGAGAGACTGCTAGCGGGGGGGGGGGGGGAAGAAAGCGAGGGAGACACAGAATCTGAAGCAGGCTGCAGGAATCTGAAATGTCAGCGCAGAGCCGGATGTGGGGCTTGAACTCACAAACTGTGAGATCATGACCTGAACCAAAGTCAGACAATCAACTGAGCTACCCAGGCACCCCAGTCTGCTCAAATTTCTTACTATTGTCGCATATTTTTCAAAGTTTTCTTTGATAGTCAATATTTTCTTTAAGGAAAATATGTTGGCTATGTTAATTAATACTCATGAATTTTATAGATCTTATATATTTGTATATGTTAATTGATTTTTCTTTACCAGTATATAATATCTTACTTTGTCCTACTTAATGCTTTCTTAGTGAGACCTATTTTGTCAACATCTGCTTTTATTTTAACATTTACCTGAAGTGAATTTTTTTATTCATTTATTTTCCACATTTTTTGCCTATTTTGCCAGTCTTATGAACTGTCATGCTTGGACTTTTAAAAAAAATTGAGGATCTCTGTCTTGTATTAGGTCATTTTAGCTAATTAAAATTTATGTGAATAATGATGCAGTTAGCTTTATTCCTTCTTGTTTTGTACTTTCTATTTCATTATTTTATCCTATTGTGTATTTGTTGGATGGTTAAACATATTTGTATATTTTAAAATTTTTCTATTGTTTGTTTAGAAATAGACTCTGTCACTATAATGTTTTTAGGGTTAATATACAAGTTAACAAAGAGTCTTAATAAACATCTCTGAAACAGTAATACTCTTCTGCATTTCCTCTACCTTCCATTCAATGTTCCTGTTTATTTGTATCTCTTAGTTCCTTTCAGTCTGCAATTTTATGTCTTTCTTCATTTTAAATTTTAAATCTTTATCTTTCATACATTTCAGGTTTCTTCTTTTAGAACATGGTTATTTGAATTTGTTGTTAATAACCTGTCTTCTGTTACTGTCACCTCTCTTATCATTTTATTCTTATACTTTGCCTTTTTGTTCTGTGCAATCTGTGAGAGCTGGTTAGGTACTTACTCTCCAGATGACTAGTTTATTTTGTATTAATTATATCTGTTTATAATGTTGTTTTGAAACATGTTATAGTATTCACTTCCCTCTGCTCTTTTTCCATTGTACTATTTGTCTCATTTATTGCAGTCTTTTATTTCATCAGCACAGCCTTCTCTGTACAATTTCTGTTTGTTTCCTTCCCTGAACACAAGGCAGATGCTGGTTAACATTTCCTTATATTTCAGCAATCATTTTAATGAGCAATGTTCTTTTCTCTTTAGTATTACTTTTATTTCTTCATATTATTTGGAAAAATATTTTAATGGCCCACTTTTCAATTTGATCCTTTGCATACTTGACTGTGGCCTAATATTTGTCCTACAGTGTGGGTGGATTCACCTTAGACTTCTTCATTAGTTTCTAGGATACTCATAGAAACTTTGCTAGCATCTTTAATTTTTGAATTGATTACAATAAGTTTATTTTACCAGTCTGGTGTTTCAGTAACCTTATGGTAATTTTAAGATGTCAGTGCACTCCGAGGAGCCCTGGTACAGTAATTTCATGTTTCCATGGATCTTATTTCAAGAATCAACTTTCTTCATCTAGTTTTCTCTTTAGACTGACTTCCATTTCAACTACATTATAATTCATTGTCTATGCTATTCCTGGTGCTACTGCCAATGTCAGAGAAAACCCTGATATCTTGAGAAGTAGTTGTGAAGACCTAAATAAATGATTTACCCTTGGTTCATGGATTTGAAAGTTCACTCTTGTGGAGGTGTTACCTATTCCCAAATTATTTTATAGAGTCAAATTATTGTCAATCAAATTCCCAGCAGGCTGTTTGTTTAGAAATTGAAAACTCATTCTACAATTCATAGGGGAAGCAAAGATACTGGGATAACCAAAATAGTTCTGAATAATACCTGATCCCGAAAATTTTTATAAAGCTAAAGCCATCAAAACTGTGGTCTTGGCAAAGATACAGATGGAAATTAATGGAACAGAAAAGAGAGATCAGAAATAGACCCACAGAGGGGCTCAGTTGGTTAAACATTCAACTCTTGACTCTTAATTTCGGCTCAGGTCATGACCTCCTGGTTTGTGGGATTGAGCCCTGCATTGGGCTCAGCATTAACAGCATGAGGCCTGCTTGGGATTCTCTCTTTCCCTCTCTCTGCCCCCCTCCACTCACACACTCTTACTCTTAAAATAAATAAACATTAAAAAAATCTTTAGGGTGCTCATTTGGTTAAGGGTCCTACTCTAGATATTGGCTCAGGGCATGATCTCATGGTTCATGAATTTAATCCCCACATCAGGATCTGTGCTGACAATGTGGAGCCTACTTGGGGTTCTCTCTCTCCCTCTCTTTCTATGCCCTTCCTCCTGCTCATGGGCACATTCTCTTTCTCTTTCTCAAAATAAAAAAACATTTTTTAAAAAATCTTAAAAAAAAATAGACCCACACAAATTATGGTCATTTGATTTCTGACAATGATATAAAGGTAGTTAAATATAGAAAGAATAATCTATTAAAGAAAATATGCTAAACCAAATGGACATTTATAAAAATAGGTATGTCAACATAAGCTGTATACCTGATACAAAATTTAACTCAAAATGGGTCATAGGTCTAACTGTAAATTAAAAAGTCATAAAATTTTTAGAAGAATGCATAGGATAAAATGTATGATATTGGGTGTTGGTGATACAGTTTTAAGTATAAGTACAGATAGGTTGCCCATAATATACAAGATATCAGTTATCTTTAAATTTCAGTTAAACAATGAAAAAATAGTATAAGTATTCCCCAGTTATGTATTATTATTATTATTATTATTTTTTTTTTTTGCTAAACCTGGTAGCCCTAGGAATAGAAAACAAATCAGTGTTTATCAAAACATGAGAAAAGGGGCAGATTGAATTAGAAAGTAGTATGGGAAATTAGTGAGATAAAAGTAATATCCTATATCTTAATTATTTTGGTGGTTTTCCAGCTATAATTGTTTGACAAAGGTGGCATAATTGTACCCCAATTTTACTATGATTAATGTATATATTAATAATAAAATTTGAAAGAAGATAGAGTAAAATGATAATTGTAGAATCCAGGTATATATACAGTTATCCACTGTAAAATCCTTAAACTTTTCTGAATGTTTAAAAGTTTCATAATAAAACTTTGTGAGGGTAGTTAAAGACCAACGTAAGACAGACATATGAGGGAAATAGCAAACCGATAGAAATAATACTTTTTGTTATGGAAAGTATCTACCAGGTGAAGAATCAAATATGCTGGGGGGTGCCTGGGTGGCTCAGTCAGTTAAGCGTCTGACTTCAGCTTAGTTCATGATCTGTGAGTTAAAGTCCTGCATCAAGCTCTGTGCTGACCACTTGGAGCCTGGAGCCTGCTTCAGATTCTGTGTACTTCTCTCTCTCTCTCTGCCCATCCCTCGCTCGTTCTCTCTCTCTCTCTCTCTCTCTCTCTCTCTCTCTCTCTCTCAAAAATAATAAGCATTTAAAATAATTTTTAAAAAGCATTTACAATAATTTTTTAAGAAAAGAATCAAATATGCTAGGAAACACCAAAGGATTTCTATTTGTTGTGCTCATACTTGCCTTTAATGTTCTTGGAGGTTGCTGCTTCTAATTAGGTTCTGCAAAGCTAATAAGGTTCCAAGGAACATGTCCTCCAAATCCTTAAATACTTACCCAATACACCTTAATATTGAGATTATTCATGATGTTTTCCAGGATCTTCATAATTCTTGTGACCCCACATTTTCCAGAGAAAATATTTGAGTAGATGAAATTTCATATCTTTTATCAGTCATGTCTTTCTTGCCCCTCTCAAAGAAACATTTCTTGTCCCTTTTGTCATTTGAAGGGTATCTTTGCCCAATATCTAATTCCATAGGATTTTACATATTTTAGCTAATTTTGCTCTGTTTCTAGGCAACATAGTAGAGTCAGAAGGAATGGTTTGGAAGTCTCTTCTTACACCATTAACTTCTAGGTTGGGAAATTTGAGGAAGTAACTTGATTTTGTTTCTTGAATACATGTTTTTTTGTTCATATTATAATTCAGAATTTTACTAGTTTGTGTCTATGTATGAGTTGATTTTCATTCATTTATGCAGAACGAAGTTAGCATTTTTGTTACTATTCTTAAGCATTTTTTTAGATCCAGAGAATTTTATTCCCAATATTTTGTTTTTCCCTTCAAATATTTTTGTTCCCCCTTTGGAACACCTACACTTTTTGCTTTCAATCTCTACTTTCTGTGCTCATTTACTATTTTATACCTCAAATTGTTTTATTCTTATTCATAATTTTGCAGAATGCACGATAAAAGAGACAGTATTAGATTTTCATCCATATTGTATATGTACTTTTTTTGTTTTTGTTTTACTTTTTATCATTTAGACCTACAATTTGTATCTCTTTGTATTGTTTTATATATTACTAGGTCTTCTTATTTTTCTGCCTTTCAATTAAACTTGTCTTTTTCCTTAAATGCCATGTGCTTGTGCCGAAGATACCATGTCTTCCTAAAGTTATATTGAAGAAGTCAAGCTTGGGAGATTTTCAGCACTTTTTCATAAGTCCCTTTTAACTGTTTTTCATTCTTTTCTTGAAACTGCTCACTGTACACTGAAGAAGATTGCCATAAAATTTCAATAAAATATAATAGTGAATATGGGTTCTGTTTCAAGATGGTGATGTAGGAAGATCCTGACTTCACGTCCGATATGGAATCAATAGCTGCATAGGGAACAATTTCCTCTGGGAAAAAATCCCCTGAAAACTAGCTCAGAAACTCCTACAGGATGAACAAACATGCAAAAACCATATGAAAGTTGACCACAAACTCCACTCCAGTGCAGTGACCCACAGTTGAGCGGGAATGCAAAAACCCAGAGAGTTCTGTTAGGAGTGAAGGGTTTAAACTCCATATCAGGCACCTCAGCTTTTAAGTCCTGTACCTGAGAGAGAAGCTTCCAAAACATCAAGCTTTAAAAAAGAATGTTTATTTATTTATTTTGAGAGAGAGCGAGAGAGCAGGGGAGGGGCAGAGAGGGAGAGAGGGAGAGAGAGAATCTCAAGCAGACTACACTGTTGGCCCAGAAGGTGACTCGGGCCATGATCTCACTAACCATGAGATCTTGACCTGAGCCGAAATCGAGAGTCAGGTGCTTAACCGACTGAGCCATTCAGGCACCCCTACATCTAAATTTGTCAACCAATGGGGCTCATGTCCACATGCCCCACATGGCTGTAGCGAACTGAGAAACTGTTCTTAAAGGACTTGCCCACTCACATTCAGTCTTCTCAGGGGCCAGTGCTGAGGCCGGCAATGAAAGACTCCCAGACTTTATGTGAAAGAGGCTTATTTGCTCGCCTAATTATCAGCCTGAGGGGCAGGCACCTAGTTTTGCACACATCTAGGGACCTGCTAGGTGACCCTTTCAGGACAGAGGCTGGTAGTTGCCATCTTTGCATTGTTTCTCTGTCTCACTCCAGCTACTGGTGTCTCCCCTAAAGGAACTTGTACTGCTGTGGCCCCCTGAGTTTTGTGGCAACTGCCAAGGGGACACCTCTAGATCATCTGATTCTGGTGGCCAACAGGGCTTATGGTCTCCAATTCCACAGGACAATAACCAACAGAGAAAGCTTTCTTAGCTGGCTTCCATGCCCTGGACATCGCAAAAGGCAACAGTCCAAGGAGACTAGTCTTTCTGAGAAAGAACCCTTAGGGACAGGTTTCTAATTAAACACTTGTCTAAGGGCTGACTGAAACCCTTTCCAGAGACCTCAGTTTTTATGCTCTCCTGATCCTCTCCAGAACACCAGCATCTTCCAGAGGGGAGCTTTTACTCCTGTCTGGTGCTATGCTTTCTACAGTTGCCTCCCAGGGGGGTACCTGTTGTACACTTGGCCTCGGTGGCCATGGGCCTTGTGTTTCTCTGCGTCACAATGTGACAGAGAATCAACCCTGGGATAATGGCCACCCCCAGGACCCTGCACGAACAACACAATGAAACACACCTCCAGCGTTTTGAAAGCAGCCTCTTGGCTGGTTCTGGAGCTTCTGCCTGGGGGCAGACATCTAGCTTGGAACACAGCTGTGGGCTTACTGAGGTTCTGTTACAGGCCTTATGCCCGTAGACCTCATATGTGAGCTCTCCTTCTGTCTCACTTCAGCTCACTGGTGTCTCCTAGAAATGAGCTTAAACCCTCATCTGCACCCCAATATTTGCAACTGTCATCCGGGGGACTCTTCCAGATTGCCTGGCTCTCTTGGCTAGCAGGACTTACACTTATGATCCCATGGGACTGTATTTATTTGCACACCTTAAAAGCTGCTGCTAAGGTCTGGCTTCCAGTCAGCCTGACTTTGGGTGACGAGTGAGATCCTCCCCTTTGGGACACTGCCAGATCTCAGTTCACGGTCAACTACTGGAAGCCACTAAAAATAAAATAGCCTGCTTGGACAATTATGATGGTTTACTCCTTGTGCTGTGAAGTTCAATGAGCTTTGACATATGCTTAATGTCTTGTATCTACCATCATGATATTAGGCAGAACAGTTTTACTATGCTAAGAAATCCCTCCCCTCTTTACCTAACCTCTTGACAATCATTCATCTTTTTCCTCATGTATCCTTTTGCCTTTTCCAGAATATCATACAGTTGGGTTTATACACTACATAGACTTGTCAGACTGCTTCTTTCCCTTAGCAATATGTATTTAACATTTATCCATGTCATTTCATGGCTTAATGGGTGGTTATTGTTAGTAGTAGTAGTAGTAGTAGTACTAGTAGTAGTAGTACTAGTATTTGTATTGCTGAATAAGATTCCTTTGTATGAATGTATCCTGGTTTGTTTATCCATTCCCCTTTTGAAGGGTGTTTTGGTGGTTTCCCGTTTTTGGTGACTTCAAATAAGGCTGGTGGATTTTTCAGTTGTATAATCTTATTTGGTTCTTTTCTATAACATCTATTTCTTTGCAGAGATTTTCTATTTTTTTCTATTATTTTAAGAGAATTATAATTGCCTGTTGAAGCATTTTATGCTGTCTACTTTAGAATTTTGGCACAATTTCAGTTTCTGCTTCATCTCAGTGTTAGTATCAGTTGATTGTCTTTTCTCATTCCCAGTGCTATTTTTTTGGTTCTTGGTATAAGAGTTTATTTTTTTATTGTGTCCTGCATAAATCTGGCTATTAGGAGATTCTGTGCTGTATTTGAAATCTCTTAATTTTTCAGGCATTCCCCCTGTTTACTTTTAACATGCAGATCTTAGCCAACTTTTGTGGGCTATAATTCCAATGACAATTTAATTTTCAGAGCCCCTGTGGTACTATTTTGGTCTGCTTCGTTTATATGTTGTTGCTATGGTTTCCACTGGTCCTGGCTAGTGCTGCAGGAATGGGCAGAAGGAGTTTCTCTAGGCTGGGCAGCCTGGTGATTCTGGGTGTCCAGTATCTCTAGGTAAATGAAGGGGAGTCTCTGGCCTGGTGGAGAACTTTACCTCTTATTGTTACCCGCATTCCTGTTCCATAAAGGAAGCATGAGCCTACCTAGATTGCCCTCTTTTGCTAGAAGGTTCCTGGACCCTAGTCACCTTCTTCTGTAGGATGAGGTGCTGCTTCTGTGGTTTTCTCTTAGTCCTGAGGTCCGTAAACAATTTGCCTTTCTCTTTCCACCCTTCATATTATCCACTGTTTGCCACTTGTGTTATTGTTTTACTTACAGGAGAAGAGCACAGAGAAAGCAGTTTATGCCACTGTGTCTGTAAGGAAGGAAAACCCTTAGTTCATAGGTACTTCATCCCAGGCTTTCTTGTATGATCATTTAATAATTGGATTTTGGATAATTTCTGTTTCAGCTTCTATGTGTGTTGTTTCAAACGGAGTTTATCCAATGAATAAACAGCTAGACCACCATTGTTTTTATTGGTGATTAGTAAAATTCACCAAATTTCTGTGTATAAAGCCAGACTATGTATCATCAGTCCAGCTTCGACTCTTCATAAAGACCAGAATTTATATTCTGTAGACCAAAAATCTAACCTAATGATTTATACATCTGGCTAAAAATACAATAGAGGGAATAAAAATATTCTGCCTTGGAAGATGTATTGTTTTTAGAAAAGTATTCTTTGAAAGAATCTAAAGTAGCCAAATCAAAGACATACACTTAACCAAACTTATAAAATTTAGCTTTAGAGCTACATGCCCTAAGGCCATGAAAGACCCCTTTGTTGGTTAATACATTCTCCAAATTTTATTATAGCTGACCTTTCAAAAACACAAAGGTTGGAGCCATCAATTGCCCTCTCTGTCAAAATTCTGCATATAACTTTTGCCCCCCCCCCATTTAATTACTGATAGCCTGCTTTTTATGGAAAGCCTCACTGATAACATACTTAGTGAATACTTAATATTATGTGCTGTATTCTTACCAGAAATTAAACTAGAGAAAGGAAAGTGTTATTAGGAAAATCATAAGGGAGAGAAAATAAATTTACACTGTTGTATTTATTAGTACCCTAAGTTTACCTCATCTCTTTAGAAGATGACTCGATGTTCTGTTGGTACCACCTCGATATTGTCTCATATAATACGTAACACTGTAGATGTTATACACATTACTAACACTATACATCAAACATGAAAAGACGTGAAAACACAATTCATATTATTTAGAGGTGTAACCATTTATGCATTGATAACAAAGCAGCAACAATGATTGCTTTATGATAGCCTAGTATAATTGATACCGTTGCTTCACAGTAGCCTAGCCTATATGCTAATGAATGGATCATTATAAAATTTTTATGGCATACATTATTATAGTCATATTCATAATATAGTTGGAAACAGCGTCACTTCTTTAAAAAAAACATTTACCTGTGATGATAGGCTGATATGCAGTTTCTCTGATGTCTCCACAATGAATACTTAGGCAATGATAATGATTTTGACACAAAAATGTCTCTTACAGTTATTGCCAGGCAGCTATTATGTTTTCATATGAACTCACAAATACAACAGATAATTTTATCAAATGTATGGCACAATTAATTATTTTTTAAGTAGAAGTTGATAATCATTGAGATCTTCATCCTCATTGTCTGCATGTTGAATAGGCTAAAGAAGAAGAGAAAAAAGATGGGGTATTGTCTCAGGGGTGGCAGAGGTGGAAAATGGGGAGGAGGTTGGAGGAGCGGCAGGAGAGGCAAGGCACACTTAGTATAACTTGATACAAATATGTTGTGATTTCTGTCTAACTTTTTTGTGTTTTCATTTTTCTCCATATATATTTGTATAATACCAATCCTTTATCTGTTGTTTGCTTCAATACCAGTTTCTGTACATAGAATATCCATGTTGTAAAAGAGGTCCAAAGCAGTCTTGAATAATTGAAACTCTTCTGCCAGATTGTCTATTATCAATTTGTTTTCTTGCACTGCTTCTTCTATGTCTTCTTCCTCATCATTTAGTGGTGGTTTGGAAGGACTTATTTCTATCAAGCCATCTTCTGTTAATTTTTCTGGTTTGTGTCATTGACCATCTCCATACATATCTTTAAACCTTTCACTCTCCATCTTTCTTTTTTGCCATATCCTCAATCTCTTTTATGATTTCCTTGGTTTTCTTTGTCATAAATTCTGTGAAGTCATACACAACATTTTGGCATTCTTTTCTCCAGCAAGAATTTATTGTTTGAGGCTTAATGACTTTCATGGCTTTTTCTTTAATGTGATGTTATATTCAGTGCTGTAATCCTTACAGAGTTTCATAATGTTCTATCAGGGTTCTCTTCCATAGTGTTGGCAGTCCTTTCAATAGAGTACCATGTCTAATGAGCCTTAATGGTCCTTATGACTCCCTGATCTGGAAGATGAATTAGAGATGTTGTGTTAAGGGGCAAGTAGACCACTTTGACACCTTTGATATTGAACTCATGGAGTTCTGGGTAGCCAGGGTCATTGTCTAATATCGGAAGAACTTTCTATTTTTTTTAAAGTTTAATTGTATTTCATGTTAGTTCCAGTATAGTTAACATACAGTGTCATATTAGTTTCAGGTGTACAATATAGTGATTCAACACTTCCATACATCACCCAGTGCTCATCATGAGAAGTATACTCCTTAATCCCTATCACCTATCACCTATTTAACCTATCCCCTCACCTATCCCCTCTCTGGTTTGTTCTCATTAGTTAAGAGTCTGATTCCTGGCTAATTTCTCCCTCTCCCTCTCTCTCTCTCATCCCCCCACTTGCTCATTTGTTTTTTAAATTCCGAATGAGTGAAATCATATGGCATTTGTCTTTCTCTGATGGACTTCTTTTGGTTAGCAGTATAGTCTGTAGCTCTGTCCATGTCATTGCAAATGGAAAGATTTCATTCTTTTTAATGACTGGCTAATATTCCATTGATTATGTATACATATCCTCTTTATCCATTTATCAATCAGTGAGCACTAAGGCTGTTTCCATACTTGACTATTGTAAATAATGCTCCTATAGGGGTGCATTTCCCTTTTGAATTAGTGTTATTTTGTACTTTGGGTTTGATTGCTGGATCGTAGGGTAGTTCAATTTTTAACTTTCTGAGGATCTTCCATACTGTTTTCCACAATGGCTGCACCAGTTTGCATTTCCACCAACAGTGCACAAGTGTTTCTTTTTCTCCACATCCTCACCAAAACCTGTTGTTTCATGTGTTGTTGATTTTAACCATTCTGACAGGTAGGGGGTTGATATTGCATTGTAGTTTTGATCAATAGCAAAGGAACTTTAGAAGGCAGTCCCTTATTGGCAAGTGCTTCCTGACTTCAAGGACAAAACATTGATAGAACCATTCCAGAAAAATGGTTTTCAGTGTCTAGGACTTCTTGTTGTACAACCAAAGACTGGCCACTAGTGTTCATGTTTCCCCTTCAGAACTTGGGAATTAGTAGCTTTATAGATAAAGACAATCCCAATCTAATCTTGACTGTATTTTCATAAAACAGTAGAGGTTGCTTATCCTTTCCTGCCTTCAATCTTGGTTCTTGTTCGTCTATCTTACTAGTAAATTTCTTTTGTGACATTTTCCCCCATAACACGGCACTTACATATGCATTAAAAACCTATTCAAGTAGACATCTTTTGTCCTCAGTGTTTTATTTAATGTTGTCTGGAAATTTGTCTGCTGCCTCTTGGTTGGCAAAAGTTTATTCTCCCGTTCTTTTGACATTTTTTAAGCCAAGCTTCTTTCTAAAATTATTAAACCATCCTTCACTGGCATTAAATTCTCCAGGCTTAAATCCTTCATCTTTTGCTTTAAGTTGTCATATAATGACTTTGCTTTTTCTGGAGTCATATTAGAGTCATAGGCATGCCTTTCTTATAGCCATCCTGTACCCACATAAAGGCTGCATTTCAATATGATATACAAAGATACTTTGCAAAAAGCATAAGGTTTTGGCCCCTGCTGGTATAGCTGTAGTAATGCCTTTATAATTTTCCTTCTTCCCTTCTTTCTTTCTTTCTTTCTTTCTTTCTTTCTTTCTTTCTTTCTTTCTTTCTTTCTTTCTTTCTGCAGTGGTCTTTATAGTATATTTATTTATCTTGAAATGGTGAGCAACCACAGCTTCAGACCTCAGTCTGCACCATTTTGTATTTAGGGACAAATGGGTTTTCTAAAGTTCCCTATGCACTTACACCCCAGGTCTCAGCCATGGGATAACCTATCCACATGAAGATTTAGGTCTGCAGAACAGCATTACTACTTTGTGTCTGGAGAAAAGTGAGAACTAAAAATGCAATCAATCCCCAATGCTTATTATTTTTTAATGGTTAGACCCAAACAATCAAGAAATATATACTAATGCCTTTTACTTTTCAACTAGGTACCTCATTCCTCAGAGTTGCAAGTTAAGGGTAAGGTAGTTGTCCAATAATTTTTCCACCTGGAAAAGAGGAAGAGTGGAAGATAAGCAAGCTAGTAACCCTTGACATTGTTAACTTTTTAAAATTGCCAGTGTAATGGGTAAAATATGACACCCCATTCTTAGGAATTGTATTTCTCTGATTATTTTAGATGTTGGACCATCTCTAATATTTTTTATAACTATTAATTAGCAACTGCTTTGACAGTGTCCTGGGAGCAAATGTCATATCTCCCAAAATATCCAGTGGCACTTTAAAAAATTTTTTAAATTTATAGTTTATTGTCAAGTTGGTTTCCATATATCACCCCAGTGCTCTTCCTCACAAGTGCCCTACTCCATGACCACCACCTCCCCTTTCCCTTCCCCTCCCCCTTCAGCCCTCAGTTCATTTTCAGTATTCAAGAGTCCCTCTCATGATTTGCCTCCCTCCCTCTCCCCAACTCTTTCCCCCCCCCCCCCCCCGCTTTCCTCTTCCCATTGTCTCCTATAAGGTTTCTCCTGTTAGACCTATGAGTGACAACATATGGAATCTGTCCTTCTCAGCCTGACATATTTCGCTTAGCATGACATCCTCAAGTTCCATCCATGTTGCTATGAATGGCCAGATTTCATTCTTTCTCATTGCCATGTAGTACTCCATTGTATAGATAAACCACGCCTTCTTGATCCATTCATCAGTTGATAGACATTTAGGCTCTTTTCACGATTTGGCGGTTGTTGAAAATGTAGTCGCACTTTTTTTGAATGGGATTTTGCATATACTGAGTAAACCATGAGGCTGACCAAAATGAAAATGCTTTTCTTGCATTTGAAGTGACTTGCTAAATGCTGCATGTTATACCTACATATAGTTTGGGAGACTCAACCCATTTCTATAAATTGAGACAAAAGACAGGAGATACATCATTTTCTATTATGGCTGTAATGTATCCACTACTGGATATTGTCTGATCACATATAATATAATAGGACTTGGTTATGCTTCTTGTTAACCACCAAAAGATGAGCACGTATCTGAACATTATAGTTCTTGATGATGAGAAGAACTTGAACAAATTTTCCATACCTATGTAGAAAACTCACATTTCTAGATTTTACTAGCAGTTCATACTTTGGTTTAAAAATTGGGGGGCCCCTGAGTGGCTCAATCAGCTAAGCGTCCAACTTCAGCTCAGGTCATGATCTCATGGTTCATGAGTTTGAGCCCCACATTGGGCTCTGTGCTAACAGCTCAGAGCCTGGAGCCTGCTTCCGATTCTGTGTCTCCTTCTCTCCCTCTGTTCCTCCCCCACTCATTTCTCTCTTTCTCAAAAATAAATAAAAACATAATTTTTAAAATTCAGAGTTCTGTTGGTATTAATTGCCTCTGATCTAGGCATGGGATTTTAACATGGCAAAAGGTAAGGAGAGCCTAAGCCTCTGCCCCCAGACTCTAATGGGGGGTCTTTCAGTGGCCCCTAGATGGTCCACCAATTTTGCTAAGGTTAGTCATGTAGAAAAAAAAATCATAAAGGCGTATTGCTCTTATACGCCCAAGGATCCTGAACAAATAGGCTGTCATTCCTGCTTTTGTAAACCAAACAGCGCCAGATATTAAAAACCCTAAAAGAGACCCTTACCAAATTAACCAGGAGACTGGCATACATTGGCTAAACTCTCCTTCCCTTTGCCCCTTACAGGGTTAAAAGAAATTGTTATTGTTGATTTTATTTTCTTTTAAGTAAAAAGGGGGGATATGTTGGGGCCCAGTAGGCAAAAATAACCTTCAAACAATATTGGTTCAGTCAGTGGCTCCAGCCCTCCCCTTGCTTTGCTTTCTAGCTCTTTGTTTGGTGTAGGGAGTTAACCCAAACCTCTGCCATAAAATTTGCATATAAAGATAAGCCCATGCATCACTGATGAAGGGCCTTAAGGAATGTAAATCTCTCCTCATAGAATTCTTCAGGTTCATCTTCCTCTTGTAGCCAGACTATTATTGGGGAATCCCTCCCTTGTAATGACTTGATTGATCCTTTTATTTACTACTGTCCTGATAAAAATGACCTTTTCCGGAGCATGTCTTTACTTCAAAAATCTTGAACTATGTAACCATTAAAGAAATGATGTAATCACCCATGGTATATAAGACACTGGCTATCTTAATAAAGTGTGGCTTTACCAACCAAAAAAAAAAAAAAAATTCAGAGTTTATTTTCTGCATCCCTTTTTTAAAATTTACTGTGTATCCCTCTTATTTCCTCTAAAACTTTGAGTTTGCTCTTATGTTAATATATGATAGAAGTAGTAGGAACTCGTGGTGGCATGGTCACATGGAGGGTTAGGAGTTGGTAGGTTTAAGTATCACGCAGTTAACATATTTGTGGAACAACTCCCACAGTCCAAATTCGATGTGATTTGAACAGCTGAAGAGATGAAATCTATCTCTGCCGCTTGCTAGTTTTTAAATCTGTGAAAATCACTTCTTTTAGCTTTAATTTCCTCACTTAGAGAGTTGTTCAGATGATGGAACAAAATAAAATTAAGGAAACTATTTTGTACATTTTAATTACAGTATACATGTTATAGATTGCTATTATTTTGCAGCCACACCCTCTCTTCTTTTAAATAACTTTGTTATTTCTCCTTGCCTTATTTGTACCAGCTGCAATTCACATCACTTATTTCGGCATGTAGGGTAAGCAGAGATGGTCTCTATGTATCTTTTAAGATTTCTCTATGTGGAGGCAGCTCAAGCTCCTCCTAGGTGGTATGTTATCAGAAATGTCCTGATAATGAATGAGGCCAGTTATTAAATTTCGAATACTACCCACAGCACAAGTTTTCACCTTAGTAAGGAGTACCTCATTGAGGACTAAAGGCCATTTTCCTTTTTGATCAATCAGGCTTATTTTGGATTAACAATACACACTCTTTGGAGATTGGTCAAACTCAAGACAAAATGCTCCTTCTATTAGAAGATCTTTAGAAAAATCATGTCTTTCAGTATTTCAGGGCTTTTATATCCCTAAATAAGTGGGATGTGGGAGAAAAATTTTAGTTTTCATACTCTTTGGAAGAGAAAAAATACTGATTGCAGAAAACCAGTAAGTCAAAGCCTTATTGCCAAATTCTCATGAACCCACCTGACCTTTGTATCTCAGGAGCTTTAATTGTAAGAGGGATATTGATCTCAGATCTGAGCTTTCCTACTCAATGATTCATGCAAAATCACATTCATCTGTGGCCCCAAAGGAGTACCACTCCCATGGGGGCCTCCTTCTTTAGCTAATAAAATGTTATCTCCTGAAAAGCATGAGTGATGTAGCTCAAAGGACACCACAACTGTGTGTATGTGTTTTAGAGAGTTTGAAGGGCAAGTAAAATGCAGCCCATGATTGAGAGGCAAATTCAACTTGAAGAGACAGGAATAGCAAAGTATCTAATAGGATATTTTTCAACCCAATTAAATTTATTGTGTTTTTGTCATCAGTTACACTGGTAATTTTAAAAATCAGCTTTACTGAAGCCTAATTTACATACAATAAAATTCACCTTTTTAAGCTGATAACTTGATGAGCTTTCACAAAGATATTCAGACCCATATCCACCACCATAATAAGATACAATGTGTTATTATCACTAGAAAAAATTTTCCTCATGATTTCCATCAGTCCCTCTTCCCATCCACAGGCCTTGGTGATCTGTCCCTGTGGCGTTACATTTTCCAGAATTTCATATCAACCGGAGCATACAACATGTCAACTTTTGTGTCTGATTTCTTTCGCTCAGCATCCTGCTTTTCAGATTCATCCATCCTGCGAAGTATATTAGTATATAGTCCTTAATTCTGAGCAGCAGTCCTCTGTACTGACATGCAACAATCTGTTTATGCACTCACCAGTTGACAGACATTTGGGTTGTTCCAGTATTTGGCTTTTATGAATAGAGCTAACATGAATCGTCATGCACACATTTTCATATGGATGTATGTTTTTATGTCTCCTCTGTTAATAAATACCCAGCAACAGGATTTTTGGATCATATGGTAATACTTTATTTTGACTTTATGGGAAATGGGTGAACTGTTTGCCAAAACAGCTGTGTCCTTTTCTGATTCCATCACCAAAATATGACTTACCATTGCTCCCCACTCTCACCTAAACTTAAGTGTAGTTTGTCATTTTTATGCCTAGTCACTTTAGTGCATATGTAGTGTTATCATATTGAATGTTTTAATTCAAAATTCAATAATGTGTTTTGTATGAGCTTATTTATCATTAGTATATCTTTGCCTAAGTTTCTATTAAAAAACTCTTACATGTGTTAAAGAATCTATGTTTTTCTTATTGAGTTGTAAGAGTTTTTTAAAGTTTTTTTTATTTTGAGAGAGAGAGAGTGCATGCACGAGCAGGGGGAGGGACAGAGAGAGAGACAAGGAGAGGGAGAGAATCTCAAACAGGCTGTGCACTGCAGCACAGAGCCTGACACAGGACTTGAACCCATGAACCATGAGATCATGCCCTGAGTGGAAATCAAGAGTTGGACGCTTAACTGACTGACCTACCCAAGTGCCCTGAGTTGTAAAAGTTTTTAAAATATATATTCTGTAAACAAATTTTGATTAGATATAAGGTTTGCAAAAATTTTTTTTCTTAATCTTTTCTTTCTGTCCTTACTCTTTAAAGTATTTCAAAGGTCAGAAGTTTTTAATTTTGATGTATTTCTATTTATATACTTTTTTTAATATTGTGTACTTAGCCTAAGATCACACAAGGTTTCTCTTATATTTTCTTTTAAAAGATTGATAAATCTAGCTTAACCTTGGGGTCTGTGTTACATTTCAAATCACTTTTTGTGTAATGTGAAAGAACATTAATGTTATTTTATTTGTATTGGTTGCATGTGAATATGTAGTTGTTTAAGCATCTTTTGTAGAGAAGTCTTCTTTTGCTCATTGAATTATCTCAGCATCATTTTACAACTTAGAGTTGAGGGGCACCTGGGTGGCTCAGTCACTTAAACATCTGCCTTCATCTCAGGTCATGATCTCACAGTTTGTGAGTTCAAGCCTCGTCTCGGGCTCTGTGCTGGCAGCTCAGAGCCTGCTTCGGATTCTGTGTCTCCTTCTTTCTCTGGCCCTCCCCCACTTGTGCTCTGTTTCTCAAAAGTAACTAAGTGTAAAAAAAAATTTTTTTTAAACGTTAGAGTTGAGGGGCACCTGGGTGGCTCAGTTGATAGAGCAACCAACTCTTGTTTTTAGCTCAGGGATAGGAGATCAAGCCCTGCATCAGGTTCAGTGCTGAGTGTGGAGCCTGCTTAAGATTGTCTCTCCCTCTCTCTCTTTCTCTCTGCCCTTCTTCCCTGCTCACATGCATGCTCTTTCTCCAAAATAAAATAAATTCTGAGTTGACCATATCATATATATGGGTTTTTAGTTTCAAATTTACATTTCTCTACTGATCTCCATGGCAGTCTTTATGTGAGTGCCACAGTATCTTTTTTACTATAGCTTTATAGTTCGTCTTCCTGCAGTATAACTTTCCAACTTTTTTCCCTTTCACTATTATAATAGTTATTGAGTCATTTGTATTTCCATGTAAAGTTTATTTTTTTGGTTTTTTTAATGTTTATTTATTTTTAGAGACATACAAAGTGTGAGCAGGAGAGGGGAAGAGAGAGGGAGACATAGAATCTAAAGCAGGCTCTAGGCTCTGAGCTGTCAGCACAGCTGACGTGGGGCTTGAACTCATGAACTGCGAGATCATTACCTCAGCCAAAGTCAGACGCTTAACCGACAGCCACCCAGGAGCTCCTCCATGTAAAGTTTAGAACTAGCTTGTCAATGTCAAAAAAAAAAAAGCATACAAAGAGTTTATTTGGGGTTATATTGGACCTCAGATCCAATTAGAGAAAATTGATACTGTAAAATATTGAGTCTTTCATCTTAGGCAGAATTGTGACCCCTCCCCTGTGCCCTCCCAGAATCTGTGTTCCCTAGTGTTATTCCTGTGACTATGTTACATTTCATGACAAAAAGAATTTGGACATGTCATTAAATTTCCTAATCAGTTGACCTTTAAGTAGAGAGATTATCCTGGACTATCTGGGAGAGCCAAATATAATCAATCACATGGGTCATTAAAAGCATGAAACAGGGACAGAATTAGAATTATTAGAAATCCAAATGTTAATTTTTCTTTAAAACTTTTTTTAATGTTTATGTTTATTTTTGAGAGAGACTGAGTGTGAGCAGAGGAGGGACAGAGAGAGGGAAACACAGAATCCAAAGCACGCTCCAGGTTCTGAGTTGTCAGCACAGAGCCCAACTTGGGGTTCAATCTCACGAACTGTGAGATCGTGACCTGAGCCAAAGTCAGACACTCAACCAACTGAGCCACCCAGGGACCCCAGTTTTTAAGCCAATATAAAGAGAACTAAATGAAGAAAAGTCTGTATCTGTTTAATGATTCACATTTAAAGGTGTCATTTCTTTTTTCTATTTGATTAAAGGCCTTGTATTGAGGTAAGCAGCAAATCATTCAGTACAAGTAGTGGTGGTTGGTGTTGTGTTCATAAAACACACTGAACATTACACATTGTTTCTGTGGGTTCGCTTTTTTACTCTCAAATCTATCGTCTCACTCTACTCATGGGAAAACGGCAGAGAAACCCAAATTGAGGGCATTTTATAAAATAAGTGATTAGTGTTTTCCTATAGTCTCAAGGTCATTTAAACTTAGGAACACTCAGGATGTGTTACAGATTGGAAGAGACTAAGGAGAAATAATAGTAAATAAAATGTGAGATATTGGGTAGGATCCTGGAACCGAAAAAAGCTATTATTGGAAAAACTAATGAAATTCTAATAAGATCTATGATTTACTGAATGATATAGTACAAATATTACCCCCTCCACTTTTTTCTGATACTTGTTCCACGGTAATATAAGACGTTAAGATTAAGGGAATGTGGGTGACGGGTACGGGGGGATATTTTATACTAGTCTCACAAGATTGAAGTTACTGCAAATGAATAGATGTAAAGAAAAAATTATAGAAAAGAAATCAAATGGCCCACACATATTAAAGTTCTGAAGGCATAAGCATATGACAGATCCTCTTTGATTGGGGCATAGTCTGTCATTTGACTACAGGAAAGGTTGCCAAGCCCCTATGGGCTGACCTAAGAAACCTGAGTATGCTCACAGAGCATAGACAGGTCAAAGCAGCACATAAAAGGAATTTTTATATTTCAGTTCCAAGTTTACTGAATACTGCCTCTATGCTCAAGTAGTAACAGATAGCTCACCTGAGGAACTAATCTGCGCCAGCTGGTTGGCCCATCCCACAAAGCAAAAAGACATTTCCTTAATGAAGCCTTTCTGGGAAGTCCGTGTCTTAACCAAAAGGAACAACCTTAAGATTAAGGATTTTAAGCATCATCATAATAGATCATTCTATCTACAACTTGGAAGTAGACAGGTTCTTGGAACTATTCTTAATTTATTCTATTGTAGGTGGCTGCCTGTTCTGTTTCATGTACATCAGGAAGTCTGAATTAATCTGTTCTGACTGCTGTCTTATTAAATATCTGGTAGTTTTCTTCTTCATGCTTTCACTCTTTTTTCTCTCTGACATTGTCTTTACATCTTCTGTATGATTAGAGAGATATTCTTGTTTAGCTCAGTTGTTAGAAGCGCTAGAAACGTACCTGTTTGAAGTGCACTAGCTAACGTGCTGGATTACATGGGCTTCAGCAGTGAGAATGTGGAGCCGTTCACAGTTGTTTGTGCTGGAAATTTGTGGTTTGTAATATCTGCGGAGGACACTGGTAACTTTGCACAATCTTTATTTGTTAAAAATAATCTAAGATGTGATGGATTCTTGAAACGCAGAGTGATTGAAGTGGAAGAAAGATATGAAAAGAAGTAAATATCAGAAATATCCTTCTTAATGCAAGAGAAATACTTTGCTAGTGTTATTTTCAAAAGGTGAACATTTTGAAGTATAAACCTGAGTTCAACAAACAGAAACTTCCCTGTTTTAAGATAGACATATCTCCACCTCTCCACACTACTCCGGAATGCTACTGGAACATTCTTGTTCCTAACAACTAGCTAAAGGATACATTTATTTGACAACTCCATTTCTAGTGGAAAAAAGTCTGAAAATGACATTCATGTAGCTCCTGAAAGGCAGCAGAGCACTCTGTGGAATGCTCCATAAAACAGTAGCAAACACATGTTTAATTGATTGACTGTAATGGGAAACTAAACGTTAAGTTATATTTTAAATTCTCAGAAAATGGATAAGGTTGCATATGAATTATCCATGTCTCTTTTTTTCTCTCTCTTAATCTCACACACACACACACACACACACATACAATTTTAGTTTGTTTTTCTGATATCTGGTTACTTTATTTGCTATAAGTCTCAGCCCAGTAACATAAGTATAATTTAATTATAAAACTTAACAGTGTAATTCATATTTTTACTAGGGCATACAAATTACACATTTTCTCTTTATAAGCAGATAAAACTTTCAGAAAGTTCAATAAAATCTGCATGAAAATATGAATTGATGAGAACGTTATTGAGTAAAGATTATTACTGAACGCTTAAGGCAAATAATCATATTTAATGGAGGAGAATTAATATACTTCACCTTTAAGATCAGACACAAGACAAAAATGCTTTTATTGCCATCACTGGTTAACATAGCATGGAATCCTGCCTCAGATATTACAATGACAAAATAAATAAGGAATACATGGATTGGAAGGAAAGAAAATGTACTTCTGTTTTATGTAGATGATATGATCATATATATATAAGAACTCATATGGAATCAACATTCACATTATTAGAACTAATACATACTTTCACAGAGAAACAGAAATCAAGAGTCTTTTCATACCTGGAATAGCTGACTAATGTATCATTTCTATTATGGAGGAAATATATTCCTTTCACTGTATTTTCTTCTAGTTTAATCAATGTTTCATAAGGAGACAATAAAGATAATGAAGCAGAAGGAATATATGAACAATAATTAGTGATTGAGAATTTTACAAAATTCTCAAAGGACCTCAATTCATAAACATAAGAAGCACTATAAAGTGAAGAAAGGATAAGTACTAAGAAATTTAAACCAAGGGACATTATAGTAAAACTACTGAAAGTGAACAACAATGAGAAAACTTTAGAGAAGCTCAAGAAAATAGTTACATGGTATCATTAAGAACAATATAAGTGGTTGCTTCCTTCCCAACAACAAGAAAAAAAGAGTAAGAGTGAAGGGAATAATATCTTTAATGTAAAAATAAACGAAGATTTAAAACTCCATACTGTATTAAACCTATCCTTCATGTATTAAGGTGAATGAAACACATTTTGCAAAAACCACAGTGAATGAATTTATCATCAGCAAACCTGCACTCATTTAAAAAATAGTATTTTGGGAGCGTCTGGGTGGGTCAGTCAGTTAAGCATCTGACTTCAGCTCAGGTCATGATCTTGCAGTTTGTGGGTTCGAGCCCCGCACGGTCAGGCTCTGTGCTGACAGCTAGCTCAGAGCCTGGAGCCTGTCTTCGTATTCTGTATCTCCCTCGCTTTCAGATCATCTCCTGATTGCGCTCTCTCTCTCTCAAAAATAAATAAAAAACATAAAAAAAGTTTTTTAAAGTAGTATTTTGGCTGATGGAAAAGTATTCCTTATTGTAGTTTATAGATGTAAGATGGAAAAAGTTGAATCTAAATGAATGTTGTAAATATTAAATTACAGAACATCATCAATAACATCTATAATATTTCCTTAAATGTATATGAAAATAAAATATCCAAAACTTTAAAGGAGTGAGGTTGAAGTAGCCTAAAGTCTTTGTATCTTTTGGGCTTTGGTTAATATAATCATTAATAATGGATTTTGAAGCAAAGATTCTTGTTGTAGTCTTTAGGATAAACTTTAAAATAGGAGTGAAAGAATGAGTAGCTCAGAGGTTAACAGAAGAATAAAAAGATATAATAAAACACAATAAATCAAAAATGTCAGGGAAAGAGAAAAGAGGTACATAAGAGAGGTGGGACCAAGAGCAAGCACGTTATATGATGGTACATTTTAAGCCCTTTAAATATAAGTGAGCATTATATATATATATATAAATATATATAAAAATATATATATAAATATATATAAAAAAATATATAAAAATATATATATATGTGAGCATAATGTCTTAAAGATAATGAAAGCCTGGTTAAAAAACTAGACACAACTTTTACTATTTTTTATTTTTAATGTTTTTTATTCTTTATTTTATTTTTAAGCAATCCCTACACCCAACATGGCACTGGAACCTGCAACCCTGAGATGAAGAATTACATTCTCCAACTGAGCCAGCAATGTGCCCTTAGAGACACCTTTTAAATAAAATGACAAATAGATTGAAGAGCAAAATATAAAAAAAGGATTATTATACAAACACCAGCCAAAAGAAATGTGTTCTGGCTACACTCATATGACCAAAGTTAAACATAAAAGTAGAAGCACTATTAGAGATAGAGTTATTTCAGAAAGATAGACTCTCAAAATACCAGGAATATGTACACATTTTAACTTTGTATAAACTAATGAAATCTCAAAAGATACAAAGCAAAAGCTAATATAACTAAAGGAATAGATTAATCTGTAATCCAAAGGGAGATTTTAACACATATTTCATAGTAAGTTTAGAATAAAATGACAAAAAAATAATTTAAGACTGAAAAACACAGTTGCCATATTTGACTTAATGACAATAGAATAAATGAAATGATCAAAATAAAGGGAGGCATACTAAAATATAAAGCAACTATAAAAAATTATAAATAAAGCCAAACATTGGATCATTTATGATATGTTTGTTTTGGGGACTTTGGGGTTTTTTGTTTTTTTTTTTTTTTGCTCTGTCAAAACCAACAAAAAACAAGACAGAAATAACCATGTGTGGAATAAAAAAGGGGCATGAGTTCAGATCCTACAGAGTATTATAAAGATATTAACAGGGTAATTTGAAAAGTTCATAAGAAAAAGTAGATAATAGGAGAAAGTCTCTTTCAAAATAGTTGTGAAAAACTGAAACAAGAGGACATGGAAAATGAGTAATTCTGTATCTATTAATGAGTTTGATGTCATAATTAATTTGAATCTCTAATGGAAATGCTTTCTAATTAATGTCTACTTATATATAGGATAAAGCCATTTGTGTCCCTGTGAGAACTAATGGAAATGCCCAGTAATTTTTTTTTCATAATCTACTTAATACATCAGAGAACAGGGGATAAGATTCCGTACAAGGTTGAGGCATGTAAAGATAAGCTGAAGATTTGAAGTCATTCAATCATTCTTCCCCCTAGGAGCAGCTGCAAATTTCAAATTAGGGAAGATGTTAAGAAATAGAAAGTTGAGAATAAATTGGAAGACAGAAATATCAGCAAAACTCTTAGGAATCCTTAGCAGTGGAATGATAAGAAGGAGGCTTTAGGGGCCGTAGATGTCTGTAGTCTTCTGAAAACATTGGTTATATTCTCAACCTATGCAGGGTAATAGTCTAAAAAGCAAAGTAAAAAACAAGTGAAAAGCAGGAGTTGTGAATTTTTGCAATGTTGAGAATGAAAAGATTATACTTTATTATTCACCAGCAAGAGGAACCCTAATGAACAACACACCAGACTTAAATTTGGAATTTCTGGTGAACCAGCAGATAAGCACATGATAAACTAGTTGTAAACTGAGACTCACCAAACCGACAACCCAACATTGACTCCCATGAGTCCTGTCTGCATTAAATTAAATTAAATTAATCATTACCTCCAAATTTAACTGCCTAGCAGAGGATAGTATGGATACTACTTGATATATAATAAAACCATGTGGAATCTCCAGCATTATTTTACTATACCATTTCTGGAATTCACTATAAAATTACTTGGCATGCCTATAAAACAAACTGAGACTAGAAGAACTAGGCAGAAGATAATAAGGATAGAAAAGACTTGGCCAAAAATACATATAAACAAATAACAATACATACAATACACACCTATAGAACTTTCCTCCCAAAAAGAGCAGAATACACATTCTTTTCAAGTACACACAGAACAGTCTCCAACATAAACCATATACTTGTCCTTTAAGCAAGTTTGAGAAGATTTGAAGAGTTTGGAACCCTACAATTTGTGATTTCCTATCACAGTAGTATGAAATTAGAAATTAACAAATTTATAAAATTTCCAAATAGTAGAAATTAAATAACATACTTCAGAATAACCAAAAGGCCATAGAAGGAATTGCACAGAAAGTACATTATACTTTGGAATAAATGATAACGAAGACAGTGTACCAAAATTTAAGTGATACACCTAATGCAATACTTAGAGGGAAACTTACAATTATAAATCTCTCCTTTAGAAAGGAAGAAATATGGGGCACCCAGGTGGCTCTGTTGGTTAAGCCTCAGACTTTGGCTCAGGTCACGATCTCTGTGGTCTGTGAGTTTGAGCCCTACATCAAGCTCTGTCCTGACAGCTCAGAGCCTGGAGCCTGCTTTGGGTTCTGTGTCTCCCTCTCTCTCTCTGCCCCTCCCCTGCTTGCACTCTGTCTCTCTGTCTCTCAAAAATAAACATTAAAAAAAATTGAAAGAATACCTCATCAACAACCTAACCTTCTACCCAAAGATACTAGGAAAAGAGCAAAGTGGACAACCCTTTTAGATTGGCTGACCAAGTGAGAATAAGAAGAGAACTCAAGTTACTAAAATCAATAATGAGAAAAGGGATTCTGCTATTGATATAACAGAAAGAAAAGAAATAGAAGACTCTGAGCGACTCTATTACAACAAATTAAATAACTTCAATGAAATGGAAAAGTTCCTAGAAGGACAAAAATTTCTTTAAGTCTCAGGAAGAAATGAAATATCTGAAAAGATAAAAAAAACAAGTGTTATGGGGTGAATTTTACTCCCCCTTTGCAAAATTCAGATGTTGATGATCACCTCTGGTACCTCAGAATGTCACCTCATTCGGAAATAAGATCATTGCAAGTGTAATTAATTATGATGAGATCAAATGACTGGTGTCTTCATAAAAATGAGAAATATGGATTCACATGTACACAGGAGTAACACCAACTAATAATGAAAGCAGAGTGGAGTGGTGTTTATACAAGCCCAGGAACACCAGTGATTGACCGCCGACCAGCAGAAGCTAGAGACAGGAAAGAAACACATTCTTCCTCATGACCCTCAGAAGGAACCAATCCTGTCAACACCTTGATCTCAAACTTCTGCCCAAAATTGAAAAAAAAAATTTATTGTTTAAGGCACCTAGTATGTGGTACAATGTTTGTACAATTGTGGTAACTGTTACAGCAGCCCTAGCAAACTGTTAGTAGAATGATTAATTTAGTAGTAACAAAATTACCCCCTCCACCACTAAAAAAAGAAAAGCCCAGGCACAAATGTTCTCACTGGTGGATTTTACCAGGCACATAATGAAGAAATACCAATTCTCCACGAATCCTTCTAAAAGCATCAAAGATAGAGGAATATTTCTGCACTCATTCAGTAAAGCCATATTACTCTGATACCAAAGCCAGATATTGAAATCACAAAGAGATTTTGCTCCTTTAAATGGGTGAGTAATATTCTATTATGTATATATACTACATCTTCTTTATCTATTCATCAATCGATAGACATTGGGCTCTATCCATAATTTGGCTATTGTTGCTAATGCTGCTAAGCATTGGGTGCATGTGTCTCTTCAAATCAGTATTTTTGTCATTGCTGGGTCATAAGGTGGTTCTAGTTTTAACTTTTTGAGAAACCTCCATACTGTTTTCTAAAGTCACTGCACCAGTTTTGCATTCTCAGCAACAGTGTAAGAGGGCTCCCCTTTCTTCACATCCTCGTCAACACCTGTTGTTTCCTGTGTTGTTTATTTGAGCCATTCTGACAGGTGTGAGGTGACATATCATTGTAGTTTTGATTTGTATTTCTCTGATAATGTGTGATGTGGAGCATCTTTTCATGTGTCTGTTGGCTATCTGGATGTCTTCTTTGGAACATGTCTATTCATGTTTTCTGCCCATTTTTTAACTGGATTATTATTTGTTTTTTGGGTGTTGAATTTGAAAAGTTCTTTACAGGTTCTGGATACTAGCCCTTTATCAGAAATGTCATTTGCAATATTTTCTCCCATTCCATAAAACATAATGAAATCTTGCTATTTATGAAGATGTGGTTAGAGCTAGAGAGTATTATCCAAATAAGTCAGTCAGAGAAAGACAAATACGATATGATTTTGCTCAGATGTGGAATGTAAGAAACAAAACAGATGAACATAGGGGATAAAGAGAAAGGCAAATGATAAGAGAAACTGAAACTATAGAGTGCAAACTGAGGGTTGCTGGAGGAGAGGTGGGCCAGGAAATGGGTTAAATGGCTGATAGGTATTAAGGAAGGCACTTGTGATGAGCACTGGGTGTTGTATGTAAGCGATAAATCACCAAATTCTATACCTGAAACTAATATTACAGTATGTGGTAACTGACTGGAGTTTAAATTAAAGTTTGAAAAAGGCAACAAAATTTAATAATATGCAAAAAACAAAGAAATGACAAGGAGAGAAATCTACAGCTCATTATGCCTTATGAATATAGATATACAATCCTCAACAAAATACTAGCAAACTGCATCAAGTAATGTATAAAATGTATTACATATCCATGGAAAAGTGGCATTAAGATTGGTTTAAATACAAGATTGGTTTAAATCCAGAAATAAGTTAATAAAATATATGATATGAATATGATAAAGAATAGAAACCTTATCATTAGAATAGATGTAGAAAAAGCTTTTGACAAAAAACATTCAACAGCCCTCTTGATTAAAAACTGAAAAAGAAATTGGAATGAAAAGGATCTTTTTCAGTGTTAGAAAAGGCATCTACAAACAGTCACAGCTAACGTGCTGAATGGTGAAAGTATGGATGCTCTTCCTACGAGACCAGGAACAAGACAAGGATTATTGCACTGACCACTTCTATTCACCATTGTACTCGAGGTATCGGGGAAATCAGATAGAAAATGAAACTAAAGTCACCTAGATTGGAAAAGAAAAAATACAACTACTTTTTTTTAGAACTAACAAACTAATTTAGTAAGATTACAAGGGTACAAGATCAGTGTCCCGAATTTCAATCCATTTACAATGAATAAATTAAAAAATGCGATTAACAATTCAACTCATAACAGCATCAAAATAAATAAGATAATTAGGAATAAATTTAACTAAAACATAAAATTTATACTCTGAAAAGTACAATACATTGCTGAAATAAATTTTAAAATACCTAAATAAGTAGAATGAAATTCCAGGTTCACAGCTCAGAAGAATTAATATTAAGATGAGAGTAATCGCTATCAAAATCCCAGCTGTCTTCTTTGTAGAAATTGCCCAAATGACTCTACAATTAATTTGGAAGTTAAGGGATTCTGAAGAGTCAAATAATCTTGAAGAAAAAAATAAAATAACAAGGTTGGAGGACTTAGACTTTCTCATTTGAAAATTTGCTACAAATCTGTAGTGAACAAGATAGGGCACTACTAGAATAAGGATGGATGTATAGAAATTCACTCACATTTGTAGGCAGTTTATATCTTATAAGAGTGCTAAGACAATTCAAATTTTTTAAAAATGGCACTATGGCAACATGCAAATGAATGAACTTACACCTTACACCATTCCACATATAAAATATATCTCAAAATGTATTAAAGTCCTACATGTCAGAGAAGACTCTATAAAATTTTTGGAAGTAAATTTAGGCACAAAACAACATGGTCTTGGATTAGGCTACCATTTTTTTCTTAATGAATGATACAAAAAACACAAGGAACAAAGGAAAAAATAGATATATTGCACATCATCAAAAATATTTTAGGGGTACCTGGTTGCCTCAGTCAGTTAAGCATTCAATTTGAGCTCAGGTCATGATCTCGTGGCTTGTGAGTTTGAGCCCCAGGCCCGGCTCTGTGCTGACAGCTTGGAGCTTGGAACCTGCTTCGGATTCTGAGTCTCTCTCTTTCTCTTCCCCTCCCCTGCTCATGCTCTCTCTCTCTCTCTCTCTCTCTCTCTCTTTCTCTCTCTCTCTCTCTGTCTCTCTCTCTCTCTCTCTCTGGCTGGACAGTGCATAACCCAATGTGGGGCTCAAAATCATGGAACTATGAGATCATGACCTGAGCCGAAACCAAGAGTGGGATGCTTCATTGACTGAGCCAACCGGGCGCCCCACAACTAAAACTTCTGAAGCACTTGAAGTGCCCCACAATAAAAGAATGATTTAATAAAGCATGGTGTATACCTGCATGGAACACTTTACAGCCATTAAAATAAATACTTAAAAATATTGGACTTAAGAAAATGCTTGTGATTAATTTAATGTTAAACAAAGGGGAAAAAAGCTACATATTAAAGTAGGTGAGTGTAAAATCAGAGGATACCTGGCATTCATTTTTAAATACTTCATCCAAAGAAAAGAAAAAAATAAGGTGATAAAGAAATTGAGAAATATTCTTTTTTTAATGCTTTATTTATTTTTGAGAGAGAGAGCCTGAGCAGTGGACGGTCAAAGAGAGAGGGAGACACAGAATCTGAAGTCAGGCTCCAGACTGAGAGCTAGCTGTCAGCACAGAGCCCAACACGGGTCTCGAACCCATGAACCGTGAGATCACGACCTGAGCTTAACCAACTGAGCCACCCAGATGCCCCAAGAAATATTCTTAAAAATTAATTGTTGAATCTTGGTAATACATTGTGATTTATTGTAATTATCTCTAGGTATGTTTAAATAAGTTAATGATAACTTTGAAAACAACCCACAATTGAAAACGTGAAGCAAAGGGGATTTTTAGGGCAGTGAAGGTATTCTGTATGATCATGTAGTGGTAGATACATGTCATTATACATTTGTCAAAACCCATAAAATATACAACAGAAAGAGCGAACCCTAAGGTAAACTATGAATCTTCGTTAAGAATAATGAATGCATTAGGGCACCTGGGTGACTCAATCTGTTAAGCATCTTTTTTTTTTAAGTTTATTTATTTATTTTTGAGAGAGACAGCAAGAGAGAGCACAAGCACGGGAGGGGCAGAGACAGAGGGGGACAGAGGATCCAAAGTGGACTCCATGCTGACAACAGAGAGCATGATGTGGGGCTCGAACCCAAGAGCTGTGAAATCATGACCTGAACTGAAGTCGAACACTTAACCAACTGAGCCACCCAGATGTCCCAAGCATCTCACTCTTGATTTCTGCTCAGGTCATGATCTCGCAATTCATGAGTTTTAGCCCTGCATTGGGCTCTACCCTGATAGTGCAGATCCTGCTTGGGATTCTTCCTCTCTTTGCCCTTCCTTCTCTTGTGCTGTGTCTCTCAAAAATAAATAAAGAAAAACTTAAAAAAATATGTATGTGTAAAAAAGAATAATGTATCAATATTCGTTTACCATTCATAACAAACGTACCACATAAGGGCAAAATATTAATAATAGGGGAAACTGGAGAGGTTGAGGGGACCTATGTAAATTCCTTATTTTCTCCTCAATTTATCTATAAACTTAAAACCACACACAAAAAATATGGCGTGTCTAGGTGACTCAGTTGTTTAAGCATCTGACTCTTGATTTTGGCTCAGGTCACAATCTCATGGTTTGAGAGACTGAACCCTGTGTGAGGCTCTGGGCTGACAGTGTGGATCCTGCTTGGGATTCTCTCTCCTCCTCTCTTTCTGCCCCACCCCCGCTAGTGTGCTCTCTTGAATGCTCTCTCTCTCTCAAAATAAATGCATAAACTTAGAAAAACCAAAAAGTAAAAACAATCTATTCATTGTTTAGAATAAATAACATACTATGCATAAGCAGTTTATTACCCACTTTCCTTTATATATTTACATTGAGTTAGGCTCAAAATGATATAGAGAAATATAAAGGAAAAACTGTGTGTGGAAGAATTGTGAGGTTTTTTATGTTCTTATCCCTAATATTCTGTGTTTTCTAAATTATTAGGCACACTATAAGATCAAAGAGAATTCATACATGCATATTCTAGTCAATTTCACATTACACAAAAAATCTATTAACAATATTTGCATTTGGTCACAATTCCTCTCAGTATATTCTTTAATATATGTGTTTGTATATGTATATATAAGTATGCATTATACATAAACAAATGCACAAAAATCACATGCAGAATGAGATTTAACACAACCCCTGGTCCAAATACTCAAGTACCTTTGGCAGTTTGTGGGAAAACACATTTTTTAATCCACATATTGGAATTAGCAGACATTCTGCACTCAATTTATTATCTTTTCACAGGAGAAAGCAAACTAGGAAGTACAATTTTGTGAATGTTAACATTTATTCTTTGAAAAGTAAATTCTAATCTGTTCAGAATATTTTATAGGTATTTAAAATATGGTACTTTATTTTTCCTTAGTCATTAAGTAGTAAATGTTAAAACTAAATCTTCAAGATAAAAAATATGTAAAATATTTTTGCTTAAAAACATCACATCTGAAACAGTGGTTTTCCCCTGACTCTGTATCTGTCAATATCCCTCTTTCCTCATTATAATTTTTTTAAAGTTTTATTTAGTTATCTTCACTATAATTTAAAAAATAATCTATCTGATTCTTCTTTGCCCCTAATTCTATTTGAGAGTCTTATTTTGCCTATTGATATGGTAGATCATATTGATCAATTTTCTTATTTTTTTTATTGTTTGCCTTATAATTTTTTTTTATTCCAGATTTGATATAAAGGGCAATAGGAAAACATATCCAGGAGTTGAAGCATGGTCTCCAAATAAGGAAAGCAAAACAGTACACCCTGGGATTTTCATATTTATTTCCATAAGCAGGCATCCATTATTATTACTATTTTTTAAACAGGCTTCTCACCCACCCCAGAGCCCAACATGGGGCCTGAAATTGTGACGTGAGATCAAAAACTAAGCTGAGATCATGTAAGACACTTAAGCCACTCAGCCACCTGGATGCTTTCCATTAGGTTTTCAGAGCAATTCATTGAATAACATCAATGCCCATATGTCAGCTACCATAATTTTTTTTACCATAATTTTTATGCAGCTTATTAAATGTATTTAGAAAGCTGATGCACTGGCTCATTAAAGGTTTTCTGTTTTGGGGCACCTGGGTGCTTCATTTGGTTAAAGCTTCTGACTCTTGATTTCAGCTCAAGTCATGATCTCATAATTCTTGAGTTCAATCCCCACATCAGGCTCTGCACCGACAGTGTGGATCCTACTTGGGATGCCTCTCTCTCCCTCTCTGCCCTTCCCCCACTCGCATACCCATCTTCTATCTCTCTCAAAATAAATAAACTTAAAAATTTTTTAAAAAGTTTTTTCTTCACAGGAGGACCCAGGGAATAGGTGACTGTAGTGGTTGAAGCAGTCAAAGATTGAATTTGCACGGTTCCCTTACCTTCCCTGAGCCCAGAGGCTATTGTTTCTTGTGTTGTTAATTTGAGCCATTCTGACAGGTGTGAGGTGCTATCTCATTGTGGTTTTGTTTTGTATTTCCTTGTTGATAAGTGATGTTGAGCATATTTTCATGTGTCTGTTAGCCATCTGGATGTCTTCTTTGGAAAATGTCTATTCATGTGTTCTGCCCATTTCTTAACTGGATTAGTTGTTTTTTTGGGGGGTGTTGAATTTGATACGTTCCTTGAGGTTTTGGATACCAACCCTTTATAAGATATGTCATTTGCAAATATCTTCTCCCATTCCATATGTAGCCTTTCAGTTTTGTTGATTGTTTCCTTTGCTGTATGGAAGCTTTTTATTTTGATGAAGTCCCAATAGTTCATTTTTGCTTTTGTTTCCCATGCATCTTGAGATGTGTTCTAGTAAGAAGTTGCTGCAGCTGAGGTAAAAGAGGTTGCTACCTCTCTTCTGTAGAATTTTAATGGTTTCCTGTCTCACATTTAGGTCTTTCATCCATTTTGTATTTATTTTTGTATATGGTATACGAAAGTGGTCCAGTTTCAGTCTTCTACATGTCACTGTCCAATTTTCCCAACATCTTTTGTTGAAGAGACTGTCTTCTTTCCATTGCATATTTTTTCCTGCTTTGTTGAAGACTAGTTGACCATATAGTTGTGAGTCCATTACTGAGTTTTCTATTTTGTTCCATTAATCTATGTGTCTGTTTTTGTGCCGTACCATACTCTTCTGACTATACCTTTGTAATATAGCTTAAAGTCTGGAATTGTGATACCTCCAGCTTTACATTTATTTTTCAAAATTGCTTTGACTATATGAGGTCTTTTGTGCTTCCATACAACTTTTAGGATTGTTTATTCTAGCTATATTAAAGATACTGGTGGTATTTTGATAGGGATTGCATTAAATGTGTTTATTGCTTTGGGTAGTATAGATATTTTAACAATATTTGTTCTTCCAATCCATGAGCATGGAATATTTTGCCATTTCTTTATGTCCTTTTCAATTTCTTTCGTAAGTGTTTTATAGTTTTCAGAGTAAAGATCTTCTGTCTCTTAGGATAAGTTTATTCCTAGGTATTTTATCATTTTGGTGCATTATAAATGGGATTGATTCGTTGATTTCTCTTTCTCCTGCTTCATTACTCGTATGTAGAACTACAACAGATTTCTGTATATTGGTTTTATACCCTGTGACTTTGGTAAATTCGTGTATCAGTTTTAGTAATTTTTTGTGTGTAGAGTCTTTCAGGTTTTGTACATAGAGTATCATGCCATCTGTGAATAGTGTAAGTTTGACTTATTCCTTGTTTAGCCTTTTTTCCCTTGTTATCTGATTGCTGAGGCTAAGATTTCCAGTACTATATTAAATAACAATGATGAGAGTGGACATCCCTGTTTTTTGTTTCTGACCATAGAGGAAAAGCTCTAATTTTTTCCCCACCGAGGATGACATCAGTTGCAAGTCTTTCATATATGGCCCTTATGATGTTGACCTATGTTCCTCTTACCCCTACTTTCTTGAGGGCTTTAATAAAAAATGGATGCTGTTTTTTAGTCAAATGTTTTTTTCTGCATGTATTTAGAGGATCATATGGTTCTTATCCTTTTTTTTATTAATATGGCATATCACATTGATTGATTTATGAATATGAATTCATTCTTAATGTACTGTTGGATTTGATTTGCTAGTATCTCGTTGAGAATTTTTTCATCTATGTTCATCAAGGATATTGGCCTATAATTCTCGTTTTTAGTGGGGTCTTTGTCTGGCTTGGGAATCAAGGTAATGCTGGCCTTATAGAGTAAGTTTGGAAGTTTTCCTTCCATTTCTATTTAATGGAACAGTTTGAGTGGAATAAGCATTAACTCTTCTTTAAATATTTGGTAGAATTTCCCTGGGAAGCCATCTGGCCCTGGGCTTTTGTTTGTTGGGAGACTTTTGATTATTGATTCAATTTCTTTGCTGGCTATGGTCTGTTCAAAATTCTATTTCTTCCTATTTCAGTTTTGATAGTTTATATGTTTTCAGGCATTTATCCATTTCTTCCAGATTGTCCACCTTTTTGGCATATAATTTTACATAATATTTTCTTATAATTATTTGTATTTCTGTGGTGTTTGTTGTGATCTCTTCTCTTTAATTCAGGATTTTATTTATTTGGGTCCTTTTTCTGTTTGGTAAGTATGGCTAGGCATTGATCAATTTTATTAATTCTTTTAAGGTCCACTCCTAGTTTCATTAATCTTTTTTTTTGTTCTATATCATTTATTTCTGCTCTAATCTATTACATCTTCTTCTAGCTTTAGGCATTATTTGCTATTCCTTTTCTAGCTCCATTAGGGTAAGGTTAGGTTATATATTTGAGATTTCTCTTGCTGCTTGAGTTAAGCCTATATTGATATATACTTCCCTCTTATAACTTTTTTTTACTGTATCCCAAATGTTTTGAACTATTGTGTTTTCATTTTCATTTGCTTCTATGTACTTTTATCTATTATTTAATTTCTTGCTTAACCCATTCATTCTTTAGTAGGATGTCCTGCAACCTCTATGTATTTGTGGTCTTTCCAAATTTTTTCTTATGATTGACTTCAGGTTTCATAGAGTCATGACCTGAAAATATACATGGCATGATCTCAGTCTTTTTGTACTTGTTGAGGCCTGATTTGTGACCTAATATGTGATCTATTCTGGAGAATGTCCCATATGCATTTGAGAAGAATGTGTATTCTGGTGCTTTAGGATGAAATGTTCTAAATACATCTGTTATGTCCATCTGGTCCAGTGTGTCATTCAAAGTCATTGTTTCTTTGTTGATTTTCTGCCTATATGATCTCTCTGTTGCTGTAAGTGAATTGTTAAAGTCTTCTACTATTATTGTTTTGTTTTCAATGAGTTTCTTTCTGTTTGTTATTAATTGATTTATATGTTTGGGTGTTTCTAAGTTGGGGGCAAAGTTATAATTGTTATATCTTCTTGATGCATAGACCCCTTAATTATGATATAACGCCCTTCTCCATCTCTTCTTACAGTCTTTGTCTTAAAGTCTATTGTTTCTGATATAAGTATGGCTACTCCAGCTTTCTTTTTGGCATCCATTAGCATGATAGATGGCTCTCCATCCCCCTACTTTCAATCTCCAGATATCTTTAGGTCTAAAATGAATCTTTTGTAGGTGGCCTATAGATGGGTTTTTTTTTTTTTAAATCCATTTTGATACCATATGTTGGCCTGCTTTTGTTAACTTTGATGGGCGTTATCTGTGCCTCCTGGCTTTGGATGTCTCTTTCCTTCCCCAGATGAGGGAAGTTTTCAGCTACAATTTTCTCAAGTAAACTTACTGCCTCTTTTTCCTCTTTTCTCCTTCTGGGACTCCTAGGATATGTTATTATGCTTTATGGAACCAGTGTGTTCCCTGAGTCCACATTTATGTTCCAATATTTTTCTTTCCCTCTTCTATTCAGCTTCATTAGTTTACAGCATTTTATCTTTTATAGCACTTATTCATTTTTCTGTTTTTTCTATCCTTGTGGTCATTACATTCAGTCAGTTTTGTGTATCACTTATAGCATTTTTAATTTCAGCCTATCAAGCTTTTATGTCTTTTATCTCTGTGCTAAGGGACTCCGTAGTATCTTCTATGCTTGTCTAAATCTCAGTACCCTAGTATCCTTATAATTGTTATTTTAAATTCTGATTCAGGCATATTACTTATATCTATTTTGACAGATCCTTGGCTGTGATCTCTTCTTGTTCTTTCTTTTGGGATGAATTCTTCCACGTTGGCATTATGTCTAGGTCTCTGTCTTCTGTGTGTTAGGAAGGCCTGTTACGTTTCCTGCTCCTGAGAGTAATGGCTATATTAAGAAGAGGGCATGTACTATGCAGGGCCTGATGCTTAAGGAAGTGTTCTGGTATATGCTATGTGCACTCTGTTGTGTTTTGGCTGCTCTTTCCCTTAGGTCAATTTTTTGCAGAGTCTCTCTTTGCTTGCATTGGGGAGTATTTGAACCTTGTTCAGTGAGTAGTGAGTTTTACCTCGGTGTGTTTTGGTTGGCTTATTAAAAGAGGCTAGATCCTATTTCCCCAAAAGCTGAAACTTTGCAGCACTCTATGGTCAGTAGACTTGGTGGGTGCAGGGGGTTTGTGCTGGTCTTCTGGGGGAGGGACCGACTGCTACACCACCTCTCAGGCACACTTACCCTAGTAAAAAGCCGCTGCAGAGCGTGGTGGGGCAGGAGTTGAATTAAGCAGCTCGGGCCTCCACAGTGGCTGCTGTGCAGCTCACTGAAGTCCAGCCCGTGCTGATGGGTGGGGGTCAAAATGGCATCAGTCATCTCTCTCGTCTCTAGAGAGGAGAGTTGGTGCCTGCAGCTGTTCAGGAATCCCTCACAAAAGAGTCTCCCTTCCTTTGTCCCAGGCTTCCTTCAAGTTCCCGCCTTTACTCTATCTGTGTCTGGGCAGTCTGCCCACCTGCTACTGCAGTGCTCCTGTGTTTTATCTCAGGTGCGCCACCTGGGTTTCAGAACTTTAAATTTTATGGTCCTGGTGAGGCATGAACCCACACTGATCCTTTGAGGGAAGGTCTTACCATGCTGTCACTGGTGCCAGTTTGTCCCTGAAGGGCAGTTGCATCAATACACAGGGGCTTGGAATTTATGGTAAAGTATAGCACAAAGCTGACATCCAGGTAGATGTCTTCAGCAGCTGCTTGTGCTCTTATGCTAATAAATGGGGCAGCTCAATGACACCTGCAGGCTCTGTTGTCCCTAGAGAGTCAGTCCCACTTCTCCCAAGTGCACTCCCAGATGGAGAACTCTCTCCTAGTGAGACTTAGGAGGATCCTCTGACTACACTGTCTGCTCCCCGTTTCTGCCCTTCTCCAAAGGCACACAGATGCTGTATTATAGTCAGGCTCCACCCTGGTGATGGCAGGGACTTCTAAAACTTCAGACTTTGAGCTCTGCTGCTGGTAAAACTTGGCAATTACCAGCGCATCTCGCTTTCCTTGTCATTGGTTTTGGGGGAGTGTTTTTCTTGTTCCATGTCCTGTGCCCTGCTGTCTCTCTCTTTCTCTTTGTCTCCCTGATTAGGGCTCCCTCCCCTCCAGCCCAAGTCACATCTCTGCACCTCCTACCTTCCACGATGTGGCCTCTTTTCTCCTTCTAGTTGTGCAGTTTGTCCCCTCAGTCCCCAGACGGATTTCCTAGGTATTCAGAATGATTTGATATTTATCTGTCTGTGTTTAAGGGACAAGGCAAGGATAAGGTCCTCCTACTATGCCATCGTAACTCCAGCTCACTGATCAATTTTCAAATGCTGAACCAACATTGTATAACTGCAGCAAATCTCTATTAGTTGTGGTGTAAAATTCTTATATTCTTATTATATGTTTTTGGATTTGCTAATATTTAATGAGATTTTTTGCATCATTGTTTATGACACATATTACTTGGTGATTTTCCTTTCTTATAATGCCTTTAGTATAGTTTTGGTAATAAGGTAATTCTGACCTCATAGATTGAGTTAAGAAATGTTCCTTCTGCTTATATTTTCTGGAAGCATTTATAGAGAATTGGTATCATTTCTTCATTATGTTTTGGTAGTTTACCACTGAAACAATCTGGGCCTGTCACTTTCTTTTTTTGGAAGGTTATTATTGATTCAGTGTTTTAGATAGATACTGTAAGGCTGAACCAAACAGACACCATGACAGGCTTTGTTTCCCCTCTGAACTAGAAGGCCTAAGGTCAGTCGCTCTGGAACCATTTGGCCATTTGGCGATTATACATTACCCGGGGCAAAAGCAGACCACTGCGGTATCCAATCAGGAAAGGCCAGCTCCCTCTCCCCACATTCCTAAGGGTGAGACCTGCAGATGGGAACTTTAGATAGGACCCTGTTACCCAATGTTAAAGTTTACCTGATAGTCACCAAACAAGACCCTGAACTCGCTCTGTAATTGGTTAATTTCAAAGATACCCTAAAGATTGTAATTGGGTCCCGCCAAAAGTAACGAACACTCTGAACAGTGGGTATGGTTAGAGCTGCTGCCAATACTGTTGTACCATTATGATTAGGTCACTGTACCTATGTCACAATTTCTTGTAACTCCCCCTTCCCAAACCCCATAAAAACCCTACTCAGCCCTTGCTCGGGGCTCTCAGCACGGATCCACTGCGTTGGTGAAGGCTGTGAGACCGAACTTAGGCCCAGCGAACCTAAGCCGTAATAAAACTGCCCTTTGCTTTTACATGCGTGCCTCGGTCTCCCTGGTGGTTTCTGGTTTTGGGGTGATACTAAAATCTTGGGCATTACAGTACAGACTTGTTTAGATTCTATATTTCTTCTTGCATGAGTTTTAGTGGTTTATATCTTTCATGGAATTTCTCCATTTCATCTATTTTGAAATTTATGGACACAGAATTTTTCATAATAATTTAGGGGTGAAAGTTTACACTATATTGTCAGTTTTCTCATGGGTCCTAAAAAAGTCACTGATTTTTAGTTTGTTCAGCCTTTTTCTTATTATAAGAACTGAAGTGAAACTGGAAGTCATTTTTAAGTCTAAAGGAGCAATTTTTACAACAGTAATCTGTGACAACTTTTTGATGCTACAATAATCTGATATGGCCTTTGGACCCTCATTGTAATAAAAAATTAATAAAAGTATAATCCCAATATTGAATATAATTCTGTCTTGAAACCCATTCTTGGTGTCTTTTATACAAAGATAGTATTTCCAAAATTTCATATTCATGATCAGTTTTAACAAAATTGGCCAGCGTTCTTTTGAAACACATAGAGCCATTGACTTGCACCAAACCTACTGAATAAGAAAAGTTGGGAGACAGCTTGGAACTCTGTATTCAAACAAGCATTACAAGTCCTGTGGTGCATAATGTATACTGCACTGCACTCTCAGTAACATTCTTAGCATCAGTATCCTATCCACGCTATTCTTTCCACATTTCCTTCTTGTCTCTGGTTCCACGGTTTTCTGTACTTGACACATCGTCTTCACTTTTCTGATTTCTAACATTATACAAGGACTTCGCTGCTTTTCTGTTTTTTACAGGAAGTCTGATTATTCAAATGCAGTGTCAGCTTTCTCTCCTCAAAACTCTTACAACTTTTAGTAGGGTAATCACATTAGCTCTGAGGTTTTTTTCCTATCTGAATACTTTTTGTTCTGAACAGTTAAACTTTTAACTAAATATCAGGACTAACACATTTTCTCTCTGAACGGATACAAAGTCGTTGTTATTAATTTTGACTATCAGTCATGAGTATATGTATATTTAGATATAGCATATATCTAAATATATTCATATATAAATAAAGATATATCTAAATGTTATGTATGTCCCTAAATATCGTTAGGTATTAGGGTGTCCATCTCAGACTTTACAACACTTTTATGCCTTTTTAAACACTTGTTTTTCCTGTTTCTCCAATTCTTCCATAATATGACTGATTTAATTTCCCTATGGTATTTATTATGAAATGAAATGCCCAAGATTTTAATATCACCCCAAAACCAGAAACCGCCAGGGAGACCGAGGCACGCATGCAAAGGCAAAGGGCTTTTATTACGGGTTCGAGCTCGGACTCTCAGACTTTTCCAACGCAGTGGATCCGTGCTGAGAGCCCCGAGCAAGGGCTGAGTAGGGTTTTTATGGGGTTTGGGAAGGGGGAGTTACAAGAAATTGTCACATAGGTGCAGTGACCCAATCATAATGGTACAACAGTATTGGCAGCAACTCTAACCATACCCACTGTTCAGAGTGTTCGTTTCTTTTGGCGGGACCCAATTACAACCTTTAGGGTATCTTTGAAATTAACCAATTACAGAGCGAGTTCAGGATCTTGTTTGGTGACTATCGGGTTAACTTTAACATTAGGTCGCAGGGTCCTATCTAAGTTCCCATCTGCAGGTCTCACCCTTAGGAATGTGGGGAGAGGGAGCTGGCCTTTCCTGACTGGATACCGCAAAGTGGTCTCTTTTGCCCTGGGTAATGTGTAACCGCCAAATGGTTCTGGAGAGACTGACCTTAGACCTTCTAGCTTAGAGGGGAAACAAAGCCTGTCATGGAGTCTGTTAGGTTCAGCCTTACAGAAACAGAGTTGGTTATGCATTATTCTCTAGTTCACATACTTTCTTATAATTCCATTTTTCTATTCATAATGGTTTCTCACCAGTTTTTTTTTTTTTTTAGCACAATTACAATTGGGAGAGCAAGATTTTACTTTTTCTAATTTAAAATATTTTTTAAAAATTGGAGGCATACTGTTTTTAGTAGAAAGTGACTTCATAAATTAGCTGGCAAAAATTAACATTTAGATTAAAATAGGTATATACTTAGAAAATCATGATGATATGAATATAAGAAATAATGAAATTTTATAGCTAACCACTATATAGACTGATATATACAACATTGCCGTTTCCTAGACAGTTTATTTCTGCTAACAGACCCTCTTTCCCAAAGAAACTACTTTCCTAATTTGTGAAACCTTAAATAAGGTGTTTATATTTTTGATTTTGATATAAATGTTATCACACAATATACTCTTGTGTCCAATTTCATGTGTTCAGTATTATATTTTAGCTTCATCAATGTTGAGGCATATGGTGGGTTGCAAATATTTTCTCCCAACCTGGAGAGGAAGTGGCAGAGAGCGAGGGAGAGAGAATCCCAAGCAGGCCTCGTGCTTTTGGCACAGAGCCTGATGCAGGGCTCAATCTCATGAACTGTGAGATCATGACCTGAGTGGATATCAAGTGTTGGACATTTAACTGACTGAGCCACCCAGGCACACCCCCAGTCTTTAGAATGTTTTAATCATCCCAAATTGGGTTGATTTTTGAACAATGGATATACATTCTTTCACTATTTTTTGCGTACTACTCTAAAGATTGCAGGGGCGCCTGGGTGGCCCAGTCGGTTAAGCGTCCGACTTCATCAGCTCAGGTCATGATCCCACAGTTTGTGGGTTCGAGCCCCACGTCGGGCTCTGTGCTGACAGCTAGCTCAGAGCCTGGAGCCTGCTTCTGATTCTGTGTCTCCCTCTCTCTCTGATCCTCCCCTGCTCGTGCTGTCTCTCTCTCTCTCTGTCTCTCAAAAATAAATAAAAAACATAAAAAAATATTTAAAAAAATAAAAGAAATAAAGATTGCAAAATGAATTCTTAGTAATAAGCCTAATTAGAATATTTCCACTTTCTGAGCAATTTAAAACATCTAGAATAGGTTAACTCCATTTAGCTTGTTCTTATCTTTGTAATCCATTTTAATTTTACATAATCTGCAAGTATTTTACACCCCACAGGATATCATTATTATTATTTCATGTGTCCAACATGAATTTAGATTTTTAGCTTCACATTCATTCTTTCTGTTGTATTCTTTCCTGCAGTTCCCTTTTTCCATCAGAGATCAGTTTTTTTGTGTGTGAACTTCTGCATATTCCCTTTAATACTGGTCTGCTTCTGGTGGATTTTCCACTTTTTTGTTTTTTGGAGTTTTTGTTTTTTGGTCTTCGAAGGTTGTCATACTTCATGTAAGAAATTACCTTTCTACATATAAGTTATGTATAATAAGTTGCAAAAAAGTTGAAACGTGCATGGGTTGTACAAATATAGACACCCATGTAACCGGCACTCACTCAAGATTTAGAAAAGTTTCATCACTCAGGAAAGTTGCCTCCTGTCCCTCTGCAGTATTGGGGGAGGAAAACCTTTTTCTGCCCTAATGGTTCTTCTAGCTGGATTTAGAATCAAATTGACATGAGACAGATTAACAGGAGAAAATCGAATTGAATAGGCATACTTATGGGGAATCCACACAGATGAATTTCCAAACATACTGAGACAATGAGAAGCTTACCTGAGCTAGGGAGAAGGGTAGTATCTCAGCATACAAAAGGAGAAACTCATTAGCAAGAAGGTGAAAAGAGATGTTTGGAAAATCAAGGTTGCTCTATTATGCAGATGAGTTGTTTAGGTAAGGCATATCACTGTTAATAGCTGTTTTCTTGTTACAGGCTCTCCTTTCCAATATAAAGTTAGGCAGTTTGGGAGAGGCATCTTCTGGGCTTCAGTTACTTTAAATCAAAAGTTAATTGGGGAAACCTGCCGTGGGTCCCTGGGGCATTATCCGTCTTCACCACCCAAGGTAACTGCCATTCCCATGTGTCTTACTACAGCTTAGTTTTGTCTAGTGTAGAGGTTCATATGCTTGGGCCCATATAGTACATACTCCTTTATGTGTGGCTTCCTTAACAGAAAATACTCTTGTTATCATCTATGTTGTTATATGTTGAAATAGTTTTTAATTTTTGTTTCTGAATAGTCTTCCATTATATGGATATATCTTAGTTCATCCATCCTCTTCTAAATGGAGATTTGTATTTTCTTTTATTTTAGTTCTAACGGGACAGCTTATTATTATTATTTTTTTTAATGTTCATTTATTTTTGAGACTGAAAGAGACAGAGTATGAGTTGGGGAGGGGCAGAGAGAGAGGGAGACACAGAATCCGAAGCAGGCTCCATGCTCTGAGCTGTCAGCACGGAGCCCAACGAAGGGCTCAAACCCATGAATGGCAAGATCATGACCTGAGCCAAAGTTGGATGCTCAACCAACTGAGCCACCTAGGTGCCCTGCTGAGAACCAGGATGTTCTTGTGCACATGTAATGCGATTATCAAATCAGAGCATTTAGCATTGTTACAACATTATTATCTAATATATAGTCCTTATCTAATTTCTCCAATTGTCTTGCTCATATGATTCATTGAATTGAATTTTCTTCAATTCAAGACCCAAACCAGAATCCCATATTACATTTACATCTCTTTAGGCTACTTGAATCTAAAATAGTATCTCAGCTCTTTTTTCTTTTTTTTTGGTAAGAAAGCAGTCCAGTTGTTTTATAGAATGTCCTTCAATCTCAGTTTATCTGATTGTATTCTCATTTCTTGTTTCAGGTTATATTTTCGAAATACTAGATAAATGGTGCTGGTTTGTTCTCAGTACCTCACATCAAGAGGCACTGGTATTAAGCTGTTCTATTAGCTTGGGTCACTTGTTTAAGTGGAACCCTCCATATTTCTCTACTTAAATGTTACTCCATTTTTAATCAACAAGTAATTTGTTCAGGTTTTCACCCAATGATGTTATCATCCATTGATGATTATTGCCTTCATCAGTTATTACCATAATGCTTGCAAAATGGTGATTTTCTTACTATCCTATCTTGTACATTTATTAGTCATCTTCTCTGATAAAGTTTTCCCTTCTCCATTCTTTCTTATTTTTTCTTCCTTTCTTTTACCTTTCCTTCTCTCTATCTCTATCTCTGTTGCTCTCTTTTTCTTTCTGTCTAGTTTTTCTCCTCTTTTTGTCTTTATTTAGATATTCAGTATCTGGGTTCTTGAATTTTTTTTTTCAGTTATGTTATTATCTATTAGACAGACTTTTCATTTTTGTTTTTATTGTACCAGATTTAGGCAGTTTATGCTCAAAATTTATAATTCTAGTCCAGTGTTCAAGATCACATTGTTCTTGTTTGCCTTCTCTCATTGCATATCTGTCTCTCTTCCTTTGCAATGAGAACCCCGCCCCCTTCCAAAGGAATGTATTTCCTCTAATGAGGGAGCATGAGGCAAGCTGACAAGCCACAAACACCCCCCCCCCATGAGGTGGGATGTGTATGATATTCCAGGCCACTCCTGGCTGCCCAAGAACTAAGGAAAGGGGAAAAACAAATGGTTAACTGATAGATCATAGTCCTGCAGGACCTAAGTCTCCATCACTCCTCCATAGTGATGTGGGAAACAAAGGCAGAAGGAAATGACAGATGGAACTCAATTTCCTTATAACCTGCAACCCATTGACAAATACTTGAGGCTGGCAGAATAAAATGTTTCTCCATAAACTCCCTACTGTCTTAATGCTAATGCATTGCTAGAGGGGAAAACAACCTTAGTTTGACAACAGCTGGGCTTCCACTATCTTTAGCATATGAAAACCTCACTGGAAACTTCCCTTGGACTTTACCTTCATAGTATATGAACAATGTCTCCTCATGGTCCCGGGACAGCTCTTCCTGCCCACAGGTCCTGTCCCTGTGCTTCAAAAAGGTCACTTTTTTGTACCAAAGATGTCTTCAAGAATTCTTTCTTGGTCGTTGGCTCTGGACCCCACAAAACCCACTGTCACCCTCAAAACCTCATCATTTCTATGGAACACCAAAAACTAACATGCACAGAATTACTTTACCCTTCCTATTACCAAAAAAATACATACTAAATTAAGTTGATTTCATTACATTTTTCCCATGTTTAGCCTGAGGGTATATGTCTGAGGTTGTAAGGGTTTTTTTTTTCCCTTAAATCTTTATACATTTCATTTCATCATGTTCATATTTTTGTTTGATTTGATTTTATATGTTTATTGATTTTATTTTATTTTTGATAATATAAGTTGGTCAATATGCTTGTAAATTTCAAATTTATAGCAAAATGTCTAAGAGATGTGTCACTTAGTCTCCTCTTCATTCTGTCCTGTTCTTAGTCTTGCCTGCAGATAACCAGTTTCAATGGATTGTGGTTTTTTTTTAAACTAAGAAAATTATATATTAGTGTACTTTTTCCCCTTTAAAATTCATCTTGGAAATCACACCAAGTCAGTCCATAGAGATCGTCCTCATTGCTTTATAGCTACATAGCTACATAGTAATCTGTCATATATAAGTAGTACCCCTCCATCCATTGTTTTGCTTTCCATTGTTTCACTGACCTGTAATCAACCAAGGTCCCAAAGTAGATTATGCTCCTTCTCACAAACTGTCAGAGGTCATTAATGGCCTGACGGTATATCACAATGCCTATGTCATTCATCTCACTTCATCTCATCAGAGAGGCATTTCATTATCTTACATCATCACCTAACAAAGCACGAGGAGTACAGTACAATATTTTGAGAGAGAACACATTTGTATAACTTTTATTAAGTTATTCTTATAATTATATTTTATTATTAGTTATGGTTGTTAATCTCTTATTGTGCATAATTTATAAATTAGTTTATCAAGGCTATGTATGTGTAGGAAAACATCGTATGCATGGGATTTGGTACTATCTGCAGGTTCAGGCATTCACCAGGGGTTCTGAGAATGTATCCCTGTGCATAAGGATGGACTTCTGTATACAACATAGTTTTATCAACCAGCTACCTGCATATAGACTTGCATTGATAAAATAATAATTTATTATTTGACAGAACAAATAATATTCAAAACCATAACAGCATACAAATGTATTAATGTTGGTGGTCTATCTTGGAGCTAAATTTCTTAAAGTGATATTGTTTTGTCAAAATGTAAATGCATATGAAATTTTGTTCAATATTTCTAAGTTTCTTTCCGCAAGGGTGGTAATATTTTGCATCTCCCCGGCAATGTATGAACGCCCTTGTTTCCCTACAGCCACTGCAGTAGCTTCTGTTGTCTATATTTTGGACAGTCAATAAGCTTAAAGATGTGAAAGAATATCCTTTAATTCACATTTATTTTAGGTAACGTTTAGAATTTTTATATGTTTTAGGTCATCTTATAATATTTTTGTCATTTTTTGTTAATGATTTTTGCCCATTTCCTAACAATTTTTGGTATTTTTTCCTTTTGTATATCTTTCCTTTTATATGTGATTTCCCATCATTATGTTGTTACAAATATATTCTCCCAGTGTATTATCTATTGATACTGCTTACAGTGTTGTTTTTTGGCCATGGACAGATTTTTTAATTAATTTTTTGAAGTTGAGTTTATCAACATTTCTTTTTACTGTGGTGCTATATGAGTCATTGCTATACACATTATTTTTCATACTCAGATTATAAATGTCTCCATATTTTCTTCCTCTAATTGTATTGTTTTATATATATATATATATATATGTATGTATTTACACTTAGAATTGATTCATTTGGATTTTATTCCTGTGTATAGGGTGAAGAATGGATACAATTTTATCATTATCTACATTACTATTTAGTTATCCTCACATAATTTGATAAAAATTCCCATGTTTGTCCTGGATATTTGAGATGCTACCTGTTTTTATTTTACTGTGTTCTTATCTGTTGGAATTTCTATTCTATTCCACTGATCTCTCTTACTCCTCAACAAATATAACCTTTTTTTTTATTTTTTAAAGTTTATTTATTTTGAGAAAGAGAGTGTGCACATGAATAGGGGAGGGGCAGAGGGAAGGAGAGAGAGAATTTCAAGCAGCCTCAGCACAGTCAGCAAGGAGCCCCATGTAGCGCTCAAACTCATGAACAATGAGATCCGTGACCTGAGCTGAAATCAAGAGTTGAACACTTAATCAACTGAACCACCCAGGTGCCCCTAACCTAGTTTCAATTTCAGAAGCTTTATAGTATATTTATTCCCTCCCCTCATTGCTCTTTTTCTCTCAGTTGTCCTATGTGTTTGTGCTTATTATTTTTTACATGAACTTCAAAACTACCTTATCTAGTTATCAACAAAAAGTCTTCCTGATATTGCTATTGAGATTTCATTAAATTTATACATTAATTTAAGAATTAGGGAGACATCAAATCTTTACTGTTTTGGCATGTCATAATCAAGAGCAAGTGATATTTTCCATTTTTGTATATCACCCTCTTTTTTCTTCTAGGAAATGTTTATAGGTTTCCTTATGTATATTTTATGTATTTCTTATTAAGTTTTCCCTAAGTTTTATATATAGTTTTATTATTATAAAGGCTGTGTCTGAGAAATCCATGATCTGGATCCCTTGTGTTTGTCTTTGTATTTTTCATTTTTCTTTTTGACTTTGGATCATTTAATCTTGAGACTTTGTGTGTCTGTTATTGTTTAAAATTTAATGTGAAATACTGTATATGAAAAATATAGAGATAGTTTGAGACTTTTGCATCTGACCTCTGAGTTGGGTAGAGATCACTTTAATTCAATCAGTGCTTAAGCTGATTAAAATCAGTCAAATCCAACTCAATTTGGGCTGAGTTTCAGTCTTTAGGAAGGCTGGTCTATTTTTGGTTCATCCTTAAGCTAGATTATTTTACAAGGCCCAGCCATGTTGACCAATCCTCAACTCCAATTTCTGTCTTTTTAGCTCCATGAAAATGTTTAAAGCTATGTTCAAATTCTTTGCTTTTTGGCTATCAGTTATAAATTTGTAAATGCCTATAGAAGATATGTAGTACCAAATGTTGGGCTCACATCTCTGTGTTTCACTTCTCTCTAGAATCTTGACCCCTTAACTTTTGCCTTTATTTATATTTTTCTGATACCTTCAGACATATTTTTTTAACAGAAGTTTTTGTTTTGGGGCACCTGGGTGGCTCAATCAGTTAAGCGTCTGACTTCTGCTCATGTTATTATCTCATGGTTCTTGAGTTCGAGCCGTGCATCGGACTCTGCTGTCAGCACAGAGCCCATTTCAGGTCCTCTGTCCCCTCTCTCTGCCGCTTCCCTGCTCAAGTTCTCTTTCTCTCTCTCCGTCTTTCTCTCTCTCCTCCCTTCTCACAAAAATAAACATTAAAAATTTTTTTTTTAAGTTTTTGTTTTAAAATAAATTGTAATTTCATAGGAAGTAACAAAAATGGTACAGAGAGATACATTTTGCCCTTCATCCAGTTTCCTCCAGTGGTTCATTTTACATAGCTTTAGTATACTAGCAAAATAAGGATATTGCCAGTGGTACAATATGTATATCTAGTTCTCTGCCATTGGATTGCATGTGGAGATTCATGTAACCACCACTGCAATCAGTATAGAATATTCTAAAATTTAAAAAAATATGAAAACAATATTTTACCCTGCTTTTCTGTTGATTTTTGAAAGTAATGTTGTTCTAATTCAGCTAGTCAAATGGGGTCAAAAGCACATGTTCTAAAATTAGCTTTATAATTTTTATTTTTTAATATTTATATTAGGACACTTTCTGACTCTGATCATGTATATTATGTAAAAAGTTGAAGATATGAGTTCTAGAATTCTCTTCTTTCACAGTGCCTAGAGTCAGGGAGCAAGAATTTCCTCTTCTCTCAAGGTCCTTCTGGTTAGACTAAGAATCAAATTGACATAAGACAGATTAACAGAAGAAAGTCAAATTTATTTTTGTATGAAAGGAGAATCTACACAAAAATGGAAATTCCAAAGTCAGTCTGACAAAATGAGCTATTTTTGTTATTCTTAACTAAGGCGAAGGAAGTAGGGACCCAGGACTTCAAAGGGAAAGAATTTAATTCATAGTCAAGATGAAAAAGGGTAAATGTTTGGTATCAGGGAAAAAGACTTTCCTTTGCCCCAAGGTTCTTCTAGGTGGACTTAGAATCAAATTGACATGAAACAGAGTAACAGGAGAAAAACAAATTTAGTAGTTGTACATACAGGGAATCCACATAGAAGTGAAATTACAAAAACTGAGGCAAAAAGATTGCAGGAGCTAAGGAGAGGGGTATGGCCTGAACATACAAAGGGGAGAAAGCTAATTAGCAAAAAGCTGAAAGGAGATGTTTGGAAAAACAAGATTGCCCTATTATGCAGATAAACTCCTTAGTTAAAGGGGAGTCTCTGTTAATAGTATTATTCCTGTATATGTTGGGTTTTGATTACTTGTAACTCAAAATAATCTTTCTACCAAAGTAGCCTATCCTGGAGCACCCTGCCCTGGGCTCCTACATTGGTAAACAAATGTTTGCTGGGCCAAATGTTTGTTCTGCTGCTCAGAAACAATGATCCATAGAGGATTTGGACTAAACAGGTCCTTCCCTGTCTAGCATTCCTAGCATAATGTCGTTATCTATGGTGATAGCCCTCTTTCTGGAGCAGGTCCTCCATCTAAGTACATTTTTGGCAATTGTGGGAGAAGTAACAGGCTCTTACTGAATCTACTGGATTTTCATCACTTTTTAATTAAAATAATCTTCATTACAGAGTGGTCCTTCTTGGGGTGGCCTGCCCTTGGCTTACACTAGCATGGAGCTGGATATGTGGTAGGAAAACAACAAATAATTATTAGCTGATATTTAACTAAACTCTTTTCTATAATCATATGAGCAAGAGCCATCAGTTCTAGTTTACCAATATGGTGGACACCTACCTTACATGGCTTTGTTGGTGCATTCAAACTAACTGATTTACAGTTGTCTTGTTTCTGGACAATTTTGTCTTTGCATATATACACATCTAAACTCTTCCTGTGTGTTCCCTCACATCAAAACATTTAAGCTAAATTGGTGGCTATGCTACTGCTCTACTGTAGAACCTAGGTTAAGGAATATGGGCACTTAATGGAGAACAAATAGTACTGGCTACTCAGCAGAGTAATGCTATTTGATGAAACATAGATTCTGTTAGAAGTGCACATTATAGCTAAAATATGAAAGGCAATATTACATGTGGAAATATCACAAATATCCATGAGGCTGGAATTGGGTACCAATGATTTAGAATTTGATATCTGTTAGAATATTAGAGTTTAATTCCATGACTTTGTGTAATGGAAAGGAAGGAATAGCGAAAGTGGAATCCAAGTAGCAATTAGCACAAGGCAAGAAAACCAGTTCATAGGCATATAAATTATTTAAAATATCAAGTATTGGGCATTGACATATTTTTTAATGCTTTTTTTCCTTAATTTTATTTTTGAGAGAGACAGAATGTGAATGGGGGAGAGAGAGAGGGAGATGCAGAATCTGAAGCAGGCTCAGAGTTCTGAGCTGTCAGCACAACCCAACATGGGGCTCGAGCTCACGGACTGTGGGATCATGACCTGAGCTGAAGTCAGATGCTTAACTGTCTGAGCCACCCAGGCGCCCCGGGCTTTGACATAGTTTTTAATTGAATTTCATACACAAACAAATCCAGACTTAACTAAGTAGAGACTTTATTAAGAAGAAAAACTCTTGCAATAGTCTAGACCCTTTGATTTCAGAAATCTGCAAATGTCTCAAAAGCAAACAAAAAGGCTTCTTTTTGTTTGTTTTTTAGGTGTAAGCAATAAGTATGGGGAAGTCGGGCTCATGAGAGGAAATGATTAGAGAGGTCTGTCAGGAAATAAATGTGTTTCACTATGGTCAGCTGATTCTCAGGATAAGTTGATAAGGCAATATATTTGGATTTTTAGTGCTTGATTAGATTTGAGAACTAGCAGAATTCAGAGAACTTTAGGAAGAATATTAATTTATTAAAGTTTGTTCAAGACAAAAGAGAGCATTAGCAGTGAACAATTGGGAATATTTGATCAGGAGCCAACACAACACAGGGCCCTCTGTTACTGTAGGAATTTCAGTGCACATTAAATAGCCTCTTGTTAAGTATGCTATAAGGGAAATTAGTTTTTAATCTGGTGGGAATTGGATCTCAATAACCTTTAAGAATTTATTCTAACTTGAAGAACAATTTTGCATATGATTCAATGAGGGTTAAGTGTTTTCACAAAAACCAAAGAGATCTCCTTTATGTAATTCTTGGACAATAAGATTTGCTACATCATCTAGTCATTTTATATAGTATCTTTCAATAAAAGTTAGTAAAATCTTTTAAAAGCAAGCTTTCCAATCATCATTTTGTAGGTTGTATAAATGAATTATTCAGGACTAAGTATTTCAGAATATCTCTTATTCTAGATTGAGCAGAGTTGCTGTGCACAGGATACGCATTACTTCCTAGGAATGCAATAATAGTATGGAAACGATGTGCAGCATTAACATTTAGATAGGTATCATGGGAAAAGCAAAGCTTAAAATGTACCTAGTATGGAGAAAAAAAGAAGAAAGGATTTTGTTAAATCTTATCAGGCTCAGCACTAGTTCATCAATTCAAAGTCAGTTTGGGGAATGATGTTGCTTTTCAAGCCCTCATGAAAAGAATTCCTGATTTATAGAGGAGGCAAATTTATTTATGTAAATTGACTATTTGGCAATGCTTCTGCTTCTTTTAGTGTTGACTGGTCCCACCTCTGATAAGACAGATCTAATTTCATTTCCATTAAAATGTAATAAAAGCACATTTATGAATTTAATAATTTCTTGCCTGAGTTTGATAGGAGCATTAAAATGGTCAGCTATGGATTGTTGTTAATAAATACTGCTTTTTAAAATTAAAATAGACTAAGAAACACCTAGGTGGTCAAGGATATTTTTTTACATCTATTATTAAAAAGCATGAGTTGATAAAAGAAATAGTAATTTGCCCAAGGGTTTGTTTAATTGAACCCTTTTGCTTATCTCATTGTCAAATTATTTTCAAATCTATGCTTTTCTTTATAATTTGAATATTGGTGTACTTTATTTTGCATAACTTATTCATCTTCCTGAAAGGAACAGGAAGAAAATATAAATTTAGGCTTTATAACAAAGCATGAAAAGAGAAAACTGATGTAGTGAATTGTTATTATAATTTTTTGTTCAGAATACTCTCTTCAAGTTTTATTTTCCTCACATAATGTCTACACTTTTATATGAACTGCCTATGTACATATCATTATTTCTGAGAACTTTATATGCTTCCTTGACACACAGTCTTCCTGATTAAGTACCATTTAGCTGAAGTTCTACATAATCTGAATAGTCAACAACCATTTGCTTTTTAGTAAATAAGGGAAAATATGTGTGAAATTAAAAAAAAAAAAAGAAATGGCTTTTAACTAATATGAGAATCCCTGGTAGCTGAACTGATGCTGATTTCCTACCTAATTGAAGTTTCTGACTTCTTATTACCAGGGGGAAAAAAGAAGAGCTTATCTTTTTTTATCATTTAAAAAATCACTTGGTTGGGGGCACCTGGGTGGCTCAGTCGGTCAAGCGTCCAGCTTTGGCTCAGGTCATGATCTCACTGTTCGTGGGTTCGAGCCCCGCATTGGGCTCTGTGCTGACAGCTAGCTTAGAGCCTGGAGCCTGTCTTCAGATTTTATGGCTCCTTCTTTCTTTGACCCTCCCCTGCTCACACTGTCTTTCTCTGTTTCTCAAAAAAAAAAAAATAAATAAAAACAGAAAAATCAGTTTAAAAATCACTTGGTTGAATTGGTAAGTCTGAATGAGGAACAACTTTCATGACATCAAGAGACTTGTATCGGTTTCATAAGTCAGATAGAGAAAGACAAATATCAAATGGTTTTGCTGATGTGAAATTGAAGAAATAAAAAATTAAGGGGCGCCTGGGTGGCTCAGTCGGTTAAGCCTCCGGCTTCAGCTCAGGTCATGATCTCTCAGTTCGTGGGTTCGAGCCCCACGTCGGGCTCTGTGCTGACAGCTATCTCAGAGCCTGGAGCCTGCTTCAGATTCTGTCTCCCTCTCTCTCTGACCCTCCCCTGCTCGTGCTGTCTCTCTCTCTCTCTGTCTCTCAAAAATAAATAAATAAATGACATTTAAAAAAATTTAAGAAACCAAGAAAAAAAAGACCCCCCCACCGCCCAGACACCTGAATACAGAGAAGTGGTGGTTGCCACAGACAAGGTGGGTGGGGGCATGTGTGAAATAAAGAGATTAAGAGACCACTTAGCTCCATGAGCACTGAATAATATATAGATGTGTTGAATCATATTGTATACCTCAAACTAATCTAGCACTATATGTTAACTAGACTTCAATTTAAAAATGAACAAAAAAAGAGATGTGCATATTGGGGAAGAGTATTGGAGTGGAACACATTATCTGGTATCAAACAATTTTGGCTGATTTAATATGAATAAAACTTTCAGTTTAATCTAGATATTTTACATCTCAATATTTTCATACTAACATCCCTTTTTATTTTACAAATTTAAATTTAATTTTACACATTCCATTTAATTTATTTGATTTAAATATATTTGTTTTTATTTTTAAATTCAAAATTATAGTTTTACAACTTTTAATATTAATTTATCATGCTATTTAATATTCATAATCAGTATGCATCTTGATGTATATTAAAAACTTATAGCAGGGTTGCCAGGCTGGCCCAGTCAGCATGTGTTGGTCTAAGTGTCATGAGTTCAAGTCCTACATTGGGTGTGGAGATTACTAAAAATAAAAAATAAACAAGTAAACTTTGAAAACAATTTATTGCAATTTAAGAAAGAACATCATTGATTTGTAAATGTATCAAAACTATAAACATAGAACAAGAATCATATTTAATATAAAATATTAATAATTTATCCAAAATCAAGAATAACATAATTATCTTTATAATTTTTTTATTTTGTTGGAAGACCTAACCATTGCCTTAAGACAAAAAAATAAAGAAATATAAATATTGGAAATTGATAAAAACATACTGCTTTCAAATGATTCGATTTTTCTGTCAAAAAATTACTAATAGACAAGAAAGAATTTTTCAGTACATCTGCAATATCTAAATAGTTTATTGTAAGCAGAAAATAAAGATGTGTATTAAAACAGGTTCAAGAATTAAAATTTTATTTTGCTATATAAATTTAACCACGAATATGAAGTCCTTATGCAAAAAAAAAGAGTAAAACTTACAGGTAGACATACAGTTCTAAATAAGAAGACCAAACACTATCTTTTGATTCTAAAGATTTCTGAATTTTTTCAACTGTTGGAATTTTTTTTTATTCTAGTGTAGTTAACATACAGTGTTATATTAGTTCCAGGTGTACAATCTAGTGATTCAACAATTCTGTACATTATTCAGTGCTCATCAAGATAAGCATACTCTTAATCCCCTCACCTATTTCACCCATCTCCCCCCTCCCCCCCATCTTCCATCTGGTTACCATCTGTATTTGGCTTTGTCTCTCTTTTTTTCTCCTTTGTTTGTTTGTTTTGTTTGTTAAATTTCACATATGTGTGAAGTCATATGGTGTTTGTCTTTCTCTGACATATTTCAATTGTCATTACACTCTCCAGCTCCTTTGATGTTGTTGCAAATGCAAGTTTTCATTCTTTTTTATGGCTAAATAATTTTCCACTGTATATATATATATATATATATATACACACACACACACCACATCTTCTTTACCCATTCATCTATCAGTGGACAATTGGGCTGCTTCCATAGTTTGGCTATTGTAAATAATTCTGTAGTAAACATAGGGGTTCATATATCCCTTCAAATTATTGCTTTCATATTCTTTGTGTAAAATAAAAACTAGAACTACTCTATGATCCAGTAATTGCAATACCTTTTTGAGGAACCTCCGTACTGTCTTCTACAGTGGCTACAGTCGTTTGCATTCCCACCAACAATGCACAATGTTCCTTTTTGCCCCCATCCTCACTAACACTTGTTTCTTGAGTTTTTATCTATTCTGACTGGTGTAGAAAGTAATCCAATTTCATTCTTTTCCATGTACCTGTCCAAATTTCCCAGCACCATTTGTTGAAGCAACTATCTTTACCCCATTGCATATTCTTGCCCCCTTTGTCAAAGATTAATTGACTATAGTGGGTTTATTTCTTTACTCTGTTCTATTTATCTGTGTGTCTATTTTTATGCCAGTGTCATGCTGTTTTAATTACGACAGCTATAGAATATAATTTGATGTATGGAACTGTGATGCCTCCAGTTTCATTTTCTTTTTCAAGATTGCTTTGGCCATTTTGGGTCTTTTGAGGTTCCATACAACTTTCAGAATTGCTTCTTCTGTTTCTGTGAAAAATGCTGGTGGTATATTGATAGCGATTGTATTAAATGGGTAGATTGCTTTGGGTAGTATATAAATTTCAACAATGTTTGTTCTTCCAATCCGTGAGTATGGAATGTATTTACATTTGTGTTGTCTTCAATTTGTTTTATTAATGTTATATAGTTTTCAGAGTACCGATCTTTCTTTGGTTAAGTTTATTCTCAGGTATTTTATCATTTTTGGTGTAATTGTAAATGGAATTTTTTCTTTATTTTTTCTTTTTGCTGCTCTACTATTAGTATATAGAAATGCAATGGTTTTCTGTACATTAACTTTATATCCTGTGAATTTACTGAATTCATTTATCAGTTCTAGATTTTGTGTGTTTGTGTGAATTCTTCTGGGTTTTCTGTATAGTGAGTGCCATGTCATCTGCAAATAGGGGAAGTTTTACATCTTTCTTACCAGTGTGAATGCCTTTCCTTTTTCTTGTCTGATTGGCATGGCTAAGACTTTCAGGACCATATTGGATAAAAATGGTGAGACTCAACATCCTTGTCTGGTTCCTGACCTTAGGTGAAAACCTCTAAGTCTTTTACCCCATTGAGTATGATTTTAGCTGTGAGTTTTTCATCTGTGACCTTTTTTATGCTGAGGTATGTTTCCTCTAAACCTGTTTTTTGAGGTTTTTATCATGGTTGAATATTGTATTTTGTCAAATGCTTTTTCTGAATCTATAGAAATGATCACATGGTTCTTATCTTTTCTCTTATTGATGTGATATATTACTTTGATTGATTTGTGTATGTTGAACAACCTTTGGCTTCCCAGATTAAATCCCACTTGATCGTGGTGAATGATTTTTTAAAATATACTTTTGGATTCAGTTTGCTAGTAGTTTGTTGAGGATTTTTGTATACATGTTCATGAGAGATATTGGCCTGTAGTTCTCTGTTTAGTGTCTTTATCTGGTTTTGGAGTTAGGGTAATTCTGGCCTCATAGAATGAGTTTAGAAGTTTTCCTTCCTTTTCTACTTTTTGGAATAGTTTCAGTAGAATAGGTATTAACTCTTCTAGTTATATATGTAGAGGCTCTCTTTGCCTTTTCTGGGCAGAGCCTGTTCCTGGCCAGTGGGATGCATTTTAACAAGGTGTATAGTGATCTGCTTGTGACATGTGACCTGCCACCACAGCCACAAGAACCAAGTCCGCACAAAAAGCGGAAGTTGGGAAATGAGATGCTAGAGAGCTTTGCACGTATCTTCTAGGGATAAGGGCCTGCAGCACTAGGACTGCAAGGGTGAAGCAAGGGTGACTTGAAAGTGAAGATCTGCAGAATCCCCAGGGGGTAGTGCTTGGTGTAAGCAAATTAGGCAGGGAGTGTTGGTGCTGAGCTGGCTCCTGCAGGTGGCAGTGCATTTATGCTGAGGAGCAGGAGAGGGAAATGGTGCCTGCTAGCTCCTTTGTTTCTGGAGGGGTCTCCCAAGATCCCTGCTTCTCCTAGACAAGCTCTGAGATGAGTAAATCACTCTCCCTCCTATGCGTCCCAGGCCTTTTGCAAACTGCTGCTTCTATGCTATATCTCTGCCGGCTGTTTATTATGCTGTGTCTATTTAATAGTGTGTGCTTAGATTCCTGTTGCGCTCCAGACTCTTCTAGAACCAAGCCTGCTGATTTTTAAAATTCCAGGCTTTACGACCCACTGTTTAGAAGAACTTTCGAAATTTGACTCCTCTTGCCTTGGTTGGTCTTGATCTGTTTCACTCCCCATCTCATCTCTGGTTTTTTGTTTGTTTGTTTGTTTTTGTTTAACCATCTTTGATGTGGCCTCTTGTTTACCTTTAGTTATAGAGTTTGTTCTGCCAGTCTTCCAGTTGTTTTCTGGGTTATTTACACTGATGGGAGTTTTATCGAGGTCAGTCTGTGGAATGGGTTGAGTTTAGGATACTCTCAATCTTCCATTTTCCCAGACGTCTCTCCATTCAACCAACTTTTGGAAATTTTTGTATTAATCATTTTGTTCTCTTCCTTTCCCCTGTTTACTGTTTTGTAATTCTTCATCATATGTTGTCTGTGGGATTGAACTTCTATGTCAATGATCACTGCTTTTACATTTATTTTACTTTTTCCTTTCTCTCTACCACAATACATGTGTTTCCTCAGTGCTCTTTTTCCCCAGCAACTATTGGTTTACTGTCATATAACAAGCTTATCTTTTTCTAAAACTTTTTTCAACATTCAATTTGGTTTTTAATTAGGCCTTTCCTTTTGAGAACATTGTAGATTCATATGCGGTTGTAAAAAGTAATGGATATCCCATGTGCTCCTTACCTAGTTTCTCCTGATGAGAGCATCTTTTGAAAGTATAATACAGTATCCTAACTGAGATATTGAAATTTATACAGTCAAGATAGAGAATACTTCCATTACAAAGATGCCTCATGTTGCCTTTTTATGGTCATACTCATTTCTTTCCTCGTCCATCTCTTCTTTACTTAATCCCTGGTGATGATTAATCTGTTCTCCATTTTTATAATTTTATAATTCGAAGATTTTCATATAAAACCTAATGTAAATACAGTGTTTATACACTATGCATTTGGCTTTGTTCATGCAGCATAATTCTGTGGAGATTCATACAAGTTTTGCATCTATCATTATTTCCTTGCTTTTTATTGCTGAGTCATATTCCATTATACGGATGTATCATGATTTAACCAATCATCCACTGAAGGATATTTGAATTGTTTCCAGCTTTCAGCTATTACTAATAAAGCTAGTATATGTATCCATGTAAATTTTTGTTTCTCTGATATAAATTCCCAGGAGTGCAATTGATAGCTCGTGTGGTAGTTACATGTTCAGTTATTTAAGAAACTGTCAAACTGTTTTCCCAGGTGACTATACCATTTTGCATTCCCACTAGCAGTATATAACATTCTCATATTTCTTTGAGGTTATTAATTAAATTATTTTTAAATGTTTCTTCTCATTCCTGAACTATATTTATCCTGGGATCAATATTCTACCATTGTTTTTAAACTTACTATTTTATTCTGATTTTTATTGTATGTGTTAAATATTAGTCACCTACTCATAAAGTTCAGAATGAAGTATTTGGTTGATTATTGTAGGTAGGTTGAAATTCGTTTTCCCTGCTATTGGGTAGGTAGGTGTTTTTCCTGATAAGCTGCTCACATGATTGTGAAGCCTAAATAGATGTTTTGTTTCTGGGACATGGCTGAACATTTTGAATTGCAAGATTCATGTTTAGATGTTTCTATGAAGCATGAGAATATTAGGCTTGCGGTCTTGAGATGCCTGACTGGGGAATCTTTAATTCACATGTCAAATCTAATATGTGAAGGTCTAACTACTCAAGGAGTTAAACACTCCAGTTTTGGAGTGTTTGTGTGTTTGTGTGTGTGTGTGTGTGTTTGCATGCGCACATGCATGCATTGTGAACATGGGGCAAGAGGCAGGGAAATGGCCTTTCCATTTCTCTGCATGGAGGAGTAAGGCAGGATAGCATGAGTGTGGAGATTGGTCAGTTTTCCTTAGATGGTCATTAAAATTAATATCCTTATAGCCTCAGTTTTCATCTCTCTGCGTCAGTTGGACAGAATGTGATAATAGTGGAGACTGGCACAGTTTTATTATAGTCATTCAAATCAATATTATGCCCCCTCTACGTACTAGCTTCAGGATAGATCTTCACTGGGATTTTTCCATGAAGATCAACTCATACTCTAGTCTAGCTACTATATTCATGTAGTCAAAACCACATTTAAAATACGGCAAAACCACCTGCTCTGGGCTCCATGCTTTAGATGATCCCACCTTACAAACACAAAAGAAAGGTAAATTTATTAAAGGACATATAACAACTTCTAAAGAAAAAAAAAGAACATACAGCTTCTATTACTTAGCATCTGCCACTCAGACATGTATCCATAAGCATAACTGTAAGTTCTATTGTGACTAACATTATTTAGGTCCAGGAAAAAGACCCATTTTCCAACCAATCTTGCTCTATGTCCACATGTCTCCAAATACCAAGGAGTTTTATGTGTTGGATACAGATACTGCTTCAGAGTGTGAGAAACATTTGAATGCCCTATGTGACAACAAAAACACAAATTAATTAACTAGTTCTATCTTTTGCCTCAGACAACCTGAATCCAATAGGTTTTTGCTTCAAGAAGTATTATTTCCTAGTAGTTTCAAGCGTCTTTTCTTTCCTTCTCTTTATGTTCCAAATCTCATTTGTGGAGGACATGAAAAATCTACATGTTTTTTGTACCCATTGTATAGTGCAGCTGAGAAATATTTTGTGACATTTAATAATTTATAGTGCTCTTAAATGTACATGGATGCAGTACAAGATGTTGTATATACAAAGCATAATACCATTTCTTTATGTTGTTAAGTAGGGCATTGAAAAAGGCTAAGGGGGAAGGGTTCTCCTACAGGTTTCAGAGGCTCTGGCCTCTGGTAACATAGTGGTTTCAGACTTCAAGCCTCCAGAACTGTGACAATGCATTTCTGTTATTTTAAGTTTCCTGTTTTGTAGCACTTTCTTACAGCTGGCCTAGGAACTAATATGCTATTACTGCATGGTTTCAATTATGTTAAATTTGTTGAGGATATTTTTCTTATGGCCCAACATATCTTCTTTCTTGACAAATGTTCCCTGAACTCTTGCACATAAATGCTGCAGTTGTCGGTTATTAGCATTCTTTCAGTGTTATTAGATCAGGTGATAATGGTTATCAAATCTTTCATAACTCCATTGATATTTTCTACATGTTCTATCAAGTACTGAGGGGGATGTTAATTCTCTATTTATGAATGCTGATTTTTCTATTTCTGTTTAGTTTGTCAATTTTTACTTTGTAGGCACAGTAGTTTTAATATGCTTCATATTCAATTTTCATACCTTTCTCTACCTTTTTGCAATCGCTCTGTGCCTTTTTTATTAAGTTGTTTCCACTAAAAACCAGATAGTTTATTCCTTATGTTAAATCTACTGTGACAATCTTTTCCTTTTTACTCTAGTGTTAGTCCATTTGTTAACTGGACCGGTGTATTTATTTACTTTGTCTTTCTTGAAGTTCCAGGTTTTCCATCATCTGCAATTTTTCTTCAGTCCGATGGACTTCTTTCATCATTTGTTATATTGTATGTCTTCCTGGGACAGATTCGCTCAGCTTGTACCTGAGAGAAATCCGTAGGTTGTTTTTATTTCATATTTATCACTTGCAAAGATATCTTCCATGTGTTCACCTAGCTGGTATATAAATTCAGATTTTACATTTATGTTTATGATTCAACTGAAGTGAAATGTGTATAACATAAAATAGGATCCAAGCTTATATATATATATTTTTTTACCATATCGATTCCCGTTCTTCCAGTATCATTTATTGACACGGCTTACTATCTCCCCATTAAATTGTAGAGATGTTTGTGGAAATCCAAATGACTATAAAAGATTAGATCCACTTCTAAATTCTTGATTTTATTCCACTCATTAATTCATCTGTCCTTAGATTAATGCCATTCCCAGGTAATTACGCATTTTTGTAAGGTTTTTTTTAAGTTTGTTTATTTTAAAAGAGAGAAAGAGAGCATGAGCTGTGTGGGGGTGAGTGAGGGAGAGACAGAGTTCCGAGCAGGCTCTGTGCCATCAGCATACAGCCCAATGCAGGGCTCGAACTCATGAAGTAGGAGATCATGGCCTGAGCTGAGATCAAGAGTTGATTGATATTTAACCAACTGAGCCACCCAGACACCCTACATTTTTTTAAGTTTTGCTATTTGGCAAATGCCTCACAGAATCACTCTCCTTTTTGAAAAGTAGTGTTCAAAAAGTTGTATTGTATAAATTGTAGAATCAGGTTGTCAGTTTCTTCAGTATCTTAACAATATTGATTCTTTCAACTCATGAAGAAAATTATTTTTCCATTTCTATAACCATTCTTTAATATTCTTTACAGTTTTCAGTAGTGAGGTCTTAGACAACTTTCATAAAGTTTATCCTTATTTAATACTTTTATGCCATATTAACGATATTTGGAAATTAAAATTCCAATATTTTATTGAGAGTTTGTATTAAAACAATTCCTTTTTTTGTATTTTAACTTATATCAAGTTACCTTAAATATACTTACAGTTCTAATTTTTTATTAACAGATTCAAATATAGTTTTTAAGGCACATAATCGTGTTATTTGCAAATAAGTCTAGTTTTACTTCTTATCTAATATTTTTGCCTTCTATTTATTTTTCTTGTCTTCTTATTGCACCGGATAGGACCTCACAACTATAATGTTGATTCAAATAATGAGAGCAAACATCCTTAGAGTTTTCCTGTTTTACGGGCTGTTTGATATTACAATAGTGTCATGTTAGTGTTAGGTCTTTGCTAGAAGCATTTTAGCAGACTGGAGGTACCTTCTATTTATAATATGCTGAAAATACTTATTAGGATTCGGTGTTGAATTTTTAAAAAAATTCTATTTCTATTGAGACTCATTATTTTTACTTCTTACTTTTAAGAGGGATTTAGAGTAATTTAAATGGATTTTAGAATTTTAACCAATCTCACATTCATGATATAAACTCTACGTTGTTATAATCTATTTTCCTTTGTCAATATTGACGGATTTAGTTCTATAATGATTTTGCAAGGGATTTTGATTCTGTGTTTCTGAGTAATTTTCAACTCTCAGTTTATTTTCTTATAATGTTTTTCTCAGGCTTTTATATAAAGATTATATTTTCTTATACAGTCAATTGTGACATGTTCTCTTTTTTCTATTTTCTAAAAATGTTTGTACAAGATTGGTGTTATTTCTTACTTTGATGTTTGATGGTATCCACCAGCAAAACTGTCTGCTCCTGTTTAAAATTATCTGGGCCTGCATCCAATAAGTCTTATTATGTTGTTTTCATTATCATTCAGTGTGATTTTTTTCTCTAATTTTGTTTGATTCACATAATATTCATAAGTATCTAACTTGCCAAATATTTGGTTATTTTCTAGGTATCTTATTTCTATTGATTTCAAATTTTATTTAATTATGGTCAATATTTGTGATGCACCTGAAAATAACCATATTCTGCAGATGTATTATAGTGCTTCATACCTATTAATCAGTTAATGTCAATTTTCAGAACTTTTCTAATCTTCCATATACCTACTCTTTTTGGACTGCTCATTCTATATATTAACAAGTTATGAGGCTTAAATTTTTTAACTTTGTTGTGGATTTGCTTGTTTCTCCCTTTTGTTCTGTCAGTTTTTGCTTTATACATGTTCAGCTGTTTAAAAAAAATCTGTCTATAGATTCAGGATTGTTTTCTCTTCTTTTTTATTTTTATTCAGTAAATATTTTTAAAGTTTTACTCAATTTGAAAGAGAGAGAGAGAAGCAGCAAAAGTGGGGTAGGGGTAGAGAGAGAAGGAGAGAGAAAATCTCAAGCAGGCTCCATGCTGTCAGTGTGCAGCTCAACACAGGGCTTGAACTCACAAACCATGAGGTCATGACCTGAGAGGAAATCATGAGCCACCTGTAACCAAGCCATCCAGGTGCCCTTGTTTTCTTTTCTTGATTAATTATCCTTTTTTTCATTATAAAGTTTTATTTATATTTGGCTATATACCTTATCTTAAAGTCTACTTTGCCTGATTTTAATGTAGTTCGTCCAAATTTCTTATTATCAGTATTTTCTTGGTCTATTCATCTGTGTTTTTATACTTAAAGTATGTTTATTGCTTTTTGACCAAACTTTCCATTTCTAAATTATAATGTTACTCAATTTATATTTAATGAAGTTACTGACATAGTCATATTTAAATGAGCCCTGTTGGTGGTTATTTTATGTTTTCAGTATATATTCTCTGTCACTTTTATCTTTTCCTATCATTTTTGGATTAATCAAGCATTTAAAAATATAATTAGTTTTTTCTTATCTTCTAAGGTTTCAGCTATTGCTTTACATGATATTTTTCAGTTGTTATTCTAAAGATTGTAATATGAGCCTTTAACATCTCATCCTTTGCCTTCAAATTATTTTATACTATCTTGTGAACAATATAACTACATAATGATACCATAATTCTCCTACCTTTTGTGTTCTTGTTATAAACCCCACAGTGCATTGTTTCAATTTTTCTTTCCAACAACCCAAAATTTTGAAAGAAACAGAAGTATATATATAAAATAAAGATAACAAAAATTGTTTAATATTCAACCACATATTTACTCGGGTCTTGTGCTCTCTATTCTTCTTTAGCATTTCTTTTAGTGTAATTCTTCTTGGGATTAATTCTTTTAGCTTTTTTAAAATGTTTTTATTTGCCTTCATTTTGAACTATATTTTTTAATAGAGTTTTAGTTAGGGTGAAAATTTTTAAATGGTTTTTTTCTTGCCTCTGGCACTATTTTTAATGTTTTATTTATTTTTGAGAGAGAGAGAGAGAGAGAGAGAGAGAGCATGAGCAGGGGAGGGTCAGAGAGAGAGGGAGACACAGAATCTGAAGCAGGCTCCAGGCTCTGAGCTAGCTGGCAGCATAGAGCCTGACGTGGGACTCGAACCCACGAACTGTGAGATCATGATCTGAGCTGAAGTTGGATGCTCAACTGACTGAGCCACCCAGGTGCCCCACCTCTGGCACTTTAAATATGTTAGCCCATTTTATTCTGGCTTCTATGTTTTTTATGAGTAATCAACCATCATTCTTATACTTGTCCAAGCTTCGTAAATGTGAAGGAAGGGGTTGATTCATGCATCTTATGTTCCATCTTTTCTGAGGGGTTTCTCAAATGATTGCTTCTGTTTTGCCAGTCTTAGAGTTCTAAAAAGGCTAGCACAGTCTAATCAGCAGTGTGAGAATAGAAGTGATACATTGGTTTGGTAGATTCCATTGATTTTGTCTCCTGCTTTGCATATATTAGGCAGACAAAAAAAAATCTCAGCTCTCAGTTTATTCCTTGAAAGGGAAAGAGTAGATCCATAAGTCCAACAACCCAGCTTCTTCAAGACTGCCCTAAGAACTAGTATCTGTCTCATAAGTTTTGAAAATCTGATTGGTCCAGCATAGTCTATTAACTCAGGGGGAGAATGGAAGTGGCAGCTGTGTGTTGATCTCATTGACCTGATTATCACAGAGTTGTTAAATTCAAAATTTGAGTTTTTAGCTACCCACTGAGACAGTGAAGGGTTGATCTGTGCATCCAATGTCCCAATTTCTCCAGGGCTGCCTAAAGAATGAGCATTTGTCTCATTGGTCTTGAAGCTCTGATGCATCTAGCACAGAATAGCCACCTGGGAAGAATTGAGATAGTGCCTTAGGCTGGTAGATAATCATACCTATGCCAAATCCTTGGCTTAGAACAGAGAGTGTGAACAAAAGCCAAAGCTATATGTTTTCCCCTGGAGATATAAAGAGTTGGGAGAGTCCCCCAGAAACTCTAGTCAGGCCAATTAGTATGTGTCGTTTCCTGTATTAGACAAGTCAATGAAGATTTAGAGAAGTGCCTGCTTCCTCTAATACTCAGATAACAAGAGAGTGTAGGAAAATGAAGAGTCAGATAAAGATGTTCCAAACAATGGAAAAAGATAAACCTCCAGAAAGTTATCTTAATGAACTGGAATTATATGATTTTCCTGACACAGAATTAAAATGTCTCTCATAGAGGTACTTACTTAGGTGGTAAGTAAGTCACTTTTAATTCTAGCACAAATATTAAAAGGTAAAAGTATTTTTTACAATACCTACAGCTAAAAATATCCTTAAAGATATATAAATGAGTAGATATAAAGGTGTAAATTGTGACAACAATAACATAGACTGCAGAAATGGGAGAAGTTAAAGTGTAAAGTATTTGTATGGAATTGGACTCATTATCAGCTTAAAATAGACTGTTAAACTGTAAAAGACTTTATATAAGCCCCAAGGTAACCACAAAAATACTTATAGAAACTATACAAAAGGAAAAGAGAAAAGAATGATCAATACAAAAATAAATCCAGAAAATACAAAACAAGGAAAGGTGGAAAGGACAGACAAAGGAATTAAAAAATTAATAGAAAACAACTAATAAAATATCAAAAGAATAATTCATTTAACTGTCAAAAGAGTTAGTTATACAATTTAAAGACATAGAATGGCTGAGTATTTTCTTTCTCTTATTCTTTGGAATTAGCTCTATATTTTAAAAGATTAAAATACAAGACTCAGATATATGCTATGTACAAGAAAATCACTTAGATTTAAGGACACAACAGGCTGAAAATGTATGGATGAAAAAAGATAATATTCCTGACAAGTGATAACCAAAAGAGAGCAAGGTGCTGTAAATTTATGAGGCTAAGTAGTCAGAAACGTCACATGAAACAAAATGATAAAGGGTCAATCCACTTGGAAGATATAAGAAATATATTTGCCCCCAGTATTGAAGCAAACATTGACAGAACTGAAGGGAGAAATAGTCATAGGATAATTGTAAGCGACATTAATACTTCAATATCAATAAAACAGAACATCCAGATAGAAGTTCCATAAGGAGGGGCACCTAGGAGGCTTAGTCAGTTAAGTGTACAACTTTGGCTCAGATCATGATCTTGCAGTCCGTGGGTCCAGGTCCCATGTTGGGCTCTTTCTGTGGTCATGGCTTGGAGCCTGGAGCCTGCTTTGGATTCTATGTTTCCCTCTCTCTCTGCCCCTCCCCTGTTCATGCTCTGTCTTTCTCTCTCAAAAAAATAAACATTAAAAAAAGAAGTTCAATAAAGAGATAGAGGACTTCAATAACACTATAGACCAAATGGAACAAACAGACATATAGAGAATTTTCCAGTCAGTACCACAATACACATTCTTCTCAAGTGCACGTGGATCTTTTTCCAGAATAGATCACATGTTATATTATAAAACAATTCTTAGATATTTAAGGGTCACCTGGCTGGCTCACTCAATAGAGCATGCAACTCTTGATCCCAAGGTTGGGAGTTTGAGCCATAAGTTGGGTGTAGAGATACTTTTGTAAAAAATGTTTAAAAAAATGAAATTTAAGGGGCGCCTGGGTAGCTCAGTCGGTTAAGCCTCCGACTTCGGCTCAGGTCAGATCTCACGTTCGTGGGTTCGAGCCCTGTGTCAGGCTCTGTGCTGACAGCTAGCTCAGAGCCTGGAGTCTGCTTCCAGTTCTATGTCTCCTTCTCTCTCTGCCCCTCCTCCCCTCATGCTCTGTCTCTCTCTGTATCAAAAATAAATAAAACATTAGAAAAAAATTAAAAAAAATGAAATTTAAAAAGACTGACATCATCCCAACTACCATTTCTAACCACAGTGTAATGAAACTACCAATGGTAGAGTGAAAACTAAAAAAGTTACAAATATGTGGCAATTAAACATTACATTCTCAAACAACTATTGTGTTATAACACAATGGCTCAAAGAGGAATTAAAGAAGAAATTATAAAATATCTCAAAAAAAAAAAACACAACATACTAAAACATGTGAGATGCAGATAAAACAGTTCTAAGAGAGAAGTGGATAGTTATAAAAACCTACATTAAAATAGAAGAAAGATCTCAATAAAAAAACATAACCTTGCTCATTAAGGACCTTGATAAAGAAAAACTAAGCCCAAAGTTATCAGAAGGGATGAAATAACAAAGATTAGAACAAAAATAAACAAAATAGAAAATGGAAAAAATAATAGAAGAAAATCAATGAAACTCAGAGCTTATTTTTTTCCTTGAAAATATTTGAGCAATTGAAAAACCCTTGGATATCCTAAGAAAAAAATAGAGAAGACTTAAATAAAATCAAAATGAAAGAACAGATATTACAACTGGTGCCATATTGATACAAAGGATTGTGGGAGACTACTTCGAATAATTATGCACCAACAAATTGAATAGCTTGGAAAAAATGGATTAACTCTTGAAAACCTACAACCAAGACTAAACCAAGAAGACAGAAAACATGAGAAATGTCTGAACAGACTTATAATGAGTATTGAGATTGAACATGTAATCAAATACCTACCAACAAATAACAGCACAGGATCAGATGGCTTCATTGTTGAATTCCTACCAAACATTTGAAAAAAAATTAATGCCAGTATTTTGCAGCATCCTCTAAAAAATTTGAAGGAAACGTGGAATACTTCCAAACTCATTTCATGAGTCCAGCACTACCCTGATGCAAAAGACAGACAAAGTCACTACAAGAAGATAAAACTAAGGGCCATCAAAAAAATGGTTTTAAAAAAGGAAGAAAACTAAACGCTAGTGTCCGGATGCTTATAAATGAAAAACTCCTCAAAAAAACAAAAACAAAAACAAAAACCTGCTAGCAACTTAAGTCCTATAACATATTAAAAGGATTATACATCATTACCAATTGAGATTTATTTTGGGGACACAAAGATGGTTCAACATAATGAAATTCAGTTAATGTGACACACAATATTAAGAGAATAAAGAATAAAAATCACACGATCATCTCAACAGATGCAGAGAAAATGTTGGACAAAACTCAACACCACTTTATAATAAAAACCCTCAATGAACTAAGATTAGAAGGAAATTACCTCAACACAATAAAGGCCATATATATTGACACTTAACTCAGAGGGTAAAAATGGAAAACTTTTATTCTCAGATCAGGAACAAATCAAGGATACCTACTCTTACTCTTAATTTAACGTAGTACTAGAATTCTTAGCCAGAGAGATAAAAGACATCAAAATTTAAAAGAAGTTCAAGTGTCCCTGTTTGCAGGTAACATTTTCTTTTATATAAAAAACTCTAAAGAGTTAAAAAAAAAACAACTAATATAGGAATTCAATGCAATTGTAAGATACAAACTCAATATACAAAAATCAGTTTTGTTTCTATATACTAGCAACAAAGTGAAAAAGAAATTAGGAAAACAATCCTATTTATAGTATCACTAAAAGAATAAAATACAAAGGAATAAACTTAAGGAGATGAGAGATTTGTGCATTGAAAATGACAAAACATTGATGAAAGAAATTTAACAAGACACAAATGGAAAGACACTCCATGTTCAAGGGTGGGAAGACACAATACTGGTCAAATGTTCATACTATCCAGACGAGATCAGGCGCATTCAGGGTGGTATGGCCGTAGACGAAATGTTCATACCATCCAAAGTGATACACAGATTCAGTGCAGCCCTATCAAGATTCCAATATCATTTTTTTCACAGATATAGAAATATTCATTCCAAAATTAATTTTGAGCCACAAGAGACCACAAATTCCCAAATTACTTTTGAGAAAAAAGAACAAAGCTTAAGGTATCACATTTTCTGATTCCAAATATATTACAAAGCTACGATACTCAAAATGATATGATGCTGCATAAAGACAGACATATTGACCAATGGAACAGAACAGAGTTCTCAGAAATAAGTTCATGTATATATAATTAGCTGATTGTTGAAAAGGGTGCCAAGAATACACAATGGGGAAAGGATTTTCTCTTCAGCGAATGGTGTTGTATAAACTAAATAGCCACATGTAAAACAATGAAAATGGACACTACATTTTGGCATACACAAATATCAACTCACATTGGATTAAAGGCCTAAATATAATACCCGAAACTGTAAAACTCCAGAAGAAAATATAGGAGGAAATCTATGTATTGTGTAGATTAGCAATTATTTCATGGATATGACACCAAAAGCATAAGCAAGAAAAACAAAAATAAGTGGCATTAAAGTAAAAATTAAAACCTTCTCACAGCAATGGAAACCATCAATAGAATTAAAAGAAAAAAAATATGGATAAGAGGAATATTTCCAGCCATATATGTAATAAGAACTGAATATGCAAAATGTAATGGGGACTCCCAGAACTCAATAGTTTAAAAAAAACCTTAATAACCTGATTTTAAAATGGTGCAATGACTTGAATAGACATTTGTGTGGAGCAAACACACAAATGGACAATAGGTATGTTAAAAAATGTTCCAGATCACTAATCATCACAGAAATGTAAGTGGAAACCAAGATGAGATATCACCTTGCACCTGTCAAAGATGACAGTTATCAAAACAACAAGAAACAAGTGTTGGTGATGATGTGGAAAAATCGGATTTCTTGCATATTGTTGATAGGGAAAATGGTATAGCCATTATGGAAAACAATGTACAGTTTCTTCAAAAGATTAAAAATAAAACTACCATATGATCCAGCAATTCCATTTGGGGATATTTAGGCAAAAAGTTTGAAATCATAATCTTGAGGACTGTTGGGGCCCAGTATTGTTTGATAACCCTCAAACAATATTTGGCCTCTTGGACCACACATGTGGCTTCTGTTTATCCTATGATTTTCTCATTACTTTGCAAAGAGGCATATACTTTTAGGCTTTAAATCAATTTGGGTCAGTCAGTGACCTTCCCTTACTTTATTTTCTGGCTCTTTGTCTGCTGTTGGGAGTGAACATAATCCTCTCCCAAAAGATTTGCTTAAGGATAAGTATCCCACCCTTGGATAACTAATGAAGGGCCTTAAGGAATGTATATCTCCTCATAGAATTCTTCAGGCTCATCATATGTTTAAAACCAGACTATTATTAGGGGATTCTTCTTTTTGCAATGACTTAAACCTGTTACTTACTGATAAGAATAACCTTCCCTGGAGCTTGTCTTTACTTCAGGGACCTTGAACTCTGTAATCCTTAAAGAAATGATGTAATCACCCGTGGTATATAAGACCCTGGCTATCTTAATAAACGTGGTTTTTACCAACCACCATCCACACTGTCTGTCTCGTCTGTCTTGTATGTCTTGTATGTCTTGTCTGTCTTGTTCGTCTTGTTTGTCTTCTTTTCTAGAGATATGTTTGCCGACACCAACCCCCTACTCGGGACCTTTCGACTGTGGTGCGTGGGTTGGTCCCCCGCAGAGGACATATTATTATTCCTATGTTTATTAAAGCACTACAGGCATGTCTCATTTTATTTTGCATAACTTTATTATATTTAGCAGATATTGTGTTTTTTGTAAATTGAATCCCTCTGGCAACCCTATGTACAGGAAGTCTACTGGTGACATTTTTCCAATAGTATTTGTTCACTTCATGTCTCTGTGACATTTTTATGATTATCACAATATATCTAAATTTATTATTATTATATTCTTCATGGTGATCTGTGATCAGTTTCTAAGTCTCACTGAAAGCTCAGATAATGGTTAGCATTTTTTAGCAATAAAGTATTACTTGATTAATGTATGTACATTTTTAGATATAATGCTATTACATAATAGATTACAGTATAGTGTAAACATAATTTTTATATGCAATAAGAAATGAAGAAATTAATTTGACTTTCTTTGTTGTGATATTCACCTTATTGCCATGGTCTGGGGCTGAACCTGCAATATTTTTGAGGTATGCCTTTATTCCCAATAGCCAAAATGTGGACGCAACATAAATGTCCATTGACAGATAAATGGAATAAAAAAGCATGTGCATATAACTGAATACAAGTCAACCTCAAAAAAAGGAAATTCTGAGATTTGCCATATCATGAATCAACTTTGAATAAACAGTCACAGAAAGACAAATTCTGTGTGAGGCTGTTTATATGAGGTCTCTGGATTAGTCAAATGCATAGCACCAATGAGTGGAATGGTGGTTGCCAGGGGATAGAGGGAAAGATGGGAAGTTCCTAACTATCAGGCGTGTCAAGCAAGATGAATAAGCTCAGGAGATCTGCTGTACATGCTTGTATCTATATCAACAATTGTATATACATCAAAATTCTTAACAGATCTCATATATAAGTATGAGTAATAGACCAGCAATTCAATATATAAATGAGAAAAAGCCATGAAGAAATATTTCACAGTAATAGAAATACAGTTGAACCTGAAGCAAGTGAATAGATTTTCAAATTCATGCATAACAGGAATGCAGATATAAGCTTCATTAAGTTTTTAATTCACACACGATATTTAAATGTCAACAGTAAAATACACGGACATACACTGTTTGGTGATGTTTTGGAAAAACATTGGCATTCATATATTGCAACCGGCAGCTACCTGACAATATCTATGAAAAATGCAAATATGTAAAATCTATGATCTAGAGTTTATCCATATATTTCATGGGTACAAAGTTATTGACCACCACGTTGTTTTCAGTAGAAAAGTTGGAAACAACCCAAACATTCATCAATATAAAGACGAGACAAATAGGGGTGCCTGGGCAACTTAGCCGGTTAAGCTTCTGACTTCTGCTCAGGTCTTGACCTCACAATTCCTGAGTTCTAGCCCCGTGTTGGGTTTGCTGCTGTCAATGTGGAGCTTGCTTCAGATCTTCTGTCTCCCTCTCTCTCTGGCTCTCCCTCACTCCCCCGTGCTCTCTCTTTCTCTCAAAAATAACAATAAACATTAAAAAAAAGAAATAAATTATGATACATCCACAGAGGGTAGTATTATGCAGCTATAAAATGTGACAAAAATAAGTACTATTATAGAATTAGCTCCATGAGATAATGTTAGTGAAATAATCAATAGGCAGAGTGGTATATGCAATATACTGTCTTTTTGCAAAAATAGGAAAATAAGAATGCATATTCTTATGTATTTACATGAGGAAACACTGTTAGATTAACCAAAAAATAAAAAGACATATTCCAGTGTTGCATATTGTAACCATGAGAGGAAAATGGTTAGTGGAAACACTGGGATACGGGTAGGAGAAAGTCTTCTTAATGTAAATGTGTGTGTGTGTGCAAATCACAAAAATGCACTACCTTATCAAAAAGGAAATTGGAAACAGTAAGGAAATATTAACAATTTTGAGTATTTACTTTTATTATTGCACTCCTTAAACATTTATAATATTCTTGTGGAAGAAATCCTTCCCTCACCTGATTTCAGAGGCTTTGATTTCTTTGTTTTGTTTTAAATATTTGCCTCTAAATTCAAATATTTATTAACCTACTTTTGATTTTTTTTGCAAATGTTGTGAGGATGGAATAAAAACTTTCATCTAAAAAAATCAATTGTTCTAGCATTATCTATTTTTATTTTGAAATATAGTTTCCTAGATAGTAGTGCATAAAACACAATGTAAGGAATCATAATAAAGTGTGTGTGATCTATGTAACCATCTCCAAAGTGAGAAAAATACATTATTTTCAGCATCCCAGAAATCCCTCATATATCTATCCTTTCCCTCCCATCAAACACTTTGACATTTATAATAATTATTACTTTGCTTTTCTATATAATCTTACCACTTGTAACAGTCTATAAATATATTTTTACTCTTTTTGTGTTTGATGCAAATTGCACCAGGAGTATGTATCACTTACCATTTTAGTTATTGCATTATGTTTGTGTGAATTATGTTTGTGAGAAATAAACATCATTATGTGCAGCTATCATTATTTCTTTTATATTACTGTGTACTATTCAATTGTATGAATATCTCCTAATTTGTTCTTTCTACTATTGATAGATATTTGTAATTTTTCTTCAAATTGAGAATGATTACAAATAGAATTTACTGCCTGGTGAATATATATAGGAGTTATTTTGCTCTCTATACTTAGGACATTGCTATACTGCAAGTCAAGTAATTTTTAAATTTTAATGTGTAATGCTGATAAAATATTTTCCAATGCAGTTGAGCAACTTAAACCTGACTAGTCATGAATGAGATTCTCTATTGCTTCACTAAAAAACCTCTGGTTTTAGTAATTGCAATCTGGTGTGTATGCAATAATGTCTCATTGAGACTTTGAAATTTGTCTGATTACTAATGAATGCATGTTCTTAGTTATTTTCATATATTTACTGATATTTTCATATATTTTCTGATATTTTCACATATTTACTGGCCAATGATATTTCCTCTTTTGTGAAGTCTAATAAATATTTGTATTCAAATTTTGTAATCAATGGTTTATTATAGTTTATGTTTGTTCATATAACATACATAACCTTAGTTAGCTATGTATGTTGCAAACATCCTCACCCTACTTCTTTTTTTGGCTTAGACAATAAAAATTTATTTTGTCACATTTCTGGAAGCTAGAAGTCCATGGTCAAACTGTAAGCAGGTTTATTGTCTCCTGAGACCCTTTCCATGGCCTGAAGATGGTCACCTTCTTCCTATATCCTCACATGCTCATTTATAAGTCTGTTCTAAATTTTTAAAAAATTTATTTCAGTACAGTTAACATACAGTGTTATATTAGTTTTAGTTGTACTGTATAGTTATTCAACAATTCTATACACATCCTTATAAGTGTACTCTTCAATTCCCATCATCTAGTTCACCCATACCTCCATCTGCCTCCCCTATGGTAGTCATGTTTGTTCATAGTTAAGAATCAACTTGAAAAAATAATCATATTGTCTAATTTATCTTCTAAATAGTTTTCCATTTTATGTGTTGGCCATTTTTCTGTTTTGAGCTTACTTTTATTGCATTTGTAAAAATTGATGTATAATTCATGTAACATATAATTCAACATTTGAAACTGTACACTTCATCAGCTTTTAGTATATTTATTATGTTGTGTAACCCTCATCAGTGTCTAATTCCAGAACATTTCCACTACCTCATAAAGAACTCACACTCACTAGAAGTTAGTGCCAATCAGTTCTCCTGACAATCACTATTTGACTTTTTGACTTTTCAGTCTCTATGGATTTGGCTATTCTAGAATTTTCATATAAATGTTATCATAAAATGGGCATATGGGTGGCTCAGTCAGTTGAGTGTCCTACTCTTGATTTAGACTCAGGTCATGATCTCATGGTTCATGAGATTGAGCCCCAAGTTGGGCTCTGTGTTCATAGCATGGGGCCTGATGAAGATTCTCTGTCTCTGCTCCTCCCCCATTTGTGGTTTCTCACTCTCTCTCAAAATAAATAAATAAACATTTAAAAAACTAAATACCATAGATGGTGTGACTTGAGCCATGGGAATTTATTTTCTCACAGTTCTGGATGCTACACAGTCCTAGATCAAGGTGTTGGAAGGCTTGATTTCCCATAAGGTCTCTCTCCTTGGCTAGAAGATGGATTCCTTTTTTGTTGTGTCTTCATATGGCTTTTATCTCCGAACATGCATCCCTTGTTTCTCTCCCTATCTTCAAATAGGGTCGTATTCTAAGGTACTGACTGTTCGGGCTTCCACAGATGAATTTCAGGGAGATGAGGCATAATTACTTACCTAAGACTTCCCAAACTTCTTCTGGTTAGTCTACTGCTTATCCCACCTGTTACTTATCATTTATTATCTCAGATGGAGGGATCCTAAGACTATCTTAGTTAGCCTGTAAATGTTTTCAGGAAATGCTGTCCCTACCCTGCAAACGGCTTTAACACGAGACCAGTTACAGTCAAGTCACTAACAGACAAACATTTAAAGAAAATTTTTTTAACGTTTATTTATTTTTGAGAGAGAGTCAGAGAGAGAGAGAGACAGAGAGAGAGAGAGAGAGAGAGAGAGAGACAGAGAGACAGAGAGACAGAGAGACAGAGTGTGAGCGCGGGATGGGCAGAGAGAGAGGGAGACACAGAAACCGAAGCAGGCTCCAGGCTCTGAGCTAGCTGCCAGCACAGAGCCTGTCGCAGGGCTTGAACCCACCAACCGTGAGATCATGATCTGAACCGAAGTTGGACGCTTAACCCACTGAGCCACCCAGGCGCCCCAAAAGACAAACATTTAAGCCAGTTTGCCAGGAATACACCAAAAAGGTCAGATCCAATAATTAATTACAATGATTTTTGAATGAGGTTCATTCTGTTTCTTTTGAAACTGGGAAAGTGGACAGTTATTTTCCTGGCTACCAGGGAGGCCAGGGTCGGGAATGGGGAAGTTAGAGTGCCACAAAATTTCCAATTCTTACGGAGAATAAGTCTTTATTATGGCGAGGGGAAGCATTTTCCAGGTCGTTACAAACCTTGGTCAATTTCCAGATTCCAAAAAATTTGATTTTGGTGGTTTTGTCCTTTTTTTTCTTTTATGGATGGTAGAAGTTTGGATTTTTATTCTGACCTTTTTTTAAATTTCAACCTGGAATTGATTTTTTTCATACTGTATGAAGTGATAGTCCTGTTTCACATGATTCATGAATTGTCTTGTAAAGACCATATGTTCATATGAATTTCTTATAAAGTCCATCCTTTTCCACTATTCTGTGAGGCCACCTCTTTCATACATTAATTGTCTGTACACAAGTTACTCAGTTTCTAGGTTTTTATTCTGCCTAGATGACGTATTAGCCCATCTCTGTCCAAATATCATGGTGTTTAAAAAATTATTTTACTTTATTGTAAATATATATTTTTAAACTGTTAAAGCAACTTATTCAACCCTTTTATTTTCTTTCTGGAGGTACTTGAATCTTCTTGACCCTTTCTATTCCCATACAAGATATAAAATCAGTTGTGAAGTCACATGGTACAACTTGTGAGGTTTTCATGGTAGTCATATTAAATCTAAAACTGATGTGTTGACATATTTAAAAGGTACATCTGTACAATTCAGGAAATCTTTACTTCCCACCTATTAAATTGTGTAATTGTACTCAAAAATGCCTTATGATGCTTAGACATATTTATCCTTATTTCATATTTTGACATTATTACAAACAGTATGTTTAAATGTTTTGGTGACTAGCATTGATGATTTAAAGTTAATGTTTTAGCCAATAATCCTACTGAACTGCCTTATCTTTAATTGCTTTATTAATACTAAAATATTTATCAATTCTTTTTTTTTACATATGCAATTGTGGTAAGCAGAAATATACCCCTTTCCTGCAAAAGTCCACATCCTAATCATTAGGATGATGAGATTATATGTTTTTTTAATATTTATTTATTTTTGAGAGAGAGAGAGAGACAGAGTGTGAGCAGGGGAGGTGCAGAGAGAGGGGGACACAGTCTCTGAAGCAGGCTCCAGGCTCTGAGCTGTCAGCACAGAGCCGGAGGTGGGGCTCAAACCTACAAACCATGAGATCATGACCTGAGCCAAAGTCAGATATCTAACTCTGAGCCACCCAGGCACCACCCAGAGATTATCTTGAAGTATCCAGGTGGTCCAAATGTAATCACACAAGCCCTTAAAAGAGAAGAAAAATGCATAAGAAGAAATAAAAGAAAGTCCAAGTCATGGGAAGGATTCAACACACTATAAGAAGAAATAAAAGAGATCCAAGTCATGGGAAGGATTCAACACATTATATTTGTCTTGAAGAAGAAAGGATTCCCATGTCATCAAAATACAGCACATGTAGCACATCAGAGCTACATCATGGAAGTGAATTCTTTCAACAATAAGTGAACGTTGTAATGAAATCTGAGCTCTAGATGAGACATGAGACCGAGTCCAGTATTTTGATTTTAGCCATCTGAGATTCTAAGCAGAGAATCCTGCCATGCTTTCTTCTAAGAGTTTTATAATTTTATTTATTTACCTTTTATTTTTTATGTTTATTTATTATTGAGACAGAGAGAAGCAGAGCATGACTGGGGGAGGGACAGAGAGAGAGGGAGACACAGAATCCAAAGCAGGTTCCAGGCCTCTGAGCTCTCAGCACAGAGCCTGTCGCAGGGCTTGAACCCACAAACCGTGAGATCATGACCTGAGCTGAATTTGGACGCTAAACCAACTGAGCCATCCAGGCGCCCCTAAGAGTTTTATAATTTGAGTTCTTACAGTAAGGCCCTTGATCTATTTTGTGTGAATATTTGTACAGCATGTAAGTTATGGTTCCAACTTCATTCTTTTGCATGTGGATATCGATATCTACTTTTCCTAGCACCGTTTATTGAAAGGACTACTCTTTCTTTCACTACATGGTCTTTTCACCCTTGTTCTTACTTTATTTTTCTTTTCTGCCTTTATGTTATTATTACTTCAAGTATAATGTTGAGTATCAGAGAGATCATCAAACTTTCACCGTTATGTTTGCCATGGGTTGTACTTTTGGTTATTGTGGGGATTATACATATTTGCTCAGAGTAAGAGTGGCTCCTTTTCTTCCTAGTTTACTAAGCTTTAACACGAACTCACGTTAGATTTTATCAGTTGCCTTTTCTGCATATTCTAAAATTATCATGTGATTTTTCTCTAATTACCTAATATCAATACTATACTACTTGATTATCCAATATTAGACCAGCCTTATATTCCTGAGATAAATTCAATATCATTATGAAGTAGTAAACTTTTTAAAAGTTACTGTTTTGGGTTTGCATTTTGTTTAGGACTTTTAAGCTTAAGAGAATGACCTTTAAATTTTCCTTTATTACAATGCCATTGTTAGATTTTTGTTCAAAGTTATTTACCTTAATAAAAAGATGTGAGGCTTATACTCTCTTCTACAGTCTAGAAGAATTTATCCAATATTGTAATTATTCCTTTGTGAACATTTGGTATGTTTTCTTAGTGGGAGGATTTATTATTAATATAATTTCATTTTTTCATGTTCAAAGTACTAATATATTTAGATTGTAAAATTTTATGAGTCAATTTTGTTGCTATATTATCTTATGAATGTATTTCATTTAACTTTCCAAATAACATGAAGTTAATATTATTTTTTAAAGTATTAGTATCTATGGGATGTCTGGGTGGCCCAGTCGGTTGAGTGTCCCACTTGGGCTCAGGTCATGGTCTCACAGTTCATAGGTTCATGGTTCATGGTTCATGGATTCAAGCCCACGTCCGGCTCTGTGCTGAATGCTTGCTCAGAGCCTGAACCTTACTTCAGATTCTGTCTCCTACTCTCTCTACCCTTCCCCTCCTCATGCTCTGTCTCACTCTGTCTCTCAAAAATAAATAAATGTAAAGAAGATTTTTAAAGTATTAATATCTAACACCACCTGTAATTTTGTTTATTTTTAATCATTTTAATTCTTGATATTCATTATTTGTGCCCTCCATCTATTTTTTTAATTTTCCTACTCAGTGTTGCCAGAGGATTAATTTTTACTGATCTTTTTGAAGAACCCACTTTTTCTGAATATATCAATGTGATATCTGGTTTTTATTTGGATTAATTTCTGCTTACTTTTATTTTTACTTTCTCTAAATTCAATTATATTTATATGCATTAATTTATATGCATAATTAGTTTTCAACCTTTTCCTTTTTCTGGTATGAACATTCAACATTAGAAAATCTCTTCTTTATATTGCTTCATTTATATCCAATCATACTTGTTAAATTATATTCTCATTTTTGACCATTAGTATATTTTCTAGTGTATGTAATTTCCTTTGACCTATGTTATTTAAAAAATCGACTTCTAATTTTCAAATCTGATGCTTTATCTAATCATCTAAAATTGATTTTTAACATAAATGCATTGTGGTCAGAAAATGCGTTCTGCAGTGCTTGCCACATGAAATTTTAATGGAATTTGTCTTATAATCTGGTATATACTAAATTTTTATAAATGTCTCATGAACATCTTATAAAGAATGTGAATTCTGCTGCTATTAAACACAATAATCTGTACCTGCACATAGATTCAAGGTATTTTTAAAAATTTTTTAAGTTTATTTATTATTGATACAGAGAGAAACAGAGCATGCGTGGTGGAGGGTCAGAGAGAGAGGGAGACACAGAATCCGAAACAGGCTCCAGGCTCTGAGCTAGTGGTCAGCACAGAGCCTGATGCGAGGCTCAAACCCACAAACCATGAGATCATGACCTGGGCCAAAGTCGGGCACTTAACTGACTGAGCCACCCAGGCACCCCAGATTCAAGATTTTTAGTTTTGTTTTTCAAATCTTTTAAATCCTATACTTGTTCTATCAATGACTGAGAAAATTCTTTGTATGTCTGGGTGTGGCATGTATAGAATCAAAATAAACTTTCCATAGACTTGTGAGCATATTGTTCTAATGTCTCATTTGATTCTTGTTTTGTTTTAGGGATTGCTTTTATATTTTCATTCTGGAATTTAAAAAATTTTTTTCTTTAATTATTTGAAAGTTTCATACAAATGTTTCAGATTTTGAAACCTAAAAAAATTTTTCTTCTTAGACTTCTCATTTTGACACTTAGTCATTCTTTGAGTCAGATGTATTTTGTACTATTTATTTTGTTCCTCTTCAATGTCTATCTTGATCTCTGTTGAAAGGATATTGGAATTATCATACCCATTTTATGTATCTCATTTTTTTCTTCTCATCTTTTTATACTTTTACACTATGTTCCTGGAAATATGTCAGCTTAATCTTACAGTTATTAATTTCATCTTCAGCTTGGGTCATTCTATTAAGCCAAAATTTTGAGAATTTCAATAAAATTCATAGAAATTAAAAATGACTGCTTCAGAGATTTGAGAAAATAAAGCATTATAAAATGTAGAGCCAACAATAAGGTTTTAATTTCAATATTAGTGTTAATTAAAAGGAAAAGATAAACTATTATATTAAGTTTCCCTACTTTGTTCAATTTGCAGAATTTTGATGTCGTATTTCTTCAACTCTTGATTATTACTGATTGTATATGCATATTTGTATATACTAATTGTATATTCATATTTGTATATAATGGTTAAGATTGATCAGACTATGGGCACCTAGCTGGCTCAGTCCATAGAGCATGCAACTCTGGATCATGTGGTATTCTGAGATCTACCACACTGGGGGTAGAATTCCCCTTTTAAAAAAACTATCTGATGCACTACTTAGATATAAATGATTCCCCTTTCCTTTGGTGTTGAATGCAGGTTAGAATCAAGAGGACACCCTTAGTTTGGGTAGTTGTTGAGGTGTATATTTTAGTTACCAAGATTTCTTTAGAGTTTAGTTTCCTGGTCTTCTGAATTTAGAGAATCCATGTCTTTTGTGCAAATAGTCCTGTTCCAGAGTGTGCTACTCCTATTTTTATCCTGGGGTCAAAACACTGATAACAGCTACTATAAGAGACAAACACTCAAATGTTTTCACTGTTCTTTAATGACATGGGAAAAGTACCTGTTGTGATTTTTCTTACAGTTATATACAGGTTCTACTAGCAGCAATAATTATTTGTGGGTCCCCCTTTCTTTATGAGATAGAAGATTCTTCAGCATTTTTTAGTTTTGCTATTAATCTGTTCCTAACTTTTTGTACCTTTTAAATTTTCTTCTTATTGTCTGCTACAAACTTGCTTCCTTTTTAGTACTAATGTTGAAGTTGTAATAGTCCATTATTTTAATGGATTTTGAGAGGGTGTTAAAGTGACTATATGTTTTATGTTGTCATTATTGAATTGAATTTTTTATTTATGTTATTAATATTTTAATTTTAAAAGCCACATGAACTCACTGTGACAAATAGAATAATTTTTAAAATGCATATATTAAGTCTTAATCAAATTCTCTGTGCAGAAAGTTAATATAGCAGGCCTGAATTTTATCCTTTAAAAGGCCTGTTTAATTTTTCATAGGGCTAGAACAAACAATTTTAAAATTTGTATGTAACCACAAAAGATCCCGAATAGCCAAAGGAATGTTGAAAAAAAAAAAAAGAACTCCAAAGCTGAATGCATCACAGTTCCAGATTTCAAGCTGTATATACAAAGTTATAATCATCAAGACAGTATGGTACTGACACAAAAACAGACACATAGGTCATTTGAACAGACTAGAGAACCCAGAAATGGACTCAGAAATGTATGGCCAGCTAATCTTTGACAAAGCAGGAAAGAGTATCCAGTAGAAAAAAAAGATAGTCTTTTCACCAAACGGTGCTGGTAAAACTGGACAGCAACATGCAGAAGAATAAACCTGGACCACTCTCTTACACCATACATAGAAATAAACTCAAAATGGATGAAAGACCTAAATGTAAGACAGGAAGCCATCAAAATCTTACAGGAGAAAACAGGCAACCACCTCTTTGACCTCAGCTGCAGTAACTTATTACCAGATATGTATTTGTATGTTTCCCCAGGAAACAAAAGCAAAAATGAACTATTGGGACCTCATCAAGATAAAAACCTTCTGCACAATGAAGGAAACAATGAACAGAACTGAAAGGCAGTTTCAGAATGGAACAAGATATTTGCAAGTGGCAACTAAAATCTAAAGAACTTATCAGACTCAACACCCAAAAAACAAGTAATCCAGTAAAGAAATGGGCAGAGGACATGAATAGACTCTTTTCCAAAGAAAACATTGAGATGGCTAACAGACACGTGAAAAGATGCTCAACATCACTCATCATCAGAGAAATACAAACCAAAACCACAATGAGATACCACCTCACTCCTGTCTGAATGGTAAAAATTAACATCTCAGGAAAGAACAGATTTTGGCGAGGACGTGGAGAAAGGGGAACACTTTTGGACTATTGGTGGGAATGCAAAATGGTGTAGCCACTCTGGAAAACAGTATGGAGCTTCCTCAAAAAATTAAAAGTAGAACTACCCTATGACCCACCAATTACATTCCTAGGTATTTAGCCAAAGGACACAAAAATGCTGATTTGAAGGGGCACATGCACCTGAATGTTTATAGCAGAACTATCAACAAGAGCAAAATTATGGGAAGAGCCCAAATATCCATCAACTGATGAATGATTAAAGAAGATGTGGTGTATATACAATGGAATATTACTAGGCGATGAAATAGAATGAAATCTTGCCACTGGATGGAACTGGAATGCATCATGCTAAGTGAAATAAGTCAGGCAGAAAAAGACAAATATCAAATGATTTCACTCATACGTGGAATTTAAGAAACACAACAGATGAACATTAGGGAAGCGAAGGAAAAAGAAGATAAAACTAGAGAGGGAGACAAACCATAAGAGATTCTTAAATACAGAGAACAAACTGAGGTTTGCTATAAGCTTGGTGGGTTGGGGGAATGGGCTAAATGGGTGATGAGCATTCAGGAGGGCACTTGTTGGGATGAGCACTGGGTGTTGTATGTAAGGGATGAATCACTAAATTCTACACCTAAAACCATTATTTCACTATATGTTAACTAAGTTGGATTTAAATAAAAGACAAAAATTAAAAAAATAAAACGCCCATTTAAATCGTTGGCCCCGAGCCTTCATCTTAGAGCCTGGATTTGGATTTGGAGAAAGGTTCCCAGTATTCTAACTGATAGAAGCCGCTTACTGTGCCTACACTTTTTGTATGGAAACACGGGCTATGCCGAGCACCTGTTTTCCTTCTGTGAGTATGCAGTTTGGGTATGTGCTAGGCAGACAGGGCCTAATGTAGTGAGTCCCCAATAAATTCCTGGGTACTCCGTGTCTAATGAGGAGACATTTCGTATATGTTTTGACACCTCGCTGCTAGGGAAATTAAGCATGTTCTGTGTGATACCACCAGGAGAGGACTTGTGCCCGATTTGCTCTGAATTTGGCCCCCCTGTGACTTTTTTTTTCCTTTGTTGATTTTGCTTTATATTCTTTTACTGTGATAAAACATAAGCATAAGTAATATTTTATACCAAGTCCTCAGGGTCCTCCTAGCAACTCTTCCCACCTGGGGGTGCTCACTACACTCTTCTCCTCAAAGCCACATGTGGGGATGGGGATGTATTACAGTGGTTTGAACAAAACACAAATTGTTTTAGGTTGAGTTCTCTCAGAAGCAGAGCCTGATCCAAGGACAAGAACATAGTTTTGTTTTGTTTCGTTTTTCTTTCAGAGGGGCCCCAGCCAGCACTGGTAGGGAGGATATGAGTCAGGATAAAAAGGAAGCAAATAAAGATGTATTATTTTAGCACATTATGACTAATAAACTACACTGAAACCTGCAGGGAACTAGTGGAGACAGTGTAGAGCCCATCTCAGAGTTATCTCACCCGAGGGGCCGAGGAAGAGGTGAAGGTTATCCTCCAATTATCCATCCTTACTTAAAGGCTGATCTTTCAGGCATTAACACTTTGGCAGTCCTGGCTTACCCTACGTCAGGATGAAACAGAAACCCTCAGGTGGAGAGTTGCAGATGCTTACATTAGTATACTATCATTATTTACTTGAATAGAAAGTTGCTAAGGGGATATAAGCTGGTACAAATACCTTCAACTCCAAGGATCATGGTAAATATCATGTTTGCACTTTGTTTTAGACAAATATAGAACAACTCGTTCTTAATAATATTTATGGAATACTCCATAACATAGAGGTGCTATAAATGTGCTCAATGATAGCTCTTTTAATGGATGTTTGTTCAAGCCCCCACAGCCCCCTAAAATGTTCACAATAAAACAAGGCTGAAATAAAATTTTTTGATCACATATACATTCAGAAAAGCACTTTTATTTCTCTACGATTGATTCACAAAGGAAGGTTTAAGTGGTCATAGGGTATATGCATATTTTTCATTGACATTCCCAGAACAATTTTTTAAATTAATTTTTAATAGTTTATTGTCAAATTGCTTTTCATATAACACCCAATGCTCTTCCCCACAAGTGCCCTCTTCCATGTCCATCATCCCCCTCCCCCCTCCCCCTCCCCCCTCAACCCTCGGTTCATTTTCAGTATTCAATAGTCTCTCGTGTTTTGTGCCAGAACAATTTTTTAAAAAAGTGTACTCTATGCTTTGTATACATATCTATACTACAATTGAATGTTCTCATTCTAATTTTTAAAAAGTATAGAAAATAATAACTCATCTTTAATTTGAAATACCCTACTAATTTGTAAATCTAAGTATTTCTTTCCAGCTAAATTGAAGTAAAAGGAACAAAACTTGTAAATATATTAAAGGGATACAACAATACTGTTGTTGATATAAATGCACATTGTGAAATGATTAGCACAATCAAGCCAGTTAACAAGACAATTATATCTTATAGTTACCATATTCTCTGTGTGTGTGTGTGTGTGTGTGTGTGTGTGCATGCTAAGAACACCTAAGATCTACTCAGCAAATTTTACTGACACAATACAGTATTGTTTTTCTAAATTTTTTTCCATAATATTTTATTGTCAAATTGTTTTCCATACAACACCCAGTGCTCTTCCCCTTAAGTGCCCTCCACCATCACCACCACCTCTTTTCCCCCCTCCCCCTTCCCCCTCAACCCTCAGTTCATTCTCAGCATTCAATAGTCTCTCAAGTTTTGCATCCCTCTCTCTCCCCAACTCTCTCTCCCTCCTCC
>NC_043717.1:84827495-84832740 GCF_006229205.1 Suricata suricatta
GTTGCAAATGACATATCAGATAAAGGGCTAATATCGAAAATGTACAAGGAACTCACCAAACTTCACAATCACAAAACAAATAATCCAGTGAAGAAATGGGCAGAAGTTATGAACAGATACTTCTCCAAAGAGGACATCCAGATGGCCTACAGACACATAAAACGATGCTCAACATCACTCATCATCAGGGAAACACAAATCAAAACCACACTGAGATACCACCTCACACCAGTCAGAGTGGCTAAAATGAACAAATCAAGAGACTATAGATGTTGGAGAGGGTGTGGAGAGATGGGCACCCTCCTACACTGTTGGTGGCAATGTAAACTGGTGCAGCCGCTCTGGAAAACAGTGTGGAGGTTCCTCAAAAAACTATCGATAGAACTCCCTTATGACCCAGCAATAGCATTGCTGGGGATTTACCCAAGAGAGACAGAAATGCTGATGTTTTTCTAAATTTTTTAAACATTTGTTTGTTTTTGAGAGAGAGAGAGAGAGAGAGAGAGAGAGAGAGAGAGAGAGACAGAAAGTGGGACAGAACTGGGTAGGGGCAGAAAGAGGGAGACAGAATATCTGAAGCAGCCTCCACACTGTGAGCACAAAATCCAATGCGGGGCTCAAATCCATGACCATAAGATCATGACCTGAGCTGAAATCAAGAGTCAGCCACTTAACTCACTGAGCCATCCAGGCACTACCACAATATAGTATTGTTAACTGTACATTAGATTTCCAAGTCTATGGCGTCACCATGCTGTACATTAGATCTCCAGAACTTATGTCTCTTGCATAACTGAAACTCTGTACACTTTGACTAACATCTCCCCGTTTCCCCTTTCCCCATGCCTGGCAACCACCGTTCTACTCTAGACTTACATGAATTTTGACTGTTTTAGATTCCACATAAGTGAGGTAATGCAAGTATTTTTGTTTCTGCATCTGGCTTATTTTACTTAGTTTAAGGTCCTTCAAATTTATCTGTGTTGTCACAAGTGAGAAGATTTCCCTTTTTAATGACTGAATAATATTCCATTGTGTGTGTATGTGTAAGTAATCATATTTTTTATTTATTCATACATTGGTGGACATTGAGGTTGTTTCCATGTCTTGCCTATTGTCAATAATGATGCAATGAGCATAGGACTGTAAATGTCTATCCTGTTCTCATTTCTTTGGGCTATATACCCGGAAGTAGGATTCCTGTATCATGTGGTATATCTATTTTCAATTTTTTGAGAAACCTCAGAAATGTTTTCTGTAGTGGCTGCACCAACATACATTCTAACAAAGAGTATACAAGAGTTCCCTTTTTCTACAACCTTGCTAAAACTTTAAATTTTTTGTCTTTTTGATGATTGCCATTCCAAACAGTGTAATGTGATATCTCATTATGACTTTTATTTGCATTTTCCTGATGATTAGTGATGTGAATAACTTTTCATGTACCTGATGGCTATCTATATGGCTTCTTCAGAAAAATGTCTACTGAGATCCTCTGCTCTTTTTTTTGTTTGTTTGTTTATTAATTTTGAAAGACAGACAGAGAGAGAGAGAGACAGACAGAGACAGAGAGACAGAGCATGTGCAGTGGAGGGGCAGAGAGAGAGGGAGACACAGAATTCAAAGCAGGCTCCAGACTCCAAGCTGTCAGCACAGAGTCAGAGGCAGGGCTCAAACTCATGAACTGTGAGATCATGACCTGAGTAGAAATCAGATGCTTAACTGACTGAGCCACCCAGGTACCCCTCCTCTGTTCTTTTTTAACTGAATTATTTATTTTTTTGCTGTGAATTTATAGGTTGTTTATATATTTTGGATATTAAACCCTTATCAGATATATGATTTGTAAATCTTTTCTCCCATTTCATTGGTTCCCTTTGCATTTTGTTGATTATTCATTTTGCTGTGCACAAGCTCTTTAGTTTGATGTGGCTCCATTTATTAATTTTTGTTTTTAGTGCTTGTGCTTTTCGTGTCAGATCTAAAAAATCTTTGCCAAACCAATGTCAAGAAGGTTTTTCCTGTTTTATTCCAAAAGTTTTATTCTTTCAGGTTTTATTGTTAAGTCTTTAATATATATCAAGTTAATTTTTTAAATTATACAATCTAAGGGTACAATTTCCTTTTTCTGCATGTAGTTATCCAGTTTTCCTAGCATCATTTATTGAAGGGACTATCTTTTCCCTATTAAGTATTCTTGGATCCCTTGTCAAATATTAGTTAACTGTATATTCAAGGGTATATTTCTGGTGACTCATTTTGTTCTATTTTTCTGTGTGTCTATTTCTAGGTCAGTATTGTATTATTTTGATTAGTATAGCTTTATAATTAGTTTGAAATCAAGAAACATGATACCTCTAGTTCTATTTTTCCTTTTCAACATTGCTTTGCTTTGGCTGTTGGGATCTTTTGTGTTTCCACGTGATTATAAGATATTTTTTCTATTTCTATAAAGAATGTCATTGAGATTTTGGTAGGAATTGCATTGAATATGTAGATCACTTTGGGTAGTATGGACATTTTTTAACAACATTAGCTCTTCCAACACATGAACATCATATATCTTTACATTTCTCTGTGTTTTATTTTTTTAATGTTTATTTTGAGAGAAAGAAAATGGAAGTGAGGGAGGGGCAGAGAGAGGGAGAGAGAGAATCCCAAGCAGGCTCTAAGCTCAGCACAGAGTACAACACGGGGCTTGATCTCATGACCATGAGATCATGACCTGAGCTGAAATCAAGAATTGTAGCCTCAAGTGACTGAGCCACCCAGGAGCCCCTGTCTGTGCCTTCTTTAATTTTTTATAGAAATTTTCTATAATTTCCAGTATACAGTTCTTTCACCTATTTGATTAAGCTTATTACTAAGTATTTTACTGTTGTTGTTTCTCTTCTAAATGGAATTGTTTCTGAATTTACTTTTTGGATAGTTCCTTGTGTATATAAACACTATGGATTTTTTTAAGTTCATTTATTTAATTGGAGGAGAGAGAGAGACCAAGCAGAGAGAGAGAGGTAGAGAGAGAGAGAGAGAGAGAGACAGAGACAGAGACAGAGAGAGACAGAGAGAGAGAGCACGCGAGCATGAGTTTGGGAGGGACAGAGAGGGAGAGAATCCTAAGCAGGCTCTGCACTGTCAGCACAGAGCCTAATGTGGGGTTCGATCCCAAGAACCATGAGATCATGACCTGAGCCGAGATCAAGAGTTGGATGCTTAACTGCCTGAGCCCCCTAGATGCCCCTCTAAGTGACCTGAAATTTTATGTTGATTATATATCCTGAGAATTACTGAATTTGTTTTTTAATTATACAGTTTGTTGTTGTTGTTGATTCTTTAGAATTTTCTGCATATGTAATGATGTTATCTGCAAACAGATAATTTTACCTCTTTTTTCTGAATCAAATGGCTTTTATTTAATTTTCTTGTCTAATTTCTTTGCTCTAGTACTCTAGTACTACACTGAGTAAAAGTGGTTAGAGTGGTCATCTTTATTTTGTTCTAAATCTTAGAGGAAAAGCTTTCAGGTTTTCCCTATTGATAATGATGTTACTGTTGGGATTTGCATATTAGGCTTCCATTAAGTTCAGGTAAGTTCCTTTGATACCTGTTTTATTGACAGTTTTTAGCATGAATTAATGTTGGATCTTGTCAAATGCTTTTCCTGCACCTATTATGATGACCATGTAATTTTTATCCTTCATTTTGCTAATGTAATATGTCACAGTTAATCATCTGTATATGTAGTTATTCTTGCGTGCCAAGGATAAATCATATTTGGTCATAGCATATACTTTTAATGTGCATTTGAATTTTGTTTATACATTTTAAATTGAGGATATTTGCATGTATATGCATCTGAAATATTGGGCTATGGGGTTCTTTTCTTGTAGTGTCTTTGTATGGCTTTATTATCATTAAGATTCTGACCTCTGTAAATGATTTTGAATGGCTTCCTTCTTCTATTTCTTCGAAAATTTTATTAATATTTAGGGGCTATTGGCTGGATCAGTTGATAGAGCACTGTGACTGGTGATCTTAAGGTTGTAAATTCAAGCCTCACATTGTGTGTAAAGATTATGTTAAAAATAAAATCTTAAAATAAAGAGAATATTTGGAATTTAGTATAATTAACCTGTGATGTTTTCTAGTACTGTGTTTTTCTTCGTTGGGAGGCTTTTTATTACAGTCAGTCTCCTTATGTGCTATTGTTCTATTCAAGCTTTCTAATTCTTCTTAATTCAGTTGCGGTAAGTTGATGCTTCTAGGAACTTATTCATCTTTTGTAGGTTTTCAATTTGTTGATATATAATTGTTTATAATAGTTCCTTATGATTAGTTTTAATTCTGAGGCAGCTATATGAATGTCTCCTTTTTCACTTCCCCCTTTTCTCCTCCGCCCTCAATTTGTTCTCAGCATTCACAAATCCTTAATGATTTGCCTTACTCCTTCTCCCTAACTCTATTCCACCCTTTCACCTTCCTATGGCCATATTTCATTCTTTCTCATTGCCATGTAATATTCCATTGTATATATATACCACATCTTCTGGTCCATTCATCAGGTGATGGACATTTAGGCTCTTTCCATGATTTGGCTATTGTTGACAGTGCGGCTATGAACATTGGGGTACATGTGCTCCTATGCATCAGCACATCTGTATCCCTTAGGTAGATCCCCAGCAGTGCTATTGCTGGGTCATAGGGGAGTTCTATGGATAGTTTTTTGAGGAGTCTCCACACTGTTTTCCAGAGCAGCTGCACCAGTTTACATTCTCACCAACAGTGTAGGAGGGTGCCCATCTCTCCATCCTTGCCAGCATCTATAGTCTCTTGATTCGCTCATTTTAGCCACTCTGACCGGTGTGAGGTGGTATCTCAGTGTGGTTTTGATTTGTATTTCCCTGATGGTGAGTGATGCTGCGTATCATTTCATGTGTCTGTTGGCCATCTAGATGTCCTCTTTGGAGAAGTGTCTGTTCATGTCTTCTGCCCATTTCTTCACTGGATTATTTCTTTTTCGGGTATGGAGTTTAGTGAGTTCCTCATAGATTTTGGATACTAGTCCTTTATCTGTATGTCATTTGCCACTATCTGTTCCCATTCTGTCAGTTGCCTATTAGTTTTTTTTTATTGTTTCCTTTGCAGTGCAGAGGCTTTTGATCTTGATGAGGTCCCAACAGTTCATTTTTGTTCTTGATTCCCTTGCCTTTGGGGATGTGTCAAGGAGGAAATTGCTGTGATTGAG
>NC_043717.1:84832840-84848518 GCF_006229205.1 Suricata suricatta
TTGCAAATATTGAATCAGCCCAGTAACCCAGGAATTAATCCCACTGATCATAATGGATAATTCTTTTTATGTGCTGTTGAATTCAATTTGCTAGTATCTTGTTGAGTATTTTTGCATCCATACTCATTATGGATATTGGCCTGTAGTTCTCTTTTTTTGTTGGGTCTCTGTCTGGCTTAGGAATCAAAGTGATATGTGCTTCGTAGAATGAGGCAGGAAATTTTCCTTCCATTTCTATTTTTTGGAATAACTTGAGAAGGATTGGCGTTAACTCTGCTTTAAATGTCTGGTAGAATTCCCCTGGGAATCCGTCCGGCCATGGGCTTTTATTCGTTGGGAGATTTTTGACAACTGATTCGATTTCTTCACTGGTTATGGGTCTGTTCAGATATTCTATTGCTTCCTGTTTGAATTTTGGTAATGCATGTGTGTTTAGGAATTTGTCCATTTCTTTTAGATTGTCCAGTTTGTTGGCATATAATTTTTCATAGTAATCTCTGATGATTGCTTGTATTTCTGAGGGATCTGTTGTAATAGATCCATTTTCCTTCATGATTTTGTCTATTTGGGTGTTCTCTCTTTTCTTTCTGAGGAGCCTAGCTAGAGGTTTATCAATTTTGTTTATTTTTTCAAAAAACTAACTCTTGGTTTCATTGATCTGTTCAATTGTTTTAGTGGATTCTATATTGTTTAATTCTTCCATGATCTTTATTATTTCTCTTCTTTTGCTGAGTTTGGGATGCTTTTGCTGCTCCCTTTCTAGTTTCCTTAGGTGCTCTTTTAGATTTTAAATTTGTGCTTTTTCTAGTTTGTTGAAATAGGTCTGGATTACAATAAACTTTCCTCTTAGGACTGCTTTTGCTGTGTCCCAGAGAGTTTGGATTATTGTATTTTCATTTTCATTTGTTTCCATATATTTTTAAATTTCCTCTCTAATTGCCTGGTTCGCCCAATCATTCTTCAGTAGGGTAGTTTTTAACCTCCACATTTTTGGAGGTTTTCCTGACTTTTTCCTGTGGTTGATTTCAAGTTTCATAGCATTGTGATCTGAAAGTGTACATGGTATGGTCTCAATGCATTTGTATTTATGGGGGGGGTGCTGATTTATGTCCCAGTATGTGATCGGTCTTGGAGAATGTGCCATGTGCACTGGAGAAGAAAGTGAATTCCCTAGCTTAAGGATGCAGAGTTCTAAATATATCTATGAATTCCATCTGTTCCAGTGTGCTGTTCAGGTTCATTGTTTCTTTAATGATTTTTCTGCCTGGTTGACCTATCCACTATTGTAAGTGTAGTATTAAATTGCCTTGCAATTAGCACGTTCTTAACAATAAGATTGTTAAGACAATTAGTTGTCTTATATATCTGGGTACTCCTGAATTTGGAACATAGATGTTTATAATTGTTAGCTCTTTCTGATGTAGAGACTCTTTAATTATTATATAATGTCCTTCTTCCTCTTTTGTTGCTGCCTTTACTTTAAAGTTCAGTTTGTCCGATATAAGTATGGCTACTCCAGCTTTCTTTTGGCGTCCAGTCATATGTTGGATATTTCTCCATCCCCTTACTTTCAATCTGAAGGTGTCTTCAGATCTAAGGTGAGTCTCTTGTAGACAGCAAATAGATGGATTTTTGTTTTTGATCCATTCTGCTACCCTGTGTCGTTTGACTGGAACATTCAGTCCATTGACATTCAGTGTTATTATTGAAAAATGTGGGTTTAGATTCATTTTGTTCTCTATAGGGTTCATGTTTGTATTGATGTCTCTGGTGTCTTATATTCCTTGCTACTTTTCTCTTATAGAGTCCCTATTAGGATTTCTTTTAGGGCTGGTTTGGTGGTGATGAATTCTCTCAACTTTTGTTTATTTGGGAAAACATTTATCTCTCCTTCTATTTTGAATGACAGGATCGCTGGATAAAGAATTCTTGGTTGCATATTTTTCCTGTTCATCACATTGAAGATTTCCTGCCATTCTTTTCTGGCCTGCCAAGTTTCAGTAGATAGGTCTGTAACCACTCTGATAGGTTTCCCTTTGTATGTTAAGGCCCTTTTATCCCTAGCTGCTTTCAGAATTCTGTCTTTATCTTTATATTTTGCCAGTTTCACTATGATATGTCATGCTGAAGGTTGGTTCAAGTTATGTCTTAGGGGAGTTCTATATGCCTCTTGAATTTCAATGTCTGTCTTTTTCCTCATATTGGGGAAATTTTCGTGTATAATTTGGTCCAGCACCCCTTCAGGTCCTCTCTTTCTTCATCTTCAGGAACTCCTATGATACAGACATTGTTCCGTTTGATTGTATCAGTCAGGTCTCTATCCTTTTGTGCTCCTATATCAATTTATTTCTTTTTCTTGGCTTCCTCTTTTGCTAAAACTGTGTCTTCTAATTCACCTATTCTCCTCTCTGCTTCTTCAACCCGTGCATTAGCAGCCTCCATCTTATTATTCACCTCATTTATAGCCTTTTTTAGTTTGTCACAGCTATTTTGAAGGTTCCTAGTCTTTGTATCAATATCTTCTCTGACAGCTTCTATGCTTTCTTTCAAGCCCAGCCATTAATTTTATGACAATCATTCTAAATTCTTGTTCAGTTTTGTTGCTTGTGTCTGTTTTGAGCAGTTCCATAGCTATGATTTCTTCCTGGAGTTTCTTTAGAGGAGAGTTCTTTCGTTTTGTCATTTTGGCTAGCTTTCTGTCTCTTGTCAGTTTTAAAAGCTGGTTCTGCAGTATGCGCCTGTTAATATTTCTCTATTGAAGGAGGCTCTTTGACTGTCTAGGGTCTGTCATTTCAGGAGATGTTCTTTTAATGGTGTCTCTCGGTTTCTTTTGTTATGCCTCTGATTCATTTATTTCTCTACTCAGCGATATTTGGGACTTTCCACTATGTGTGCTTTGGCTTGTTTCTTGAGGTAGCCCTGAAAAGGAAAACAGACAGACAAACACACAGGGAACACAAGCACACAAATGCACTGACAAAACAAGTACAGAAGCAAACCAAAAGGGGAAAGAAAAAAAGGAACAGGAAAGAAAAGAGAGGACTGGAAAGGAAAAAAAGGCAGGCGGGGGGGGGGGGTGGGGAGACAGCAACAGCCAGAGATAAAGGAGAGTCTGAGAGCATAAAACCTGCAGAGGGGGGAGATAAGGATGAGATAAAGGAAAAACTATCTGGATGGTAAGAATTAATCTACGCACAGCTGTGCATAAATATTGGTCTTTCCCAGACTCCAGGGGGAAAGGGAGAAAAGAAGGAAATAGGAAAATAGAAAAGAGAAAACAAAGGAAAAAATTAAAAAGTAAAACTATTAAGAAAAGAAAGAAAAAACAATTAAAAATAATAAGCAAAAACACAGCAGCTCCCTAGCACGGATGGGCATGCCTTGGTGTAGGTAGTTCGAGTCTCAGGGGCTGCTCTCTGAGGCCCTGACTTAGTGAATGTGGGGAGATGAAGAATGGCAGTGCCCCAAGCCCCCCTCAGACCATGGCTTGCCAGCCACTCTCTTGAGTCCAATCTCCTTGTACCATGGGCGGGTCTAATTGTTTTTGTTTTCTAAGTTCCACCAGGTTTCTAAGTCCTAGCCCAGGCATTTTGATGTTGCCACCACAGTTCAAATCTCCGGCAGGCAGGTGGCTTTCTGGCCGTAATTGAGTAGGGGGATTGTGAAGCCAGTTTTTCCCCTGGCTCCACCTGAAGTCAGCTAGCTGCCTGGCCCAAGGGAGAACAAGCCCCCTGAGGGGGACGGATTTCTCTCTCCCTGCCCAGTGGCTCTCAGTCCCAGGCAAGGTCTCCCCTCTCCAGAGATTATGCTATGAGTGATTCAGTCTCTACTTCTCTTCCCCTGGTCTCTTTGCTGCCCTGCATGGCCATCTCATGCTCAGGGCTCTCCGCGGATCTGTGTGCCTCTGGACACACGGCTCTCTGCGGGCCCAGCGCCAAGCCTCTGGGTGCTTTGTCTCCCGGCTCTGCTTTGGGCCGGCACTCCCTCCGCCAAAGTCTCTGGTCCCAGTTCGCACTCACTCAGGTATCCATGAGGCTATTGTCAATAAGGGGTCTGTACACGCACCTCCGTTCTTGATGATCAGAAAGCTGTGGATTTAATTCTTCTCCGTTTGATAATTTCAGGCGGGCGGGCGGAGGTAATGGAGCTCCTTACTTCTCCACCATCTTGCCCCTCTTACATATCTCTTTAGTAAGTTTTTATCCTATACAAAAAATGCAATCCTGATGGGGTTATGATGAAAATTGTTTTGAAACAATCTGTTTTATTCAGATCCACAGTTCTATTTATCGATCATTGTGTCACTACCACAGTGTCCTGATTAGTGTAGTTAGAAAGTAACTTTGAATTGAAATAGTTCAAGGCCTCAAAATGTGTACGTTTTTTCAAGATTGTTTTGGTTTTTAAGACTTCTACATTTCTACATATTTTGTAAGTCAAGTTTTAGTATACATGTTTTGGATACAGCTTGATTTTTACTGTTAAAAATTTTATAGTACTTAATATTTTAATTTTCATTTCATTTTGTTTGCTGATATAATACAGAAGTAGAACTTATGTTATTGCTTTGATCTTATATGTTGGAATCTTGCTACATTAACCTATAGCAGTGACTTTTACAGTTCTTTTGGAGGTTATTACATAGTCATGTCCTCTGCTCTAAAAGAACAGTTTTATTTTATTCTTTCCAGTATTAGATACTTTATTTCTATTGTCTTATTACTGCAACTAAGATATCCAGTACAGTGCTCACTAGAGCCCATGAGTAGAGAGAGTTTATCATCATCATTTTTTAGATCTTCAAGGGAGCACATTCAATATTTCATTATCATTATCTTTGTTGTAGTTTTCCTTTGATACTTCAGATTAAATAATTTCTATTACAGTTGTAGTTTGCTAAGAGCTTCTATTGAATTCAATAATATACTATTGAATATTGTTGAATAATTTTCCTGCACATATTGAGGTGATCATATATTTTTATCTTTCATCCCATTAATGTCATAAGTTACATTTGAAAGATAGACTTATAAATGTGAAACCAACCTCAAATTCCTGTAATTAACTTCACATAGTAATGGTGTGTAATCATTTTGATATATTGCTAGATATAATTTATCAATTCTTTGTTAAGTACTTTTTGTCTTAGTTTATAAGGGCATTGGCCTGTAGTTTTCTATTCTTGTAATGTATTTTTCTGATTTTGTTACCAGTATGTTATTTGCAAATATCTTTTTCCATTCTGAAATTGCCTTTTAGTGTTGTTGAGTGTTTCTGTCACTGTGGAGAAACTTTTTATCTTGGTGAGGTCCCAATAGTTAATTTATTCTTTTGTTTCCCTTACCTCTGTGTTTGTTTTAGCTCTGTGAAGAATGCTGGCATTATTTTGATAGGGGTTGCATTGAATATGTAGATTGCTTTGGGCAGTATAGACATTTAAGAATATTTGTCCTTCCAATCCATGAGCATTGAATGCTTTTCAATTTCTTTGTGTCTTCAATTTCTTTCATAATCTTTCTATACTTTTCAGCATACAGATCTTTTACCTGTTTGGCTAGGTTTATTCCTAGGTATTTTAAGACTTTTAGTGCAATTGTAAATGGGATTAAATACTTGATTTCTCTTTCTGCTGCTTCATTATTGGTGTATAGTAATGCAACCAATTTCTCCACATTGATTTTACATCCTGCAACTTTTCTGAATTCATGTATCAGTTCCAGCAGTTTTTTGGTGGAGTCTTTCAGGTTTTTCATGTGAAGTATCATGTCCTTTGTGAAGAGTGAGTTTGACTTCTTTGCCAATTTGAATGCCTTTTATTTCTTTTTGTTGTCTGATTGCTGAGGCTGGGGCTTCCAGTACTTTTTTGAGCAACAGTGTTGGGAATGGACATCTCTGTTGTGTTCTGACCTTTGGGGGAAAGCTCTCAGTTTTTCCCCATTGATGATGATATTAGCTTTGGGCCTTTAATATATGGCCTTTATGATATTGAGGTATGTTCCTTCTATCCTTACTTTCTTGAGAGGTTTTTATCAAGAAAAGATGCTGTATTTTGTCAAATGCTTTTTCTGCATCTATTGAGAGGATCATAAAGTTCTTATCCTTTTTTTATTAATGTGTATCATGTTGATTGATTTACAAATTAAACCAGCTCTGCAGCACAAGAATAAATCCCACTGGTCATGGTGAATAATTCTTTTGATGTACTGTTGAATTCAATTTGCTAATATCATGTTGAGAATTTTTGCATCCATGTTCATCAGGGATATTGACCTGTAATTCTCCTTTTTTGTGGGGGGCTCTATCTGGCTTTAGAATCAAGGTAATGCTGGCTTCATAGAATGAATCTGGAAGCTTTCCTTCCATTTGTAGTTTTTGGAACAGCTTGAGAAGAATAGATATTAACTCTTCTTTAAATGTTTGGTAGAATTCTCCTAGGAAGCCATCTGGCCCAGGACTCTTATTTGTTGGGAGATTTTTGCTTACTGGTTCAATTTCTTTGCGGGTTATGACCTGTTCAAAATTTCTATTTCTTCCTGTTTTGGTTCTGGTAGTGTGTGAGTGTCTAGAAATTTGTCCATTACTTCTACAGTGTCCAGTTTGTTGGCATATAATTTTTCATAATATTCTGCTATAATTATATTTCTGTGGTGTTGTTTGTGATCTCTCCTTTCATTCATAATTTTATCTATTTGGATCCTCTTTTCTTTTTTATAAGTCTGGCTGGGGGTTATAAATTTTGTTAATTCTTTTGAAAAACCAGCTTTTAGATTCATTGATCTGTTCTAATTTTTTATTTGTTTGTTTCTATATGATTTATGTCTGCTCTAATGTTTATTATTTCCCTTATTCTGTGGGCTTTTGTCTTTTTTTGTGCTCCTTTTCTAGATCCTTTAGGTGTAAAGTTAGGTTGTGCATTTGGGATCTTTCTTTATTTTTTTTGTAATTATATTTTATTTTTTAAAATAGTTTCTTGTCAAATTAGTTTCCATATAACACCCAGTGCTCTTCCCCACAAGTGCCCTCCTCTATTACCACAATCCCCCTTCCCCCTCCCCCTCCCCCTTCAGCCCTCAGTTCATGTTCAGTATTCAGTAGTCTCTCAGGATTTGCATCCCTCTCTCTTCCCACCTCTCTTTCTCCCTTCCCCTCCCCATGGTCCTCTGTTAGGTTTCTCCTGTTCGACCTATGAGTGCAAACATATGGTATCTGTCCTTCTCTGCCTGACTTATTTCGCTTAGCATGACACCATTGAGGTCCATCCACTTTGCTACAAATGGCCATATTTCATTCTTTCTCATTGCCATGTAGTATTCCATTATATATATATATATATACAATATATTCAGAGACAGCGTGAGAAGGGGAAGGTCAGAGTGAGAAGGAGACACAGAATCTGAAGCAGACTCCAGGCTCTGAGCTAGCTGTTAGCACGGAGCCCAACACGAGGCTCAAACCCACGAACTGTGAGATCATGACCTGAGCCAAAGCCGGATGCTTAACCGACTGCGCCACCCAGATGCCCCAAGATATTCTTTAATTTCCATGTATTTGAGGGTTTTCCAAACTTTTTCTTGTGGTTGATTTCAAGTTTCATAGCATTGTGATCTGAAAATAAGCATGGTATGATCTTAATCTTTTTGTATCTGTTGAGGGCTGGTTTATGACCCAGTATGTGATCTGTTCTGGAAAACGTTTCATGTGCAGCTGAGAAGAAGGTATATTTTGCTACTGTAGGATAAAATGTTCTTTATATATCTGTTAAGTTTATCTGATCCAGTGTGTCATTCCAAGCCATTGTTTCCTTGTTGAGTTTCTGCTTAGATGATCTGTCCATTGCTGTAAGTGAGGCATTAAAGTCTCCTACTGTTATGGTGTTACTATCAATGAATTTCTTTATGTTTGTTATTAATTGACTTACTTATTTGGGTCTCCTGAGTTGGGGGCATAAATATTTATTGTTAGCTCTTGTGATGGATTGACCCCTTAATGATAATATAATACTCTTCTTCATCTCTTGTTACAGTCTTTCTTTTTAAATCTAGTTTGTCTGATATAAGTTTGGCTACTGCAGCTTTCTTTTGATGTCCATTAGCATGATAGATGGTTCTCCATCCCCTCACTTTCAATCTGCCGGTGTCCTCAGGTCTAGAATGAGTCTCTTATTAGCAGCATATAGCATGTAGATGGATTTTTTTTATTATTATCCATTCTGATACCCTATGTCTTTCAATAAAAAGCTGTTAGGGCATTTACATTCAGAGTGAATATACATGAAGAGTGAAATACATGAAGTTAGTACCATTGTGTTACCTTTGGAATTGGTGTTTCTTATAATATTCTCTGGTGGTTTGTAGACCTTTGTTGCTTTGGTCTTTTTTTCCCCCTCCACTCAGAGAGTCCTTCTTAAAATTTGTTGCAGGGCTGGTTTAGTGGTCATGAACTCCTTTAGTTTTTGTTTGTCTGGGAAATTCTTTATCTCTCCTTTTATTCTGAATGACAGACTTGATGGATAAAGAATTCATGGCTGCATATTTTTCCCATTCAGCACATTGAATATTTTCTGCCACTCCCTTCTGATCTGCCATGTTTCAGTGGACAGGTCAGCTCCTAACCTTATATGTCTACCCTTATGGGTAAGGACCTTTTGCCCTTAGCTGCTTTCAGAATTCTATTTTTATCTTTGTATTTTGTAAGTTTCACTATGATGTGTCATGGTGTTGACTATTTTTATTGATTTAGGGGCAAGTTCTCTGTGCCTCTTGGACTTGAATGCCCATTTTCCTTCCTCAGATTAGGGAAATTCTCAGCTATAATTTGTCCAAATAAATCTTCTGCCCCCTTTTCCTTCTCTTCTTCTGGGACTCTTATTAGATGGATGTTGTTTCCTTTCATGCAATAACTTAGGTCTTTAAGTGTCTCCTCATGATCTAATAATTTCCTTTTCGTCTTTGTTTCAGCTTCATTATTTTCCATAATTTAATCTTCTATCTTTTTTTAAATGTTTATTTTTGAGACACAGAGCATGAGCCAGGGAGGGGTGGAGAGAGAGGGAAACATAGAATCCAAAGCAGGCTCCAGGCTCTGATTTGTCAGCACAGAGCCTGACGCAGGGCTTAAACCCACGAACTGTGAGATCATGACCTGAGCTGAAGCCGGGCACTTAACCACCTCAGTCATCCAGGTGCCCCTATCTTCTGTTTCACCTATTCTCTCCTCTGCTTCTTCAATCCTCATTGTCACTCTATCTAGTTTGTTTTGCATCTCAGTTATAGCATTTTTTAATTTCATTCTGAGTAGTTCTTAGGTCTTTGATTTCTGAAGCAAGGATTTCTCTAGTTTCTTCTATGCCTTTTTCAAGCCCACCTAGTAGTTGTATGACTGTTGTAAGTTCTTATTGAGATATATTGCTTGTACCTGTTTTGGGCAAGTCCCTGACTGTGATTTCTTCTTGACCTTTCTTTTTGGGAGAATTTCTCCATCTTGTCATTTTGGCTAAGTTTTTGTCTTTTGTGTGTTTTAAAAGCTTTTTATGTTTCCTACTCCTGAAAGTTGTGCTATCGTAAAAAAGGGTCATACACTGTCCAGGGCCTGGTACTTCAGGAAGTTTTTCTGGCATATGCTGTGATGTTGCATTTTGCTGTTCTCACTGGTCAGTCCTCTGCAGAGCTTCTCTTTGCTTGCAGTGGTGCAGTGTTTGGACCTTTAACTGGGTGTGCTTTGATTTGTTTGTTGAATTTACCCTGAAAAACGTGGGGGAGGGAACATGATCCCCCCAAAAAAATAGAAAAGGAAAGGAAACCGAAAAAAAACAGAGAATCAAAATAACTATAAGACTGATTCCAAAGAAAAAGAACAAAGAAAGATGAAAAGAAAAATGAAAAAAATAAAGAAAGCTGATCAAAAAAAAAGAGAGAAAGGAAATGAGAAAACAATGAAACAAAAAAGAAACTACTATAGTGATTGCAAAAGAAAACAAGAAGAAGAAAGGGGAAAAAAAAAAGAAAAAAGAACTGCAGGTGCCATTTTGAGGAGCTCGATTTTCAGTGCACTTGGTACATGGGGGGTGCTAGCTGTGCTGGTATTCTGGAGAAGAGGCCCATTGTGTTGGCTCAGAGTCAGTCTTGCCCCAGTAAATAAGCAATTGTCAGGCATGGGTGGACAGTGGTGTAAGCGGGTCCCCCATCCCCTGAAGTCCACTGTGTTGTTCTGATGTGCACAGTCATGGTGTTGGGGAGGAACCTGCACCATCCCAATCTCTTCCCACAACACTGTTCAGGCAGCCCTCACAGAATTGCGAGGGCAGTTACCTTGCCCTGCACCACAGCTCTCCTGCGTTTTTTCTTTGATGCGTGGCTGGGACTCAAAACCCAATGTCTTTAAGGACCTGGCACCATGCTCCTCTGGAGCAGAGCCTATCCACCCTGATGATTAAAGGCCTTTGGCTGGCACCTGCAGGGTCTTTTGTCCTTGGGGAGGCAATAAACCATCTTCCAGAAGTATTCTACGAAGGGGATTGTTCTTTCTTAATGTACCCCCAAGATCTCTATACCACAATATGCACACTGGGGCAGCTCCCTCCTCTCTAGGAGCATAGGCCACTGCTCCACTCTGGGGAAAGTCATGAGCTCCCAAAATCTCAGCGTTTGAGCTCCAGATGCTGTTTACAAAAAAGAATTGGGACACTCAGTACTTCTCACTCCCCAGTCCATGATCCAGAGAGTTTTTCCTCTCATGCTAACTCGATGCCACACTTTCTCTAGCCCTCTCTCTTTCTTTCCCTTTATCTCTCCATGGAAAGGGTTCCTTCCCCTCCATGGCACCTCTGTCTTTATTTCCCCTAATTCACTTCCACACACCTTGCACCTGCCATGTGATCTCCCTCCAACTGTAGAGTTCCTTTGGCCAGTCCTCAGAGCAATTTTCTCAGTGTTCCAAGTGATCTGACCTCAATACAGCTGTGTTTGAGGGATGAGGATAGCTCAGGGTCCCTCTACTTGTCTGCTGTCTTAACCCCGCCCCCAATTTCTTAAGCAATTTTGTAGTTTGGGAATGATTACACGTTAGCTACAATTCACATGAAACAGTCTGGGTCTATTGTTTCCTTTTCTGGAGATTATTTGATTGACTTAATTATTTTGTTATGTAAAGAGTTAATTTTTTTGTTCCCACTTAAGTAAGTTTGGTAATTGGTACCTTTAAAAGATTTTGTCCACTTCATCTAAATGTTTGAATTTAGTGGCGTAAAATTATCAATAATATTCCTTCATAACTTAAAGTCTACATGATTTGCAGTAATAATCCCTTTTTTTCTTGATACTGGAAATTTGTGACTCCATCATACTCTTCTTATCTGCTTTTTTAAAAGTGCATCAATTTTATTGATCTTTTAAAAGAACTAACTTTGCCTTAATTGATTGTCCCTTTTTTTTGGGTCCATTTTCTATGTCATTGATTTCTGCCCTTATTTTTTTATGTTATTTCTTTTACTTTGGATTTAATTTGTTATTCTTATAGTTTTATAAGGTAGAAGCTTAAATCATTGATTTGGGGTCATTGTTCTTTTCTCATATAAGCATTTAATGCATAGCTTTCCGACTAAACACTGCTTTAGCTTTACTCATGGGTTATTTAAAAGTATGTTGTTTAATTTCCAAGTAATTAAGAAAATTCTAGATATCCTTTTTGGTACTGGTTTCTAGTTTAATTTCCTTGAGTCAGAAACATAGACTGTAAGGTTATAAAATTTGAAATTGATTGAGACTTCTTTTATTGTCCAGCATGTGGTCTATGATTGTGAACATGTTATGTTCACTTGAAAAGAAATTTGTATCATATAATTTGGGGGCCATGTTTTAGAAATGAAAGCTAGGTGAATACATGATGTTACTATGAATGACTTAGAAAAGTGCTATAATTTTGAGTTATGATAATGGATTTTTATATAATTTTGTTTTATTTTTGTCAGTTTTTTTTCTTTATGTTTTATTGGGCACATTGAAAATTGTGATTATTTTCTGTTGCCTTGTGAAGTGATAGTTTTTATTATTGGGAAATAGTTCTATCTGAGGAATAGCTCCTCTTTTGAAATTGCCTTTATCTGATATTAGTACAAACTGTTAAATTTTCCGAGTTTTTACTTTCAAATCGATGGAATGCTTTCAATTTTTTTCTCATTTATTATTTTTAAAGTGAATTTCATGTATGCAACGTATATTGCTTTTTCATTGTTATCCAACCAGGTAATATTTGCCTTTGAAATGGAATATTTAACTTTGGGCGTTTAATCTAATTATCTATATGGTTGGAGTATAGTTACTATTTTTTACATTTAAAAATATTTTCCTATATGTGATTTGTTATTGTTGTGTTTTTGTCTTTCTTTACCGTCTGTACTTTGGGTTTTAAAATATTTTTCAGTATTTCATTTTAATTCCTCTGGTGGGTATTGAAACATTTGCCTTAATTTTTATGTTGCTGCTTTTAAAATTAAAATATATGTTCTTATTATAGTATATTTGAAGTTAATATTGTCTTTCTTCATGGTAAAATATAAAAGACTTGCAATATTATAATTATATTTTACTCCACCCCCATTTGTGTGGTTGTTATTGTACATATTTCATTTACATGTTTTAAGGTACACAATAGAGTGTTATAATTTTTACATTATATAATCAATTGTGAACTATTGACTCTGTTTCTGTTTGGGATATAGATTGTTGCAAAAGAATTTTGTCTGTATTTTCATAATGAAAAACTGCCAAATAATCTGCAAAATCATAACTCTTCTTGAAACCACCAGAGAGCTAAACTCACAAGGCAAATGAGAAATTTTATTTCCAAAAAATGACAAGGCTCTCTGAGGAGAGGTAAGAAAACATAAACTATTTCATGGGAGGAAGAGGAAGCTGCCACCGAAGTACTTAAGCATGAAACAACCAAAATTTTAACAAATTGAAATGGTTGGATGTGGGCTAACATATCAGTATAGAACAATATGGAGCCTTCCACCCTACCCTCACAAAGTAATGTGCATTTACTTGGTCTTTTGAATCCTTCTCTTATATGAAGAAATTGCCTTTGGCCACTGCGGAAGGAGCAACAAACTGTCTCACCCCGAATACTCAGGCAAAGATCCAGTTATTTCAGAATGAAGGGTAGAAACACAACCATTCTGGCACAGGGTTCAGGCAAAGCACCTCATTTTGGGGGAAGAGTATAGGAAAATCCCTTCTGGTTCTGGACAAGGGGCAACAGCAAGAGTCATCTGCCAAGGGTAAGGAGCATAAAAACTTCTCCTATATAAAAGACCATCTCAAGATGCAAGGCAGAATTTGCTGATGCTGTATGAGACAGATAGGAATGATAAGGAATGATAAGCTAGCTTTTTGTCTCTTGTCAGTTTTAAAAATCATGAGAGACTCTTTAATACTGAAAACAAACTGAGGGCTGAAGAGGGCGGAGTAGGGGAAAAGGGGGTAATGGTCATGGAGGAGGACACTTGTGGGGAAGAGCACTGGGTGTTATATGGAAACCAATTTGACAATAAACTATATATGAATTTGAAAAAACAAATATTTCATATTGAAAAACCTTAAATTTATACAGTTTTCTATGTAGATTACACCTCAAGAAAGCTAAAAAAAAAGGTAAACAACTGTCATTTTATGTAAAGTGATCTAGTGTTAAATGTGGACAACATGGGTGAAGAGATGGGGAATTTCAAAAGAAAGATGGAAACAATGCAAATACTACAAATAAGAATAAAAGTGATATCAGCCAAGATTTTCTTTTGGAGCTCCACAGCTTACTGGACAAAACTGAGATAAAAATAAAAGACTTTGAGAATAGATCATTTGAAATTATCCACAGTCAAACATAAAGAGAAAAGACAGTGAAAGAGGGGAAAAAAAGGAACAAAATATCAAAGACCTATAGAACAATATTGATTAATCTAAAAACCCAGACACAGAAGAGAATGGGATAGAATAAATATTTGAAATGATAACGGATGACAGCTTTCCAAAAGTAATGAAAGTCAACCAACCACAAATTCAAAAACATCATAGAATATCAGACAGGATAAATATAAAACACACAAATACCGCTGCCACCACCACCACCACAATAACAAAAACAACAAACAGAAATTTTAGTCAAACTGCTGAATAACAAAGATAAAAATAAATATGGGGGAAGGCAGATGTGGAGAAGAAACCAAATCCAGAGAAACAAAAATGAAAATTCAGCAGACTTTCCATAAGATACTCTGGAATGTACAAGACAATGGATTGGAATCTTTAAAATATGGAAAGAAAAATGTCAGCCAAGAATAGTATACTTTTTAAAAATGAAGGTGAAATGAAACATTTTCATTGAAACAAAAGTTGAGAGAAATTTCTTTGACCGCCATCCTTCTCTGCAAGAAATTGCAATAACATAATTAAGTTCTCCGACCATATCAGAATAAAACTAGAAATCAATAACAGAAACAAATCTGGATATTCCTCAAATATTTTGAAAATAAGGGGCACCTGGGTGGCTCAGTTGGTTAAGCGTGCATCTTCAGCTCAGGTCTCACAGTCTGTGGGTTCGAGTTCCGCGTCAGGCTCTGGGCTGACAGCTTGGAGACTGGAGCCTGCTTGGGATTCTGTGTCTCCCTCTCTTTCTGCCCCTCCCCTGCTCATTCTCTGTCTCTCAAAAATAAATAAACATTAAAAAATTTAAAAAATATTTTGAAAATAAGGAATATACACTTAAAACTGATGGGATTATATAATAAATTCTATACACATACAATAAATTCTATGTGCATATAATTATAGTAAATTATTGAAATTATATATGTGATTATATTTCTTATGTACAATATTTTCAAAAGTTAAATGTGGAAATGTATTTGTAAATATCTAAATGTATATTTGTCTAAAATATATATAACATATATATATTTACGTATATATATAACGTATAACGTATCTTTATATAATTTCAAGTAAGTTTCTAGAAATCCAATTTATTTCTTTTTCAGATATGTCTAGTCATTCCTGATAATTACTTATTGCTTTCTCCTCCTTGTGACCCCAATGTTTAATTTTTAAAAGCATTTCTTACATATTCTGCATCTACAGCTGTCATTTAAAGTTTCTCTTGATTGTCTATTAACAGTAGTTGACCTCCTTATGGTCTTGTGGAGCTTTGATTTTAAAGTCTTATTCACTTGATTTAAATCTGTTGGGAATTTTTAGTTGCTAAATTTTGAATATTTTTCTCTGAATAGGATTTGTGTCTACTTCAACCATATTTCAGATAGAGATAATTATCTTACTCTTTCTTGAGATTCTTGGATTAATTTGTATATCTTAGTTTCAGCTTCTCCACCTTTTAATACATCAAAGCTTAGTGTCGGGGCGCCTGGGTGGCTCAGTTGGTTAAGCCTTCGACTTCAGCTCAGGTCAGATCTCACGGTCGTGGGTTCGAGCCCCGCGTCGGGCTCTGTGCTGACAGCTAGCTCAGAACCTGGAGCCTGCTTCTGGTTCTGTGTCTCCTTCTCTCTCTGCCCCTCCCCCTCTCATGCTCTGTCTCTCTCTGTATCAAAAATAAATAAAACATTAAAAAATTTTTAAAAATATTAAAGAAAAAAAGCTTAGTGTCGTAACAGTGCTTTCACTGGCTTTT
>NC_043717.1:84848618-84920010 GCF_006229205.1 Suricata suricatta
GGACCAGTGTGCCCTCTGTTGTTAGACTTAGGGGCTAGATTAAAATAATAGGCTATATCAGCAAGGGCTAGAAGCTAGAGACCAGAAATAATCTGCTCAGGTATGGCAGGCTAAGAAGTAGCCTGTCTGAGATATCAAGAAGGAATTAGCCCACTCAGGTTCGTGTTGGGTCTTCGTCAATAAAAAATTGATTGTGCACTTGTCAAGCAGATGGTTAAGGAGAAAGGAACTTAAATGCTACTTGCAGTTATACTGGGCGAAGATAAACGCAATCTATCTCTATCAGTGACTCTGGAAGCATTGACACTCCTGGGGAAAGAACACCCCAGTCTCTAGAAGGACTCATAAAATTAGTCCTTTTGAACCTGGATACTGTTTTGACATGCTGTTCAGAGTACCAAGATAGGGTCTTTTTTTTTTTTAATAGTTTATTGTCAAATTGGTTTCAAGATAGGGTCTTGATACAGAAGAATATGATTATGCTGATTACCTGATATAAGTTACAAGGCAAGAACATCATAATAAACAAAAACAAAGCCAGAAACAATGCAAAATTCTAGCTTATGATATATAAACAATGACATATAAGAAGGAAGATATCTCTCCTTGCTCTTTTCCCCCTTGCTTTTGTATTCCATCTCTTGGCTCCTTATCATATTTAGTGAATAGATAATTTGCATTTTATTTAAGCTCCCCTGTGTAATATCCTGTTGTCCTGATTCAAATACCAATGTTATCAACCAGTAATTCTCATTTCCTTTGGTGTAGGCAACTCATGACAATTCACTTTAATGCATCTTAGCATTTGATATACACTAATATAAGAACAGTTTTTGCTTTTTCCCTAAAAGACTTAAAGCTTCATGAAGGCTAGGATCATATTTGTTTTATTCATTACTCTTTTCCCATATACATTTCCATTTTTTGAATTAACGAATGAATACGTATCAGAGAACTTACTATGTAGAATGTGTGGCCAAGGGCTATTTGGATAATATATCTAAAGTAACTGGGACCCCTGGGTGGCTCAGTTAAGCCTCAGACTCTAGATTTTGGCTCAGGCCCTAACCTCAGGGTTGTGAGATTGAACCCCACATTGGGCTCTGCGCTGACAGCATGGAGCCTGCTTGGAATTCTGTCTCCCTTTCTCTGCCCCTCCCCCACTTGTGTGCTCTCAAAAAATAAACATTTAAAAAATGTAAGAAAAATGATTCTCTCTCCTTCTGCCCCTCCCCTGTTCACGTGCACATGCTCTTGCTCTCTCTCAAAAACAAAACAAATAAAAACATAATAACAGATACTATCATGTTCAAAGTTATTTGTTATAACAATAGCTTTCTAGAAAATTTATTTTTTTAGAATATGGTTCACTTTCTGGAAAAGATATCCTATGGAAAAAGAGAATAGGCCTCATAGTTGAATTTTGAAATTCTTTTTTAACAGCTCTTTAATATGGAATAATAAACTCTTTGAGCTTCGGTTTCCTCATCCATGAAATGGGGACAATAAAAACTACCCTTTATTGCTACTATATCTACAGTCCTACTACAGTGAGGAAAGATGAAGAAGAAATTGAACCACCTGTTTATAAGAAGGATAATTTGTGGGGAAGAATGGGTTAAGGGGAAATCAGTATTAGAAAGATATTTCTCAAAGAGTAGTCAGTACTCCAAGGCCAAGAATGAAAAGTCAAAGTTGGATAGAAGACAAATGTGAAAACTTGGAGATGAGGTCATGTTTGCATGGGTCTTAAAAGGGTAAAGTGAGTCATTGTTATATTTTTGTTGAATTATCTAATCTCATCCACTTTATATCTCACTTTATAATCCATCCATTCATTGTCTTTATCTTCCCCTTCACCAAACAGGAATAAATTTTACTATATCTAGGAATGCATTATTTTCATGCATACTTTGTTGCTTATTGTCACATGAAAGTGGCCTCATACCAATTCATAGACTTGTTGTAAGTACTGAAAAAATAGATTTATGACCCAACTTTATATTAAATTCACATTTGCACGGAAGTCAAAAGTGTACAAAGTATGTTCTGAGCTTTATATAAATTAGTCTATCTTTATATGAAATACAAATATGATTTTTATCTGGGGCCTATTATGGGCACAGTATTCTATTAATGAACAATATTTAGGAATATTGAAAACATATATGATTTTAATATCTGCTAACAGGCGAGCAAGTCATTAAATAGCAATTACTCCATGAAATGTAAAGCATAATTATTTTTCATGATATTTATTTACTAAACAAAAACCACATCTTAATATGCCCTGAACTTCTGAATCTCCAGTTCCCATACCTTGAATTTTGGATCCAAAATTTTAATAGAAAATATTAAAATATGTAATAGCAAACATACATGTCATCTGCATAGACATGTATAGACACCGGAGGAGAAAATAAGAAATACTGAAGTTATAGCATCATTTTAAACTTAATTGTACACTCGAAGTAGCCCATGACTCCATCTCTTTCTTAAAGGACAAAGAATGACATGAATAACTCTCTGGGATTATTTCCCAACATCCTTATTTATTAAAAATAAAACACAAACAGAGAAAAACAGATATTTCTAAAACATAGATGGCAAAGATAGAAAAACTTGTACAGAATAAAGAACTGACATTTCTTTCTTCCAATGTTGACTTTCAGCAAAAGCCAAGCAAACATAACAGATCATCCAAGATCTCTTTGCTTCAAACAGAACTGCAGGAAGGCTATTGTGTTGTAAATAATGGATTAGAGACTAGGCTATTGGCTTTGAGGTTCAAAAGATCCTTAAAGTGTTTTTAAACGACTCTACGTATCTAGTAAGAGATAAATGATATTTAAATCATCCCAAGACCGGATTCTACCAGCCAAGGTAGAGCATTAGAGCTTCTATGAGACAGGAGAATAATTATGTTTACTTATTACAAGTTTTGATGGTGGAGTCAAGGGGCCAAGTGTTTGGAAAGCACAGGACTCCCATTCTGAGTAGATAATCTTGGGTTGGCTTTCAGAAACTAAAACTGGCTATGGGCAGCAGATTTAGATGTGATTGTATGTACAGACTTTGTGTGTATGTGTGTAAAAGAGATGGGACAGAGGAGAGGATGGGGTGGAATGTGGATGGCAATCATCACAGCATACTGAAGTTACAGCTAAGCAGAAATTAGATTAGAATCATTCACGATTGCTGTCAGGATTCACGGCTGGTACCTGAGCAGACCGTAGAGAGTTGAGTTAGGAACTACGGTTAAAACCGCGAGTAAGGAAGCCCCTGGAGCAGTTTCAGATCACGTGACTCGGGGATCAGACAAGAATGCCTATGAACATGTTTGCCGGTCCTTACCTACAAAGTTAAGCTCTATCAAACCAGAACAGACACCAGGCAGTTCCTCATATTGTAGGTGATGTAGGGTGACTGTGACAGAGGATTAAGTGTACACATGGGGCTTTGAAAAAAGCGTGGGTATTTCTCCTATCTTCATAATGGAAGACAATATTCAAAGTCACGACTTATCCTAACAGTCTATATGATAATGGTTCCCGTCATACAAATAATTTTTTTCTCTTTAAAAATTTACTACAGGATTCATTTGAATTATATGTAAATTTGTAAAGTTTAAACAACTTTTCAGCAGTAATCCTCTGTTTTGAACCTTGATAGATCTTTGTAATTTTCGTGTAGTACTTGCATTCTGACATGTAATAAAGTTACTTGTTTATCATTTTGGTCTACAAAATCATTGTTACATGAGCTCCATCAGAACAAGAATGTGTTTAGTTATTACAACGGAAAATATGTTTATAAACAGACATATATGTTAATAAATTTTCATAAAATTTTAGACAGTATTATAAATTAGTAACCACAAACAATTTTACCACCAAGAAAAAAACAACTATCGAAATGCTAGGGGAATTTTTTGTAGTCTCCTTTAAAGTATATCTATGCTGTGTTGTTGCTTGCTTCTTTCATGTATCTTGGACACGCAGCAAGGATGTAAGACAAGAGGGTAATGAGTTAGCGCTGTGTGTGCATACACTGGAGGACTGTAGGAAAATGGCGCCATGGGGCCGTGCGTCTGGGCAGCAAAGCGGAAGTGGGTGTGAGAGCAGAAGTGGCCGGCCAGAGCTGGGGCCTTGAGGGGACTGAGCTTGTTGCTGAGGCAGGGGTGGTGTGACATGGCGGGGGGTTCAGGCTTGTAGGGGATGGGGCTGTGTAGCCACCACCCTGATCCTGCTGGACGTGAACAATCGCATCACTGAGTGGATTCTCATGCTCAAGTTTGAGAACCTGGCCACCAGTGACAAACCAGAAGCATTAGAAGTAACATTTGCAGATTTCGTTCGATGGAGTCCTCTATCATATTTCAAATCCTCATGGAGACAAAAAAAAAGTGATGGTCAGTATTTCTTTGAAATTCTACATGGAACTTCAGACAAATGGTGCTGATGAGTTACTAAAGAGGGTGTATGGGAGTTTTTTGGTATATCCCAAATCAAGATACAATGTCTCTTTGCTATACAACCTTGAAAGTCTGCCAGAATCCAAGGATCCTATTGTGTATCAGGCTGGCATGTTGAAACGAAATTGTTTTGCCTCTGCCTTTGAAAATTACTTCCAGCTCCAAGAAGAGGGCAAGGACGGAGAGAACAGGGCAGTAATCCATTATAGGGATGATGAGACCATATATGGTGAGTGTAGAGAAGACAGAGTCACAGTCGTCTTCACTGTTTAAGGATAACAGTGATTTGGTCATTGGAAAAGTGTTCATGCAGGAGTTCAAAGAAGGACACAGAGCCAGCCACACAGTTGCACAGGTCCTCTTTAGCCACAGGGCGCCTCCTCTGGAGGCAAGACGTCAGTGCCTCGGCGGGCAAGAGCATTGGCTCTGTTCCCTTGGCACACAAATGCCAGTGCTGGAGACAACACCATAAACTGGATCCACATGTTCTGGGACTCTGTGCACGACCGCATTAAGTGCTCTAAGGCCTATATGCACACACATGCACAGGCAAAAACTTCTGACTGCCTCAAGGTGCTGAACCTTGCATGCCCAGATGCTGAGGGAAAAAAAAAAAAGAAAACAGTCCAATCACAGGGAAGACATTTTCATCCCACTAGCTCTTGAGAACAGTAAGAGGAGGCAGCTGACGACCTGCTACTGGATAACCATAGCCTTTAATGCTGCACCTCTTCAGGTTCTTAAGGGATTCTCTGTTTTGGTTCCGTTTTGGACACGTTTGGAAAATAACTTGCAGAAACGAGCTGTGCTTGCAAGAACTTCATAGCTCTCAAGAATTAAAAGAATTCCACTTAATCATCTTAGTTCCTTTTCTTTAACCTTTCCTCCCCCACACCCCTTCCCTTCCCGCCTCTTTTCCAAGCTGTTTCACTTTGCAATATGTTACTACTAATGAGTTGTAGGATAATGCAGTCTTAACTTGTTTTCTCCTAAGTATTTGAGTTCAAAGCTCCTACAGTCTAAAGAATTACTGTCAAGGTCATGAGTAAAGAAAATTTTTCTTTCTTAAAAAATAATGAGTTAAGAAATCTAAATAAATATATATGTATATGAATATATAAAATAACATATGCATATATCATTGGTATACTTCTATTTCATATGCATGTACATATACATGAAAACAGTTTGATTATGATCATAACTTCTCATGGAAAGAGCTAAAAGCAAAGAAGAAAACAACATACATAGTATAATTACGGAAAGAGCACAAGTGGAAGCCACAGATTCTGAAATTTTAGGATCAGATTGAGGGATAATTTCGAGATCTCTCGCTTCTTTTTTTTTGTAAAATAAAGATATGTAGAATTTTTGAAAAGAGCACCTTTAATTGCTAACACCCCTTAAATTGTACAGATGATACTTTGGAGTATGGAAATGAAAGCAACAAGAAGAGAGCATCAGTTTGTGGATGACAAATGCATTAAGTGCACAAAAGCCAGTATGTTTAAATGAATGTTATTTATTTTGAAGTATTGCCTCATGGCATTGTCATACTTAGACGAGTCAATGCATTTAAACATTTATTTATTTATGAAAGAGAGAGAGAGACAGTGTGTGGGCACATGTGTGAGCCAGGGAGAGGCAGAGAGGATGGGAGAGAGACAATCCCAAGCATTCATTGAGCCCCATGTGGGGCTTGATCTTATGATTCTGTGAGATCATGACCTGAGTCATAATCAAGAGTTGGATGCTCAACTGATGAAGTCAACCAGGCACCCCATGAATGTTATTTTTCAACTGCTCAGTCTGTTATCTAAGAGAAATGACTTAGGAGCAAGGCTAAACACTTTGGAAAAGGTACAAGGACATAGCTGAGTTTCAGCTTTACAGATGCTAAACAATGTCAGTAATGGAGGTGAACCATAAAGTATCCAAGTGCTTCTTGTGTTTCAGTGGTATTGAATGGATTGTGAAACCAAAAGGAAAGCATTTTACTTTTTCCCATTTTGTTTATGTTCAGTGAAGTGTAGACTCAGCATACATCACTGTATGTCAGAGACATGAACAATAAGGCCTATGGAAGTTATAGGCAATGCTTTAAAAACCTACACAGAGGAATAACGATTCGAAGTTTCATATGGGAAGCAAAACCTGAAACCCTTAAAATAGGATAACTGGTTTCTCTGAATAAACCAGAACAAATGAAACAGAGAAATGATATATGCATAATTAACCTTATTATGGAACGAAACTCCTCTGAAATAAAGGAATATTCGAATCTGTAGGTTGAGTTGTCTCCCCATGAGCCAGGAAGAAATAAACAAGAATGATCCCTAGATGTCAAAACCTGATAACTTTGCTAGACTACATGAGTAAAAAAATCCCACTGGTAGCCAAAGGGAATGAAAAAAACAACTTACTAAATGAAGTCAAGAATTTACCTTTTTGGGGGGTTGTTTTATTTTATTTTCTCATGGTTAGACTATGGTTATGTGTTTCTGCTAGGACCATAAGGTTAACGTACCATTTTATCACATAATATCAAGGGGATGTACTATCAGTATGATTTATCACTGTTCATAGTCATCTTGATCATCTGGCTGAAATAGTGTTTGTCAGATTTCTCCACCCTAAAGTTATTCTTTTTTCCTTTTTTCCATACTGTATTCTGGAAATAAGTTACTGTGTACAGCCTACACTTAAAGAGAATGAGGAATTATTCTTCCTCTCTTTAAGGATGGAGTATCTACAAAATAGTTATTTGGAATTCTTCTCCATGATAGATTTGTCTCTTCTCTCCTATTTTTTATTTGGTTATTGGCTTATTTAAGTATGAACTCATGTGTATTTATATTATATTTTGGTTATAATTCAATACTTCTTTTTGTTCTTTTTACTGCTTGAATCATTCCAGCTTGACCAACTGAACTCTTTGATTCTTGACCTTTTCTCATTATAGTGGTACGTGTCTTAGTTAATCACTTTCTAACTTTCTAGCACACAAGATGTTCCACATTCATCATGGGTATTTCCTGTCCTGGTCCTAGAATCAGCCATTTCTCTCAGGAGTCCTGGTTTCTTTTGTTGGTGAATAGTATTAGAAGTTAAAATTTGGGCAAGTCATAAGAGACTCTTAAATACAGAGAACAAACTGATGGTTGATGGGGATGGGGAAAATGGATGATGGACAGTAAGGGGGGCACTTGTGGGGATAAGAACTGGGTGTTCTGTGTAAGTGATAAATCACTGGAATCTGCTCCTGAAGCCAAGACTACAGTGAATGTTAACTAACTTGAGAAAGAATGAATGAATGAATGAATGAATGAATGAATGAAGAAATTAAAATCTGGATGCTAGACATGATTATTACAATTACAATGTCTAAGTCCCCTCAGCTGATAGAGCAAGGAAATATCTGTATGTTTAGTTACCTCTCTGCATACACAAATCTATGCTTCTATGTGTAACTATTTCTACATTAAACTCTACATAAATTCATACCAATGTCTCCTGCTCTACTCTATTACCATATAAATGATTCTAGCCTCTTCTCAGTATTTATCTGTAACCTCTCACTCCAAAAATGAGAAACCTGGTACCCATCATTCACCATTCATTAATTTAATTGTTCAGCTCCTAGGTATGCTGTAGGTTGGTTTCAGATTCCATTAATTTTCAAACTTATTTAGGGTACTTTCTATTCTCTCTTTAAGTGAGGTTTATGCATTTGGATTCTTTTGTCACATTCTGCATTTCATCTGAGATCTCCCAACATCTTAAATGATTTTTTAAATTGTATACATTGTTTCATTCATTGGGATATAAAGTTCTATTATTTTAACCATCAATGGTATCATGTATTTACTATTACAGTGCCATGCAGAATGAATCCATTACTTTAAAATTTAACTGCATGTTATAAGTTTATTAAATTAACATATATTAAGTGGAGCATATTATGCCAAATGATGAGCTGTTGTTCAACAATAGTTTGCAATAGAAATTTATGTAGAGAAATTTATTTTTCATAAGTCTTTAAGTATTGCCTGTTGGAGAGAGTGTTTCTCCTTAACATTTGAAGGATATTTTCACTGGATATTGAGCTCGTGGTCGGTAGGGTTTTGATTTTGTTTTGCTTTGTTTTCTTTTTCCCTCTCACACCACTTACTTTGTACTTACACCGTTTCTTTTCTTTTTCTTTTTTTTTGTAATTATTTTTTAATTAGACAGGGCAAGAAGGGGAGAGGAACATTGGGAGAGAGAGAGAGAGAGAGAGAGAGAGAGAGAGAGAGAGAGAGAGAGAATCTTTAGTCTCCACGATCAGCTCAGAGCCCAACATGAGACTCAATCCCACGACCCTGGGATCATAACCTGAGCTAAAATCAAGAGTCAGACACTCAACCAACTGAGCCACCCAGTTTCCTTACTTCTTGCTTACATGGTTTCTAAAAAGCAGTCTGTTTTAATACATTTCTGTTCCTCTAGAGGTAATGTTCCCACCCCTGCTCCAACTTCTTTCAAATTTTTGTCTTTGTCTTTGATTTTGTATGGTTTGAATATAATATAACTAGGTGTCAGGGTTTTTTTTTTTTTTTTTTTTTGTATTTATCCTGCTTGGTGTTCTAATCTAGATCTGTGGTTTGATCTTTCTCATCAATTTTAGAAAATGATGGGTTATTAATTCTTTGAAAATTTCTTCTGACTTGTTTATTTTCCTTGTATTATTTCAAGTATATGTATGTTACATACTTTGAAATTCAGCTCACTAATCTTGGGTGTTCTGGTGATTTGTTTGTTTGTTTACACTTATTTCAGGTTGGGACATTTCTACTGATTCCAGCCACAACCATGTCCTATCTACCAATTAGGTTGTCGAAGACATTCGTCATTGTTTATATGGTATTTGATTTCTAGCATTTTCTTTTCTTGCTTTCCTAAAGTTTCCATCTTCTGCATATATTGCCCATATGCTCTTTCTTGCTATCTACTTTTTCCATCAGAGACTTAAACATATTTATCATCATTATTTTTTCTTTCTGATAATTTACTCATTGTGTCATATTTCAGTCTAGTTTGATGCTTGCTTTGTCTTTTCAGCCTGTATTTTTTCTTGTTTTTTTTGGAATTCCTTTTAATTTTCTGTTGAAACCTGGGCATTTAATATCAAGTAATAGGAATTGAGGTAAGTAGTCCTATAGTATAAAGATTGATGTCAATCTGGCTAATTGTTTTAACGTTTCATGTTTAATGTTTTCTGTAGGTGTATGTGCCCAAGGCAACACATTTCTCTAGTGCCCTTGTTTTGGTCTCCCTTGTTTACTTTGGAATTCCCCAAAGTACTCATACTCATAGAGTCTGTGTCTTTCAACTCTTTCATCTGTAATCCACTCTTATTTCACTAGAGCCCTGTTGTAGTGATAAGTTCTGTAAACCTCAATATTTTGTCGTCCCATGTCTCAAGACTATAGCTTGAGAGAAAAATTTCTCTGGTCTCTCCCTTTAAGGTAACAGAAAAGTTACAGAAGTCTTGGGTAGGAGGACTGTCCTTTCTTCACCTAGGATAAGGTTCTGGCAAATTCTTTTTCCCTGAAAATACCATTTCTTATGAATAAGGCTCTGGATGTATTTCACAACAATTAAACTTCCCCTCTCCCTGCCAGAACCATTAGGGGACGTTTTTGGAATTTTACCATGAGAACATGATAGGATTACTAGAAGAAAAGGCAATGGAAGTGTGGGGCTCCTTCTCAGACTGTAGTACCCAGCAGGTCCTCACTCCTGCCCTCATCAACACTCAACCTCCAACAATGTGTTGAAATCACCATTTAAAATTTCTACCAGTTACAGCTCCAGAAACCCTGCATCAAATAAGCATATCTTCTTTATGACTTTCTGGGTTTGCCTGACTCTCCAGATTTCAGAGTGGAAGTTTTTCCTGCCACCTCAGTTTAGGGATAAGTCCAAGGAAAGTTAATTGTAAGATGTTTAGCTAATTCATATAAGAATGGGATGGCAACTTCCACACTCTTTACATATTGGAGCTGAAACAAAGTTTTACCTTTAATTTTATATATAAATTAAATTGTGAGTTTATATTCTTTAGTGGTTTTTATTATTCTTGCAGTGGGGTTATTATAATCATTTTTATTGTTTTATATGACATAGACTTTAGCTTTGTAATCACTTTAAATGTGCAATTCTGTGGCAGTAATTTTGTTTACAATGTTGTTGCAACTTATTCTTTAGCCTGTATTTCAATTTCTAAAATTTTTCATCAATTTAAAGAGAAACTTTTTGTACCCATTAAACAATAGCTTCACATTTCTACCCCCCCCCAGCTCTTAATAACCTGTTTTAATTTCTTTCTCTTGAATTTGCCTATTCTTGATGTTTCAAATAGGTGGAATCATAAAATATTTTTTCTTCAAATCTGGTTCATTTCATATAGCATAATATTTTCAAGTCCACCCATGATATGATATATCAAAGTTCATTCCTTTCTATGGCTGCATAATATATTGTATGTGTATATTACATTTATCCATTTATCTGCTGATGAACACTTGGATTGTTTCCACCTTTTGACTCTTGTAAATAATGCTGCAATGAACATTGGTGTATAGGTATCTGAGTCCTTATTTTCAATTCTTTTGTGTACATACTTAGAAGTGGAATTGCTAGGTCATGTGGTAAGTATATGGTTATATTTCTGAGGAACTGCCACATTTTTTCCCCAAAGTGGTTGAAATATTTTACATTCCAGCCTTCAATACATGAAGATTCTAATTGCTGTGCACCCTTATCAACATCAATATCATGTGGGATTTTTTAATGTTTATTTTTTGAGAGAGAGAGAGAGAGAGAGAGAGAGTGTGTGTGTGTGTGTGTGTGTGTGTGTGAGCAGGGTAGGGGCAGGGAGAGAGGGAGACACAGAATCTGAAGCAGGTTCCAGGCTCTGAGCTGTCAGCACAGAGAGTGACATCGGGCTTCAACCCATAAACCATGAGATCATGACCTCAGCTGAAGTCAGATGCTTAACCGACTGAGCCACCATGGCACCCCTCATGTGCTTTTTTAAAATCCTAGTCATCATAGTGTGATAAGTGTTGTGTCCTTGTGGTTTTGATATGTATTTACCTAATGATTAATGATGTTGAGAATCTTTTCATATGTTTATTGGCCATTTGTGTCTCTCTTTTGGCGAAATAGCAAATCCTTTGCTAATTTTTAAATTTTGTTGTCTTTCTGTTGTTGAGTTATTGTACTTTGTATATTCTTGATATTAAGCTCTTCTGGGGGTGCCTGGAAGCTCAGTTGGTTGAGCATCCAAGTTGGTTGATTTTGGCTTGGGTCATGATCCTGAGTAGTGGGACTGAGCCCCACTTTGGGCTCTGCACTGAGCATGGAGCTGCTTATGATTCTCTCTCTCTCTCTCTCTCTCTCTCTCTCTCTCTCTCTCTCTCTCTCTCTCTCTCAAAATGCAAAAATAAAAAAATAAATATTTTGTTTCTGTTTTTGGACAATATGATATTATTTCTTTTGTGGATCCCTAATTTTTCTTACTTAGAGTTTGCTAATCTTCTTGGATACATACATTCATGTATTTCAACAAATTTGGGAAGTTTTCATGTATTATATGTTCAAATATTCTTTCTGATGCTTTCTCTTTGTTCTTCTGAGACTCCTGTAATGCATATGATGTTCCATTTGATGATGTTTCACAGTTTCTTTGGCTCTTTTCACTTTTCTTTTTTTTCTTTCTGTTCCTCAAACACATTAATTTCAACTCTCCTGTATTTAAGGTTGCTGATTCTTTTTTCTGCCTGATGAAATGTGCTATACACATCCTTTGTGATTTTTTTCATTTCATTCATTGTATTCCTCAGCTCCAGAATTTGTTTGGTTACTTTTTAAAAATAGTTTATTATCAAATTGGTTTCCATATAACACCCAGTGCTTCTCCTCACTTTTATAATGTGAATCTCTTTATTGATATTTTCATTTTGTTTTTGCATAATTTTCTTGATTTCATTTAGTTTTTTTGTCCTTATTTTCATTTGGCTATGTGGGCATTCTTCAAACAATTGTTATAATATCTTTGTCTAGTTATTCCACCAGGTGAGCCTCCTCAGGGATGGTTTCTATCAATTTATTTTGTTCCTTTGAATGGGCTATCCATTCTTGATTCTTTTTTTGCCTTATTATTTTTTGTTAAAATTGGACATATGGATAATAAATTATGATAATTCTGATAACCAAATTCTCCCTTCAGGTATACTGTGTTTTTTAATGGTTGAAGATTGTACTAGTCTATTTGATTAATGACTTTTCAGAACTAATTTGGAAAAGTCTTTATTCCTTGTGTATGATTACTGAGTTGTCTGTTCATATTTATTGTGTTTAGCTAGTATTTTTAGCAATTTCCTTGAATGCCCAGAACTAAAGAAAACACCTCTCCCAACTTTGCAGATGGTCACTCTACTAGAGTTTTCCAACAGTTATCCATACTTGTACTGAACCTAGGGATCAACCAAAGACATAAGTCTGGGTTCTTCTCAGGTCTAATGTGTACATGTGTCTTACCATTTTCTTGCATGTAGCCTTCTAAATTTACTTATAACCATGGGTGCTTTTGATTGACTGATTTTTTTTTTTTAAGAGACTCCACTAGCTTTTTTTTTCAGACTTTAGGCGGTCTATTGTATGTCTCAACTTTAATCTTTTGTCACAGGCTTCTGAGGTTGTTTGTTCACCTTGTAAAGTTTTTAGGAAATGACTGCCACTTTTTCAACCTGAGTTAGTTCTGAGTTTGGTGAAACTGGGTCAAGTGCCTTGTGACAGTACTTCAGGTAATCATCGGACAGGTTAAAGCCAATACACGCAATACTTTGTAAGGCCTATTCGGCTTGTGATATAACTTGAGAGAGGATGTCACACTGGGAATGCAAGCTATTGTCTTCAAGACTGCTGTGAAGCTGGTGGGGGGATGGAGAAAGGACAAGTAAAATGCCACAAAGGTTTGCTACCATGGATAAGTTGCTTTTTTCTTGATTCATTGTTTCTTTGGTTGCTATAAACCTTTGATTCTTCTCCAGAATTATCACAATGTTGGTTTTTGCAGTGCTTGTTTTTTGGTGTTACTCTGGAGGGATAAGAGCGTGGAGGTGGCTACTGTGCCATTTTACTGAGGTCGCTCCTACATATTTTATTTTACATAATGTGAACAACATGGTCACAAATTTCAGGAAAATTTACCATTTAACTGTCATGAGCTGATGTGAACTAGCTGTAGCACACCAAAGTTTAAACTCATTTAAAGGCATATTATTTATACTTTGAATTACATTATGCTATTCAAGCACAACCATGGCCTTTGCCCTCAGAGAATTTCTATTCTAAAGAAAGTTACTCTAAGTAGGACACTGCAATATATGTATTAAAGAAAAATTTATGGGATGTTAGGTTTTGTTTTGATATTTTCATAAATCATCCTCAATATTCTCTTGATCATAGCATTCTGGCTTCTGGTCTCATCTTTGTGGGGGTGTGTGTGTGTGTGTGTGTGTGTGTGTGTGTGTAATCGTTCTGTCATCTTTTCCTAATCATGGCTATTTCTCTTAATTACAAGAATTTAAATGATTCCATGGGTTTTGCAAAGCTTAGCTTGATATTACTAATTCTTTAGTCAAATGGTAATTGTTCTGAGCACAGGACTGGCCTTTCTCCCAACTTCTGTACCTGTACTGGAATCCAGTAGCACTGCTTTCATATTATCCTCTAAAATGGCTGAAAGTATACCCTAGTGTAAGAGCTGATCAACACGAAAGTTTAAAAAGGTTTGTTATACATTTAAAAATTGATGTGTGATCATGCCAAAATACTAATCATAGTAGGGGATTTATATGTTTATTATATATATTTTTAGTTGAAAATTAAAATCCTTTGATTTAAAAAAAAATAAATACTTTCCATCTGTTATATCAATCCCTTTACAAGTTACAGGAAAAAAGCAAGTCTGTCCTTTCTATACTTTCACATTCTGGTGCTATATGTTAAGTAACAGGAGGAAATGATTACAGAGCTGTGTCTGAATCAGATGTAATCAGTCATCTACTGAATATGTGAAGCTTGATTATGTACTACTTTTGGTTTCCCAGTTAATTAGACATTACAATAGAAAAATAATAAGATTACATAGGAGCAAAGCTACTTACCAAAGAAGCAAATTTAGGTTTTCATATGATTTCAGAATTTATACTGAATAGGTTGATTTATATAATATATATTCAAGCCCATAAATAACTTTAATTATTTTCTTCCATTCTCCAATCACTGCTGTCACTATTCTTTGAATTCAGAGACTTGCCAAATTTACCCATTGGCACAGCTTTATTTTTAGGCATGTTGTTCTTTCTCAACTAAGAATCATTGATGCATAGAAATTTTCCATTTATTAGCTGATTTGCAAAGAATAATACATGGTACTTCTGCAGCATGTCAAAGGAGCACACAGTGCATTCCTTCTCTAAGCTGTAATTGCAGACCATGCATTAGTGTAAAGCAATTTGCTTTTAAACATGAGAAAGCCTATGGCCCAAGGAGAGAGAGTCAGGGATGAAGGTATTATTTCTATTATTTATTCTGGAATCTTTCCAAAGTCTTCTCCAGATTGCTTGAACAAGCAAGGCCGATCACAAAGCTACCATAGACCAATATGTCCAAGTCTCTAAGATCATCTCAAAATGCATTGGAAAATTAAAAAAAATATATACATAGTTTATCTTATCAAGTGGTTGTAAAAACAAACACAGAGAAAATATTTTGGGTCGGTGGAGTTTGAACATTTGCTTATTGCCTGAGTCAGACATAACTGCTTCTATTCAGAAGTCTCCTCCACAAAACGTGTTTAGGAGTGGAGATGTCAGTGTAACGCTTCTTTTCATGTGGAATCATAGAGGATGAACGAAATTAACTGTAGAACATACACAGCTATTAATTTCTTGGTACTAAGCAGGTGTAGTACATTTTGGCGTAATTCCAGCTAGTCAATTATGTTATAGTCAGGAGAATTTAGACTAAAAGGGAAACATATGAGCAGTAAATTTGACCATGTGTGAATGAATATTTGACCATGTGTGAATGAAAAGCAAGTGCTATTTTCATGACCAAAGAATTATTGCCATTGCTTTTCTTTCTTTCCCAAGAAGTTCTGTAGTTCTCATGTAGACATCTCCAAAGAAATGAGGAGCAGATTGGGGATAGACAATAATTTTCCAGGAAGATACTTTCTAGAACCTTCCATTAATGTCATTATATCACTCTCTGACCAAGCTGGAGCAGCATATTCCTTTTCAGCCAGGCTCAAAGTAAAACTTACATAACCATTTGACTCAAATAATTAAATAATGATATCATTGTGTTGTATGAAGATGATCAGACTGCCTGGGTGATTATTTTTTTTTTCGTCACTTATTAAGGTATACTAGGACATTTCCTAAAACAAACTAGAGGACACGGGCCATAGTTACCCAATGCATTGTCTACATCATAGTGTCAAAATGCTTTGCAATAGAAATATTGATGGAATTTATAATTTATGCTGAATGGGAAGCCCAAAATATCTGCAGCGAAAATGGAAGATTTCATAACACAGGCACAGGGACAAAAGGGTAGGCAATATAACTGGTAAAAAGAGTTGGATATGCTGTTTAGAGAGTACTCCCATAATGACTTTGCCCACAGCTGTTATCAATTCCCACTCTACTCTAAAGGCAATGAATTATGTGGGGATATGATGATGAATCTCAAGCGCTCTCCATGTAACTAAAAGCACCCCTGCCTGAGAATATTCCACTTGTGATTTGATCCTAAATAACTAGTTTTCAAAGCACAAATGAGCTCATCTATCAAATGTGTTGTTCTTCAGCTTACCTTTCACATTACATTATAGATGGAGACAAAAATCTACTTGAACTCTTTCGTTTGAATTGTGGCCTGTGTACAAGCAGCTTCTTACTCTAAAAAGGGGCATTTTCTTCATTGTTAATAAAAGCTGCCACAGTTCATACAATTGATGACTATTTAGAAAGCACTTGACCTTTGGTATTATCACCATTATGTATCTCCAAAGGTCTCCTTTAAGGTGTCAAAGAAATTAGCATTAAAGTGACTAACATGCTTTCTGTTTCAGCTGCTATGACATAACCTTTAAATAACATAGTGTTTGTTTTAGAAATAAATTAATATTTATTTCATTTATTCACAATATGCCCTGGATATTTTATAGCTGTCATGTACCATGCTAAATCCTTCCGTGTGCATCATTTCCTAATTCCCACAAAATTCTTTTTTAAAGAGGAAACTTGAGATATAGAGAGGTTTTGTAACCTAATTAAGGACACATATCTAGTAAAAGGCAGAGCAATTATGTGAACCTATTATCTGAATGCTTAAATCTGAAATTTTGCCACTATTTTCTATTATTTTCCTCATTATAAAAATCTATCCTGCCCACATGACAATATTTTTAAAGTACCATTAGTTATGAAGTAAAAGTACCACAGAAACTTCTAAACCAGGGTTTCTCAACCTGATCACTCTTGATATTTTGGCTAACTTGTGGGGGGAGGCATTATAAAGGGAATTTCATATTGTGCATGGCTAGCTGTTTAGCAGTTTCCCTGGGTCAGACTATTAGATGCCAGGGGCTAGCCCACCTACCCCTAGTTGTGACAACCGAAAATGTCTCCAGACAGTTCTGAATGGGAAGAAGGTAAAATTACCCCTCCTTCTGCTCTGGAGAAAACAATGCCATGTTTCCTCTTGAAGTCACTAAATTTGTTATCTTAGTTTTATAATTTTCAATAACCTGGTAGATTCAGAAGTCCATTAAAAAGTAGATAAATGTATTTTCTTTGTTATTTCCATGGAAACTAGGAGAAGGTCATCTTCTATTGTTGCAGTTTCTTCTGGCTTGAAATTTTAAGTTACACAAATCTTGTGATTATAAGCATTCTTTAAAATTACTTTTTTAATGTTTATTTGTTTACTGAGAGTGAGAGTGTGCTTGCACGCAGGAGTGGGGGAGGGACAGTGAATGAGAGAGAGAGAGAGTCCCAGGCATTTTCCATGCTGTCACCGCCGAGCCTATGAGGTCGCAATCACATGACTGTGAAACCATAAACTAAGCCAAAATCAAGAGGTGGATGCTTACCTGACTGAGCCACCCAGGCGTCCCATACACATTTTTCAAAGGTAAGATCAATTTAATAATGATACTTCTTTAGCGTGACAAAATCCAAGGTCCTTTTGGGATAAAGTAAATACCACCTTATTCTTGTATGGTTTTAAGGGCGCCTGGGTGGCTCAGTTGGTTAAGCATTCGACTTCAGCTCAGGTCATGATCTCATCATTCGTGGGTTCGAGCCCCGCGTTGGGCTCTGTGCTGACGGCTAGCTCAGAGCCTGGAGCCTGTCTTCAGATTTTATGACTCCTTCTTTCTCTGACCCTCCCCTGCTCACGCTGTCTTTCTCTGTTTCTCAAAAATAAATAAAAACACTTAAAAAAATAAAATAAAATTGTACCATTGCTGAAGTTCTCCTCAAAGGTGGCATTTGAAGGGAAGTCTGTAGAAATCTCAGGCTTTAGAGCATTCTTGAAGTCCATGGTGTAATCTAAGCAATTCTGTTAAAACTTGTTGCATGTAAGTTGTTATTCTACAAGCATCATAGTCTTAATTTAATCTTAAAAGCTCTGAAATCTTTATAAATATTCTGGGGTTCCATGAGGTATCATTCATATATATAAAGAGAGATAAGTGAATGTTACATGAAAAGCTAAATGGGCTTTGTAATTGGAGTAGTTCCCTCTCCCTTAAAATGTGCATATTTTATGTAGGCATTGTCACCTGTTAATTTTATGTCAAATTCATGTGAGTACCTTATCTATGTTGATCATTCACCATCCTTTATCTTCACTTTGAAAGTTACTCTTTAGATTCAGTACCTATCAGCCCTCTGTCCAGAGAGGATAGCCTGCTCACAAGTCTCCCAAACGCCTTCACGAAAGCCCTAAAATGTTTTGAAATGAAACACATCGTTGGACTGACAACTAAGTGGCAATTAATCTCTGGCACATTATAATATATGGTTGTTCAAAGACCACATTGATCAGGAAGCATGTGATAAGCTGAGAGCAAAATACAGGCTCACAGCACCCCCCACACACCCAAGCGGAATGTGTGTGATATTCTTTGGAAACTTCTGGCTCGCCAAGACCAAAGGAAAGAGCTTTAAGTGTTTGTCATGGTGATGAGAAAAACTAAGGCAAATGAAAAATTAAATTCCCTTACTGCCTACAGCCCACTGACAAGTAAGAGGCAGTGACCTCCCTCTAGGAGCTCAGCTGCCTGGATGATGACACTTTTCTGGGGGCAAAAGGGAGTCTTGGCTTAACATTATCCTGACCCCCCCAGGATCCTATAAATCCACTTTAACATAGAAAGATTCCTTTGAAAACTTCCTTTATCGCCACTCCCCCAGGATGTGTGCTAGCAATCAGACTCCAGGCTTATGGCCCCTGATATGAATCTGAAGGGTCTCATGACTGAGGTTTTACTAAATGGTAATAAATGGTGTTTCCCTAGCAACAGCTAGCCCCTCAAGGTCTTGGACACTTTGCTTCCAAAATTTCTTAGAGACTTTCTCTATCCCTAACCCCTTCCCAACCTGAAGGTATATAATCAGTTACCCCTCACGACCCCAGTGCAGCTTTTCCTGCCCACGGGTCTTTTCCCTGGGCTTTAAAAAGATCACCTTTTTGCACCAAAGACGTCTTCAAGAATTCTTTCTTGACCATCGGCTCTGGACCACTCCACCATCACTCCAAAACTTCATCACTATTGGGTTTTCCTAGAAATTCACCTTCCCACTTCCCTAGTTGACTAATATTTGCTTCCAGAGTCTCACTTTCAGGTGTTTCTATTTTCACTGAGAAAGGAACTTCCTCTCCCTCCCACCATCAAATCTACCCACATATATGCATATATAGCCATATCCCTGTCTGAAAATCACCTTCTGTCAAATACCAACCTCTCCTCTTTTGTACTAGTACACAATAAGGTTGCAGCATCTTCCATTTTAAAAACGTCCTTTTGGAGCACAATAGAGAGCCCAGAAACAGATCCACACAGATATAGTCTATTGATTTTTCATAAAGAAGAGAAGTCAATAAAATGGAGCAAAGATACTCTTGACAACAAACGGTGCTGGAACAAGTAGACATCCACATGCAAAAGAACATAGAAGAAAAAAAAACAGAAAAGAAAAAAAAAGAATATAGAGACAAACCTTACCCCTTTTACAAAAACTAACCCCAAATGTATTACATACCTACATAATTTCCGGGGACTTCGTCTGTATGCGAGATAGGTCTCTACTCCATATATTTACTTATTTAATCATTTATTTATAGCATAATGATTCATGGATATTTATTTTATAGTTTGGGGTATAAATCAATGCTACTTGATTTTGTTGCTCAAATTTTTCCTTCTTGGCCAGTAGAAGCTCTGCAAGTTGGTTCCATGCTCCATTTTAAGTTACATAAGCAAAATCCTAGTTTTATGATTCCCAAGGCCACTTCATTTGCATGGCTAACTTACTCACTGAGAAAAAAATTACAATGAGTTTTTTTCCCCCTACAGTAAGATGGCATCAATAAGACATTTTTGAGCTACTAGTTTTGTGTGAAAAGTTTTAATCCCTATTCAATCCTGTAGAAAATCTGCCTCAGTTGCTACTTCTACATGGAAGAAGACTTCTTTTTATTTTATAGTAAGAGAAATTTGGACTGAAGGAAACTTTCTGGAACTGTTAATTCGACCTATCTTTTAAACTGACAGTGTCCAAGTGGTGCCTGGGCTTTAGTGATGAGTCCTTTTACCTGACTGATTTTCCATTCCGTTTGCACTGAAATGTAAATGTAAATGCTACAAAAGAATGTAGCTTCTCTATTCCTTACCAGCCCTTCTCAGGAAGCCTCCATTTTATTTCCCTAGCAGTGCTAATTGCTCCCTATTACTTTGCCATTATGCTCCCCTTCCAAAATAAATAATATTTATGAAACATTGGAACAATAAATAAACTGTGTGTTTATTGTGTTTATTCAACACAGGCTTCCTTTCCAAATTGCATGGCTCAGCTCTGACTGCTGTTCAAGCAGAGCCATCATGCTTTCCAAACTGCCCTGCCAACTCGGTTGTCTTTGCATATGCATTTTTTTTTTCTTTGAGACTTGGAGAATAGCAATTAGGCCATTAGATGCTTCATGCAAGCACAGAGGATTTGCAGTTCTCAGGGGTATGATTATCTCCTCTCTACTCTTCTTCCTGCCATGTCAATATCTCCTTCTCTTTTCACAGTACTAGGTTATAGATTCTTCAATCCCTTCCCCCCAATTATGTCCATTCAACCATAGAATCATACGAAGAGCAGTGTCAGAAAACAACTACCACCACAAAAACCAACACCAACACTGTACTGAGCCATCATTCTGGTTTTTTTTTTTTTTAACATTTAATTGCAGTATGTGTTATATCTTCCAGTAATACATTGTTTTTGGAAAACTGATGGCAAATTTGTAGATATCCAGAATCTAGAGGGATCAAAGTTTGGCAGGATTTGTTCGTATCTTATTTTTTTCCTGTATTCCCAACTCGTCCTGTTTCATCCCTCCCCTAACATTTAGCACAGAGCATGGGCTAGAGTAGGTACTGAAGGGGAGCAAATATGCTACCACAGAAGGTGCCACTTAGTCATGTGGATTCTTTTGAGTTGAAGGCCATCGAGACCCAGGAGACTCAAGAAAATCTTGTACCACTCCCTAACTACCTCAAATAATATAGTTATTAGACTTGTTCCAGAAAGAGAGCTATTACCAGAGGGAACTTTTAATCTGAAAGACTTATTTATACGGCAGGGTAATATCTAATTACGAAACATCTGCTCTTATTGTCTTGTGAATTGCACTCCTCCCCTTTGAAGGCCCAGGCCCCTATCCCATTCCTTAGGGATGGCATATAAACATCAAGTGCCTGACTTTCTTTGAGTCTTGTATCTTCGGGGCTCTTGTATGTACAAAATTAAATTAGTTTTTCTTGTAATCTGTCTAATGCCAATTTAATTAGTAGACTAGCCAAAGAACTTAGGAAGAAGGGAAAAATTTTCTACCCCTACAGTACACAGTAGTTGATTCATCTTACAAGTGTTTCCAATCACTTAACACAATACAGCAATGGTTAAAATAGTAACTCCAAGACTAGATATTAATTATCTTCAGAAATTGTTTCAAACGAGTCTCCAGTTTTTAATGACAGTGTTTCCTAAACTGTATTCCAGAATGTCATAGTGTGCCATAAAATGTTAACAGATAGACTGTTGAAAATAAATGTCTGTATTTTTAAAATGTCTGTATTAAATAAATTGTATTAATTTGGTAAATGTTCTGATAAATACTATCGTCCTGCACAGTGAGACTTCCAAGAGAGAGTTTCTTTTTCCACGAAGGGTCTCTAAAATCTATTTAACTACAGAATCCTGTTTTATTTACATGATGCATTATAGGACTAGACCTCAAAAAAATGTTTGAAAACCGAATGAAATTTTTTTTTAAATGTTTTATTTATTTTTGATACAGAGAGAGACAAAGCATGAGAGGGGGAGGGTCAGAGAGAGAAGGAGACACAGAACTGGAAGCAGGCTCCAGGCTCTGAGCTAGCTGTCAGCACAGAGCCTGACGCGGGGCTCGAACCCTCGAATGTGAGATCTGACCTGAGCCGAAGCCGGAGGCTTAACCGACTGAGCCACCCAGGCGCCCCATGAAAACCGAATGAAATTTAATAGTGGAACTAAAAATGCCTAGGTTAGAGGTTTATAGCCTGAGATCCATACATAGACTTTAGGGGCTCAATGTTAGTATCTTTATTTTTCTGGTCTAAACTTAATCTATTGTTTTTTCTGTGTTTGTAGTCCTATCAGATATATAATGCAGATTAATAAGAAATTAATTTCAGCTGGGTAAGTGTAACAGGGTGATGATAAAGACCACCAAACACCGAATAGAAACAAACGAGGCAAGATTTTGTTTACGGCCGGGCCGAACCTGATCTCCCTGGTGTTAAGGAGCAGAGAATGGCCCCGAACAAAGGTAGCAGTGAGCTTATATTGACTTTAGCAAGGCAGCAAACATCATCATTTAGTTAACCAATTAAAGTTCACAGCATTTCAGGACACCCAGTCACATTTTTACAAACAGACAGTAGTTCTGGCGGGACCCTATCAGTTTTAAAGTTCTTTGTCTTAAGAGGACCTTGAAATGACCAAGTATAGGTAGGCACTCCAGGTTCTGTGAGAGAGTGAATATGTGACTTCCCACACGTATGCTTTGTCTCGCCAGCTTCAAATAGGGGGGTGGGAGTGCAATTTACAACCTAAGTTGTCTGTTTAGAAAGCAGGCAAATTTACTGGCAAGGTTAGCACCTTCTGATAATTCCAATAGAGAGCCACATAGTGGTCACCACGTAGTTAGAACAGTGAACAGAGAGATACATTTGCAAAGCAGTGTACAGAAGCCAAAACAGTAAGTCAATGATTTTCAATTTTTTACTCCCTTTGCTAACCTACAACAGTAAGGCAAACCTGGGAAGGCCTAATTGGAGAAGCTGGCATTTGTGTTTGTCTTGGAGAATTTCAAAAATCAGGATGATAAAGACCATTTCAGCAAAAGTAGACAACTTAAACACATGTATAGGAACAGTAAAATGCTGGGCATGTTTGAAATGTGGTGAGAGATCCCATTAGGTTTTAGGCTAGGATGCATTAGGTTGAAGTTTAGGATGCCTGCGTGGTGTAATGAGAAATAAAGTTTAAAAAGTAAATTGAATCAAATTAAGAAAATTTTGAATATCAAAATTAAGATTTGGGACTTTGATCTTTCCATTTACCCATTCATAACCATTCAATAGTGTTTCATTTTTTAAATATAATTTCCCACTTTAGAAAGTAATAGTGATATGATAGATTGTCAAGGAAAAAGACAGTGCTCACAAAAATGATCAATTCCATAAAATCAGAAATTTAAGTGTAATATGACGAGGGCCCTTAATTGCGTAGTGACAATAAGACATGAAAAGAGTTGTTTAGCTCTATCTTTTCTAATAACCAATATAATTGTCTAGTGAGGATCCACATACTCTTTACTTAATCCATCTTGTTTTTTTTTTATGTTTTTATTTATTTTTGAAGGAGAGAGAGAGAGACAGGGCATGAGTAGGGGAGGAGCAGAGAGAGAAAGAGACACAGAATCCAAAGCTAACCACTCAGAGCCTGAAATGGGGCTCAAACTCAGGACCGTAAGATCATGACCTGACCTGAAGGCAGACGCCTAACTGACTGAGCCACCCAGGCGCCCCTACTTACTCCATCTTAACACAAGCACACCATCTAGATCTGTGCTGTGTAATATGGTAACCAGTAACCACATGGGACAATTTATGTTTACTTTCCAATTAATTAAAATTATTTAAAAAATTAGAAATTCAGTCCCTCATCGGCACTAGCCATATTTCAAGTGCTTGAATATGCATATGGGGCCGGTGGCTACCATTTTGGACAGTGCAGATGGAGATTAGTCTTATATTTGGAGACAGCTCTGTTGGAAAACTCTCATGTAAAATATAAAACTTATGCAGAAATATAGCAACATGCATATTTCTGCCAGCGCTGGCCTTCATTGAATTCTGAAGCAGGACAACCTGGTATTTAGTGTCTCCAAGCTGCACTTTCTGCCACGTCAGCGCTCTTTCTACATGTCTCTGTCCTCTGTGCTCCCACAGCCGTCTGTGCTTATCTCTACTGGGGCACTTAGGACACAGCTGAAACATCGATTTACTTGTCCTTCTTCTGCACTCTATTGTATCTTCCAGCATCTAGCGCAAGGGGTGACACAAAGAAGCACACAGCGGAATTGCCCAGTAAGTTTTTGTGAATGAATGAAGAAGGCAACAAAGCAGCGTCCTAGTAGGTCATTAGCAGGGGCACGGCGTGAGTTATGTTTGATTACTGTAGTCTGTTATTTGTGCTTCTTTAGCTACCAGTGCCTTCAGAAATGGGTTTGAATGGAGTGGCCGTGTGGAGTAGGTACGGTGTCCCTCCATAGGAAGGCGTTCACGGTCACAGGCATACTAAGATGAAGCTTTCCGGGCAGTCTGACAAGTCGGGAAGTGCAGAAGCCAAGTGCAACTGATGTAGCGTCTGGGAAGAAAGGCGTAATCCCTTCTCTTCCTGCCGGGTGGGGAGATATATCCGACCAGGACTTGCAAGGCAATGTATTGTGGCTAAGCATCCATAGTGCCCTGTGTTCATTCATGTCCCAGGATTTTCATTTGTGATTCTCCTTGTAATGAAATAATCAATGTGCAGAGCCCGACAGAGTTGGGAAATAGAGAGATTACAAGCTGGCTCGCAGTGACATCTTTTGCCTCTCCATAAAAGTAGAGCTGGCTGACAAATAGAGAGGCAGGGACACCTGGGACTGTAGATTAAACAGCACAGCGAGTATATAGACAAGAGAGCTGCTTTTGGTAATTAAAGCGTGCCTGCTTAGTACTAGGAGGTGACAAAGATGGCCCGTTTATAGTTCTTTCAAGTTTGCTTAAAACATGAAAAGCTCTTAGGATTTCTTTCGCCTCTAACCTCACAGGCAAGCAATGCATTCCCTGACAAATGGGGCTGTGTTTCTAGGTAAAGCCTGAGTGTGGCTTCAAAATCTGGAGAATAATGGTTCGCCTCTGTATTGGTCCATTTCCTGAAGCGGTTCCTGATTTGAAATCACCAATTCTTGCATTTCCATCCCGCTTGTGGGAGCTCCGTTCTCACTGGTGTCAGCAGAAGCAGCTGATCAGTGTGGTGCAAGGAGCCTGACGGATGGCTTTAATTCGCTCGGCCCAGCCTGCCTTTATGGTGACTCAGGTCCTGGAGAGAGCTGGCCACCCAAGGCAGAAAACACTGCCTCTGTGTTTCCACACCGGACTCAACAGCCTGAGGACATGGCGATTGGTGCCAAGGAGGGGATACAGAAACAGATATTTCTCCTGATTTCTGCCTTGCTGGGTGCTGGCAGAATAGTAGAGAAGGTCTTGACATTACATCGCCGCTGACCACAGTCTCCCATTTTCTTCCATGGCAAGCTTAGGATGAAATAAGCGCTGCCCCCTTGGCATGAGATTGAGATCAGAAAGGAAATAGGGATAACTCTTCTCCAAACTTAAGTTTAGGACAAAGTTTAATTTGGACACATAGAATGGGCAGTTCTTGGGAAGCTCTCCGTCAGGTAGAATTTCTTTGTTATCCTTTGTGTAGATTAAATTCTTTTCCCCTCAGTTTGATTTTCCGTTATCAATTAATTTTGCCTGAGTTACGTTATTTATTGCTACACCTATGCCATTGCTACACACTTAAAAAGATACCAGGAAAGTGACCAACTGTAACTAGTATAATACTGGGTGGGACCCTTCTACTCCTTTAGCTTGGATTGGCCAAGAGATTGGATTAGTGAAGTGGGGCAGCTTAGTGTTTCAGATGAGTGTATGAAATGGCCTGGTTGTCTAATTGCATTACACCACTTAGCTTTGTAAGTGAGTAGGTATCTGTTACTTAAGAAGGGTATAGAGATGAGAGCAATTCATGACCAAACTAGAGCATTGCTCATCATACATTTGATCGTTATAACCAGGTTATGGTGAGTAAGCCCTTCATGGTTTACAAAGAATGTTAACATCTGTGATTTCCCTGAATGCTCAGAAGAGCACTCTGAGAAAGATTGGTCTCAGGGATTAGTATTATCTTCATTTGACAGAGCAGCACAGTTATAATAATGTAGATGAAAGGAGTTCAAATCCATATTCCTAAGTATTCCAGTATCCCTTACACTGTGCTTTTGTAAGGGACAAATATATATGTGGCTATATTGGCCCTAGGCATAATCCAAAATCTGGACAAAGGCACACTGAAGAATTCAGACACCTTTCTGAAGCTCTTCCTAGCAGACATTCTCTGGTGTACATTGGTTGCTTCCTGGCTCCCAACTGCTGTGATTCGTGGCTTTGCAGAACTGCTGGTTCAGCATTGCCCCTAACTCTAGAACCCATCTGACCCCAAGATGGATGGGTTTTTCGTTGCTACAGGCCACTATTCTGGCACTACTGTGTTGCCCGTGTTGCTGTTCTAGTCTTGATCTCACACCACAGCTATGATACCTGGACCCTGTTCCCAGGATTCAGCTACACCCATCATTCTCCAGTTTGCATTATCAGATCCTTATCCTCTTAATTGTAAGTTCCGTTTGGGTAACCTACCACACACTTTCAAGACCCTCTAGGACATGGTTCGGTCTGCTTCTGTCAATAAAGAGTTTTGTCACACAACTCTGCCATTCATTTATGTATTGTTTATGATTGCTTTGGCATCACTAAAGCAGAGTTGAGTAGTTTCAACAGAAACTGCATGTCCCTCCAAGTCTAAAGTGTTTACTGTCTGGCCCTTCATAGAAAAATGTCTGTTGACCCTAGAATCTTCCTTATGCTTTGTTCTTCTACTTAATGTTCTCTGGTACTTAAGTCTTTTCCTAAGCCTAGCACAGTGGCTGGGATATTCTAAGCTAAAAAGAAATTTCCCTTATGTTTGTGTAAGTATGTTGGCTTACTGGCCATAACTAACAACTATCTAGCCTTGAATTTCTCTTACCTGTAGACGGCCTTGCCTCAGGCAGAATACCTCATCGCCTTATGGTGCTTTCCCTCTTCATGCTCACTGTGGGCTTTGGATGCCATCTGCATTTTTAACTCCCATTTTAATGAGTTCTACTTGTGGAATTAGGTTTTTTCCCATACCCTGTGTCCATGTCTATTCTATCCTCTCAGACCCTACTTTCCATTGGCCTGCATGTCTCAATGGATAGAACTGTTTCCAATCTCGATTTCCTCTGATCAGCTGATTCCCGTTGAAGTCAGCTACGTTCAAATTTCTCTGGGCCATTCTTCCTACACCTTTCTGGGAGAGAGACGGGAAGATTGAAGTTAGTTTGGACACATTTATTTTTGAGTGTGTCTCTCCAATATTTATAGCTCCACTCTGGCACGTTCTTGGGACTATAGGCAATTTAGGGTCACAAGTGCCTTAAAAGAATCCAGTTAAAATTGAGTTATGAAAATGTAAGGGCCTGAACATCTTGGTGCTAGGCATACATGTATGTATTTCCTTTTGAGCCATTCACAGACTGATTACCAGTTTCCACTCTCTCTCCTCCCCATCATTATTCCTGGGGATGGATCCTGATACTTACTACACAGGATCAGCCAGTAGCAACTCAGAACCCTCCACTGAAAACAAAAAGAGGCTCAAAAACTTATCATTCAGAGCAAAGTTTGAGTTTTATAAGTAGTTTTCTATGACCTCAAACATTTTAGTAATTCTGTGATGAACCATATGTACCCTAGTAGTAATTCTATCAATGAGCTGATTGTATAGTTTGCATGGTACACAATCTAACCTTTACCATAAGTAGATAATATTCCAGCACCCTCAAAACCAAGGAATGGATTTTAAAACGACTGTGTTTGCCTTATCACCCCAGTGGAGATAACTATATAGGTGCTTACTGTCTCCTAAAATCGGAAGCTGTACTGACAGCGTCTCTATTGGCAGCACATGCTACCTCGGTGTGGAAAGGAATCTCACTAAGGTAGGCAGAGTCTCACAGGCTCTCTTGTTCATTTAGTGCCTCTCGACCTGGTAACTAGGTCCAAATTATTGGGTTTTGTTCTTCTTAGCACTGAGCTGGAAGTCAAATCTAACAACATCTCTGAATGCCCTCATTGTTTCCAACACATTTAGAATGTGCAAAACATTCCTTCCCCCATGTGTAACTTTTTTTGTTTTTTTTTTTTTGTAAGGAAAAAAACACTGCTATTCCATAAAGCCGAATAATATGTTACCTAAGTTAGTGTACTATGCCTTTTTTACCACCCAAATTGTATGGAAAATTGAGGCAAGTTGAAAATAGGTGAAAATATCATTTGTGAAGAATTGACCAAGGTGATTGGCACTTTTAAGATAGCTGAAGGAGGGGCGCCTGGAGGCTCAGTCGGTTAAGCGTCCAACTTCGGCTCAGGTCATGATCTCGTGGTTTGTGGGTTCAAGCCCCATGTAGGGCTCTGTGCTGACAGCTGGGAGCCTGGAGCCTGCTTCGGATTCTGTGTCTCCCACTCTATCTGCCCCTCCCCAGCTCACGCTCTGTCTCTCCAAAATGAATAAACATTAAAAAAAAATTTTTTTAAATATTGCTGAAAGTTTCTCTGACCTCAAAAAACATACTGAGTTGGGCCAGGGCTTAGCAATAGCTGAGCAAAATCCCTGGAGATTTGTATTACATACAGATCTTTTTGAAGTATCAACCATACATTTCTCTTTCCTATGGCAGATTTTGAAAATATTGAGCAAAGATGGGGAGAAAATTGCAGGAATCAGGGTTGGCTACTCATCAAACACTTCTGTATAATTGGCTCTGAATTGTAATGAGAGCATAGAATTTGATTTGTGGTTTTGCCCACAGTGAGGGGGTTTCTCTTAGGCAGTGAGCGGCGGGGAGCAACTGGCCATGTAACACATGAAAAAGATTATTGTATAATCAGACTTTGATTCTTGACAAATATATTTGTTTGGAGGTAGCTAGATGGAGAGAATTAGGAGCATACAGTTGGGCCCTTCTTCCTCAGATTCTAGAATGTTATTAGGCATGGGAAGGAGTTTGGAGATTAATTATTTATATCCTCTCACTCTGTGGATGAGGGAACTGTGGCCTGAGACAGAAGATTACTTGCCTGAGACATACAGTTATTTGGTAGTACAGCCAAGAATTGAACGCTATTTAATAGGGTTTGTTTGTTTTTGTTTTTGCACCATGTTACTTACCTTCATTGCTAGCCAATAGATTTTATTTTGAGAAAATGACATGGCAAGTGACAAATCTCTACAGACTGTGTAGTCTATCTGAATATTGACCACAGGACATGGCCCTTCTACAGGCAGACTTTTGCCAGATTTTTTTTACATGCACGGACTGTGTGACCTTTCCCTGACTTCTTTGTTCCAGTCCAGAAAGTATTAAACATTGGAATGCCTGTAAGTACTGAGGTGCACTTTTTGCTAGAATGCAAGTCTGTGCAAAATGGCTCACTTAATTTAAATTTCTGTCAACAGTGTTTCTCCTGATTACCTGCCCGGCCTATGTGAGGAGAGTACCAAAATGCACAGTAGGCTCGATTTGTGTTGAAGAGACCCATGGTAATTCAATACATCCTTTACTCTACCCACCATCTTAGTACCTTATCTGAGAAGAGAAGTTCCAAGATTATGGTTTGGGATTTTCCCACAGTTATTTCTTACTGTTTTATTTGGGAAGGAGCTCTCCAGGAACATTTTGCTTTGTTCCCATTTGGTCTAAATGATGTATCTGAATGGAGCTGCACACTTAGATGATTATTAAATATAAGAGATGGAAAGGAACATATAGACTGCTGGCTTTCAAACACATCTCACCAGTAGCCTTTTTCTTACATATAATAATAATATGCAATATAGATTAATCTATAGCTACCACACTTAAAGCAAGTGTTGGGAATTTGGACTTCTGCCTATTTGCCCTCCTAACACATACATAATTTGTAAATTTTACAGAGCTGTCAAAATTCCATGAAGAATGATTTTGCAAATCCTTATAGACTGGAATACTGAAGAGCAAACTGGTCTAAGACCTACCAGTAGGTTTGATGTCAACAGGCCAGGTCTGTGGACACAGGGGGGATGGGTCCCTGGCTGTATGCAGGATACAAATCAAGCACGAGCCAACAGGAGGTGAAAGCAGAGTTTATTTTGTTTAAGTTTATTTATTAATTTTGAGAGAGAGAGAGAGAGAGCACAAGTAGAGGAGGAGCAGAGAGAGAGAGAGAGAGAGGGAAAGAGAGAATCTCAAGCAGGCTCTGCACTGTCAAGCACAGAGCCCGATGTGGGGCTCACACTCATGAATCACGAGATCATGACCTGATCTGAAGTCAAGAGTCAGACACTTTACCAACTGAGCTATCCAGGTGCCTTGAAAGTAGAGTTTATTGAAAGTATAGAGAGAGTACAAGTACAGGCAAGGTCTGGGAGATTCAGAAAGGAAAGGAGGGAGTCTCCTCTTTGCTTGACATCTGGAGGTTTTTATTGAGGATCTTAGCCTGGTCTATGTGACCCTCTTAGCCATCCAGGAACCAGTTAGGAAAAGATGAGGACCTAGGTGTTATTTCTTTTTTTTTTCTTCGTATTTTTTTTAAGTTTACTTATTTATTTTGAGAGAGAGAGAGAACACTCAGACACCAGTGGGGAAGGGGCAGAGAGAGAGAGAGAGAATCCCAAGCAGGCTCTGCACAGCCAGCTCAGAGACCCATGTAGGGCATGAGCTCATGAACTGTGAGATTATGACCTGAGCCAAAGTTGGACACTCAACTGACTGAGCCACCCAGGCACCCCCCAGGCGTTATTTGTAGGAGCCATGGGGTAACGAGGTCTTGGCATCAAGATATTTAGCACTGGTAGTCTGGAATATGCATATGACAACTTCTTCTAGTCATTATCATCTGGTCTGTCCTTATATATTATATATTGTAAAGATATTATGAATTCCTCATCCCTTACAAAGAGGACATACACCATTTGCATTCTGAGGGAGGTGTAAAGTGAGAGTGCAGGTCCCAGCAAGAATAGAAGCAGAAAACACAGCAAAGCAGGTTTTTCTAGAGTCCTCTAGTTTCCCTGTTGAGAGCATATTGGACACTGGGGTTCAGGTATGAATTGGAAACAGTTCAGCACTCTCTATTCTTCTGACCGAGATAGTGAAATGCTAGTGAATGAAAACTGAGATATCAAATTTTGAATAATTGAGCAACTCACAGTGTGTGGTAGGTCCTAAAGTGCTCATTGTTCAATTGTTATGTAAACTTAAATAATGCTGAGCCCATAAGAATTACCTCCTTCCACCACTGTAATACTACACATGATGAAATTTTAGAAGCTTGGAGTGGCTTGCGATCTTTTAAAGGAAAAGATGTATGTACCAATACAGAAAGTGGTACAAAATATTTTAAAACCGCAAAACTACTACTGAAAGTTTGAAAGGTTATTGAAATAATTTTAATTTGCTTCTTCTTAGCCTCATAATCTTTACTTTTTGAGACTGCATTTCTCTACATTGCCCAAGCAAACAGTACCTGTTTACTACCATTTTTAGTTAATATATGCTTAAAAAAGTAAAATTTACACTTTTTAGTATACAGTTCTACAGATTTTGACAACTGCAAGGTCAAAAAACCCCCCCAAAACCAACCACATAATCAATATCTAGAGCATTTGCGTCACCGTTGTGAACTCCTCTATGTCTTTTCCTACTCGGTTCTTTGCCCCAGCCTTGGCAATCACTGACCTGCTTTTCGATCTCTTTAGTTTGTCCTTTCCCCAGAATTGTCCCATAAAATAAATCAAACATTGTGTATCCTTTTGAATCATGCTTTTTTCACCCAGCATAATAACTTTGAGATTTAGCCTTGTTATGACATGCACTAGTAGTTTGCTCCTTTGTATTGCTACGTAGTATCCCGTTATATGGATATACGGTCCCCAACTGAAGGATATTTCAGTTGTTTCCAATTTGTGAATGAGGATGAATAAACCTGCTGTAAACATTTGCATACCTGATTTTGTGTTAATCTAAGTTTTTGGTTTGTTTCTCTAAATACCTAGGAGTATTCATCAATGTAATTAATATAATATAATATATAATTGATGTGATATAATATAAAATGTAATTAATTTCTATAAATACCTAGGAATGGGATGGCTGGGATAAATGGTTCGTGAATGTTTACTTTTATAAGAAACTGTCAGTTTTTCAAAATGACTGCAGCAGTTTGTATTCCCAATAGAAACGTAGTAGGGTTAAGTTGCTCTCCATCCTTGCTAACCTTTTGTATTGCCAGTGACTTCTTTTTAAACCCATCGCATAGGTGTTCAGTGATATCTCACAGTTTTATCTTCATTTCCCTAATGACTAATAATGTTGAGCATCATTTCATGTGTCATTTGAAATTTGGATATTTTCTTAACTGATACATCTGTGGCCATTTTTTTGGTTAGGTTGCTTATCTTTATAATTGAATTTTGAGAGTTTTTAAATACAAGTCTTTTTAAAAATGAGATTTTTTTGGGGTATGAATGCTTTGATATGTAAATTGCAAATATATTCCCCCAGTTTTTGCCTTTCTTTTCATTCTCTGTCTGTTGAAGGGCAAATGTTCTTAATTTTGGTGAAACTCAATTTATAAGAATTTATTTCATGATCTTGTGTCATGTTAAAGAAATTTTGCCTAATCTAAGTTCACAAAAATTGTGTACTATGTTTTCTTCTAGAAATATTATTGTTCTAGATTTTACATTTAAGCCCATCATATATTTTGAGGTTTTTTTGTGTGTGTGTATGGGGTAATGAGTAGACTGACGTTTCTTTTTTCTTCTGTGAGTTTGACTTTCTTTTTAGATTCCAAATATAAGTTTTGCTATATAGTATTTCCCTTTTTTGTATATGCCTTATTTCACTTAGCATAATGCCCTCCAAATTCATCCATGTTGTAAGAAATAGTAGGCTTCCATTTTTTAATAGCTTAATAATATTGCATGTTAAATATACTACATTTTCTTTATTCATCCAGGAGTGCGCACTTAGGTTGTTCCCATACCTTCCGTATTGTGAAAAATGCTGCAACAAACACAATATTGTAGATATCTGTTCTAGATAGTGATTTCATTTCCTTTGGATATATACCCAGAAGTGAGATTGCTGGATCATTTTTTATTTTTTTTTCTTTTCATTTTATTTAGTGAGTCTGGGTATCCAATTCATTTAGCAAAATTTGTTGGAAAGAATATCCAATCTATTTAATTGCTTTTATGCCTTGGTCTGAACTCAGTTGACCGCAATAACTACCTTTGGACTCACCAGCAGCCTATGAGACTGTCAGGCTGAGGGCCTCATACTAGATAATTGCCACTCAGAAACTTTCTTTAAACGAAATGAAATTTCTACCAGAAAGAGCAGGCACTATGGGGAAATCAGGAAGGGGAGACTGAAGAGATACAAAGGGTAATAGGCAGCATATATAAGAAGAACATCAGGAATTAAGAAAGTATGTGGAGAACTGAATGCAGGAGCAAAACATTGGGTCGTTATAGTGCAGAGCTGGGGGTTGGGAGTAACAGATCTCCACTGTTAAGGACCCCAAAATGAGTTTCTTTCTATTGCTGAGCTGTGTTCCAGATGATAGTCCACTTCTCCAGACTGGTTGTAAAATTCAGATGCTTTTCCGTCCTTTTGTACGCCTTGCGGTATTCATAATATGAATCATAATAATCTACATGTGCCTCTTTTCTCTGAACACAGAAAGGCTCAAGATAGAACATGGAGTTTATACCAGAACCAGTAGCAGGGTCTGGGTCTTTTGACCTGGCATACCACTGACTCACAGATGAAATATCTTCTGAAGTCAGTGGTATTAATAGGGCCAGATTTTGAGGACCGTTGATGTATCCATGTTATTTGAATTTGTGCAACAAGAATGAATTCATGTATTATATAATTGAAAATAAAGAAAAAGAAAATCAATTGAGTATGTATCTGTTGGTCTATTTCAGTACTATATTCCCCACTGAAATATATATCTATTCTTTTGTTATAACAATGCATGGAATATGTTTTATAGTGAGTCTAGAAATTGAGTAGTGCAAATCCTAAAGTTTGTTTTTTTCAAAATTGTTTTAGCAATTCTAGTTCCTTTGCATTTTCGTATACATTTTAGAATTGTCATGCTGTTTCTGCAGTAGTCCTTGTGGCATTCTCTTTAAGATTTTATTCAATGTATAAATGCATTTGGATAGAAGGGGGCATTTTACTAACACTGATTCTTGAAATTCATTAATAGACCATATCTCTTTATGTATTTACATCCTCTGGATTTCATTAATTAGTACTTTTGTTTTTGCATACAGATTGTGCACGTATCTTGTTAGATTATTACCTGAATACTTTGAATTTTTTTGTGATGCTGTAAACTATACTTAAAAAAATAAATTTTCTATAGGCACCTGGGTGACTCTGTTGGTTAGCATCTGACTCTGGATTTTGGCTCAGATTATGATGTTACAGTTTGCGAGCTGGAGCCCCACATTGGGCTACACTCTGGCACTGTGGAGCCTGCTTAGGGTTCTCTCTCTGTCCTCTACTCCTCCCCAGCTCACATGCTCTCTGTCTCTCTCACGAAATGAATAAATAGATAAACACAAGTAAATAAAATGGATTTCTAATTTTTCATTACTAGATCATATAGATAGATATAATGGATTCTTTTCTACATTAACCTATATCCTGTGACCATACTAATTCTAGTAGTTTTTGTTGCTTTTGTTGATTCTTTGAAATTTTCTACTAGTCTGTGAATAGAGTTTGTTTTATTTCTTCCTTTCTAATCCATATGCCTTTTATTTCTTTTTCTTGCCTTATGGCACTGAAGAACCTCCAGTATGATACTGAGTTGGGTGGAGAGAGCAGATAGTATCTGTTTTTTACAATCATCTTAGAAGAAAGGCATTCAGCCTCCAACTATTCAGTGTGATGGAAGGTGTTTTATTGAAGATGAACTTTATTAGGTTAAAGTTCCTTTCCATTGCTGATTTGCTGAGTGTTTTTACCATGAATGAATGTTGAATTTTGTCAAATGTTTTTTTCCCACTTATTAAGACTATCAGGTGCTTTTTCTTCTTTAGTCTATTGATACGATGACTTACATTGTTTGATTTATGAGTGTTGAATGATCCTTGCATACCCAGAAAAGTGCCCTATTGATCATGATAGATTATTTACTTTATATATGTGGGATTGCATAGACTGAAACATTTTTTAGGTTAATTTTATTTTTTTTAACAATCTGTACACCCAATGTGAGGCTTCAAGAGTTACTAGCTCTTCCACCGGAGTCAGCCAGATACACCTAGGCTAAAACATTTTAAACAATATTTGTATCTATGTTCATGAGGGAATAATAATCTGCAGTTATAGTTTCTTTAATTTTTTAAAATTATTTTTTAAGTAAGCTCTGTGCCCGGTGTGGGCTTTGAACTCACAACCCTAAGATCAAGGGTTGCGTGCTCCACCGACTGAGCCAGCCAGGTGCCCCTATAGTCATATTTTCTTGTAATTAAATTATCTATTAATACTGCCCTCATAAAATGAGTTTAGAACTGTGGTTTCCTTTTCAGATCTCAGAAAGCGTTTTTAGTACAATTGATATTATTTTATCTTTAAGTGTATGACAGAATTCTGCAGTGAAAGCATTTGGGGTTTGAGAGGGTGGTAAATGTGTGTGTGTGAGTCATAGTTTTAATACACAAATTGATTTTTTTATACATACAGTGCAGTCTATGCTATTTGTTTCTTTTTGAGTGATCCTTGGTATTTTGTGCCTTTAAAGAAACTTGTTTCACCTATGCAGTCAACTGTATTTGCATAAAATTATTTATAATTCTCATTTATTATCTCTCTTTGGTGTCTATAGTGATATCCCTTCTCACATTCTTGATAATGATAATTTGGATTTTTCTGTTTAACTGGTTGATCTGGCTAGAGTTTTCTAAAGTTTACTCATCTTCTCAAATAATCAGTTTTTGGTTTTACTGATTTAATCTATTGATATTTAATATATTGATATTATGTTCTGTTTCATTTTCTTTAATACTTATCTTTGCTTTCCTTTTTGATTTTGTTTGCTTTTTGCTTTTAGTCTTTTTTCCTGGTTTTGAAAGGTTTCTTCTTTACTGATATAAGTATATAGAACTATTATCTCCCTCCTACCATTACATTAGCTCCATTCGAAAAATTGAGATATGCTGTGTTTTTATTTTCATTTAATTCAAAATTCATTCTAATCCTCTCTTTGATTACTACTTAGGCTCATGGAAATGTTTTTCACAAGTAGTCTCTTGGTTTCTAAATATTAAGGGATTTTCTGGATATTTGGATCTAGATTTCCAATGTAAATCCATTGTGTTCAGATAACAGACTTTTAATTACTTAATAATTTTAAGTGTAATGTCATTCCTATCTTTGTTCTTTCGTACTCATGTGTTTTTTTCGCTGGCTGCTTTTAAGGGTGCTTTAAGTCACACTTAAAAACAATTTGACTATTATGTGACTTGATATAATACTGTTCATAGTTCTTTTCCTTGGTGTTCCTTGATCATGTTACTCTAAATTTATAATTTTTGTTAAATTTTATAAATTTGTTATTTATTAAAGTTTTCTTTAAAATTTTCTTGGGAGCCTGAGTGGCTCAGTCTTTAAGCATCTGACTTTGGCTCAGGTCATGATCTCATGGTTTGTGAGCTTGAGCCCCACTGCGGGTGAACCCCGTCTCTCTCGCTCTCTGCCCCTCGCCCACTTGAACCCTCTCTATCAAAAAAAAAAGCAAAAAATAAAATTTTCTCATTTCTTTCATCTCCTTCAATGACTTCAATGACATGTATATCATGTCACTGGAAATTATGATAGGTCATTGATACTCTGTTCATTTTTTCCATACATTTTTTTACTTCATGTTTCATTTTGTATCATTTCTATCGCTTTACCTTCAGATTTACAAAACATTCACTAATTTCTTTTTATTCTGCAATGTCTATTCTGCTCTTAATCCCATTTTAGGAATTTTTCTTCTCAGAATTATATTTTTCATATGTGTACATTTAATTCTTTTCAATATAATATCTATGACTTTTTATAACAGTTTTGTTTCTGCCTTCTTATATATAGAAATATAATTTTAGTAAGTGGCTTAATGTTTCTATTTATTCATTCTACCATCACCTTTGTCATTTCTGTGTTTTCAATTTACTAATCTTTTCCTCTCATTTTCCTGCATCTTTGAATATCTGGTAAGGGGATGGCAAATATTACCTTTTTGCATGCTGAATATTTTTGCATTTCTGTAAATATCATTTGAAATTTTTTGTGGGAAAATGTTAACTTACTTGCATACAGGTTGATCATTTCGGGATGAACTAAATCAACCAAGGCCTCTGTCCTGATGACATCGATTCTTTTTCTTTTTCATTGGGCTTTTTATTTTTCATTGTCTTCACAATTGCATGTCATATCTCTGCTTTGCTTTGTGTACTTCCCATCTACATTTTTTCCTACTTTACGTAGACCTATTGATGTTGTATTGATTTTGAATACCAGAACCTCCAGCCTACGGCCATACAACCCTGAACACGCCCAATCTCATCTGAATACCAGAACCTCAAGCTTAGCAACTCCACTTAACATACAAAGCTTATTTCACCCAGTGTATTTATATCACCCACAGGAATTATTCTGATTTGCCTTCTGAAATCATGTAACTATTATTTGAACTAATCATTGTTGCTCAGATGAAGAAATGTTATGATTGGTCTAGTTCAATCAGAAGAGACAGGATAGGAAATAGTACTGAGTAGACAATACAACAAAACAAAGTACAGTTCTCCAACTGCACTGCATCAGAGTAAGGTGAATGTGCTCACCTATTACTGGAGGATAATTAGGTTTTAATCTTCTTCGAAAGGAACTTTCCAATATGTATCAGTTACCTTAAAAAGTTTACATTTATCACCTACAAATTCCATTTCTGAAACTTCATCTTAAGGAGATAGAGAGATATACAAATGTATAAAAGGTGCACCTGGGTGGCTCTGTCAGTTAAGTGTCTGTCTTCAGCTTAGGTCATGATCTCATGGTGCATGAGTTGGAGCTCTGCATCTAGTTCTGCGCTGATAATGCAGAGACTGTTTGGGATTCTCTATCTCTCCTTCACTCTCTGTCTCTCCCCTGCTCCAGGTGTCTGTCTGTCTGTCTGTCTCTCTCAAAATAAATAAATAAAAACTTAAAGAAAAATATTTACATAAAAGCATGTTTAATACACTATACTATAACAAAGGAAAATTGAAAACAATTTTAATGTCCAAGACTAAGACAATGTTTAAATAATATATGGAATGAATCTATACAATAAATGTAATGCAATACAATGGGCCATTAAATGATATTTGCATTTGATAGTTTTTAATTTATTCATATTACATAAAAATTTGGATTTAAGCAGGAAAACTATAACTAAACTATGATAACTTATGCAAGTTTAGTTTATGTGTGTGTTGCGTGTACAGACATAAAAAACTTAAAAAAAAAAAAAGAGTAGGGGCACCTGGGTGGCTCAATCGATTAAGTGTTAGACTTCAGCTCAGGTCATGATCTCACGGTTCGTGGGTTCAAGCCCCACATCGGGCTCTGTGCTGACAGCTAGCTCAGAGCCTGGAGCCTGTCTTCAGATTCTGTGTCTCCCTCTTTCTCTGACCCTCCCCTGCTCATTCTGTCTCTCTCTCTCAAAAATAAATAAATTAAAAAAGAACATTTAAAAAAGAATACACTGACAAATTAACAGTGTTACATGACAATATACTTATGAACAAATTTTATTTTTTAAAGTACTTTGGAATATCCAAATTTTCAACAATGAACATGTGTTACCTTTAAAGTGCTTTTTCCCCTGAAAAATAGCTATGACTCAGTATCAGTTATTTCTGCAGTTAAGAACAGTGGCCAAGGAAGACTGATTGGTTTAAGAAGTGAGGACATTACTCAAGCAGGTTCAATCAGACTCTTTCCCTGGCATTGATATGCTGTCTATAGACCTTCATTCTACTCAGCTTTATGTCTTTATTGCTTACCAATATTTCTGCACATGGTTTTCTTTGATCATGAGAGACTTGGAGAAAATTGGATCAATTTAGTGTAATTTTTTTCTGAAGCTAGAAATAGCTTCATATGTTGACAATCATTTTAGGCTCATATTTTTCTCAAAATATGTATCTAGCAACTCTCCTCATGCAGCTCAAACTGCATTAATTACTTCTTTTTAATCTTTTAAAAATTCAAACATGTGCAGGGGCACCTAGCCGGTTCAGTCAGAACAGCATGCAACTCTTGATCTTGGAGTTGTGAGATCAAGACCAAGCTGGAGTTAGAGTTTACTTTAAAAAAAAAAGGCAAACATATACAAATATGGATAATAGTGAAATGAGCCTCCAGATACCCACATCCACATTTTAAAATTATCAAGGTTTTATACTCATCTAGTTGCCTCATTATTTTAGTGAAAGATGTCACAGAACATCCCAGACATTTTGTAATTCCACGTCCAAACATCTCAGTGTGCATCTTTAAAACCATGAATATTTATTTACAAAAGAAAATGTCATTATTGCATATTTGAAAGTTGACAAAATGTTCTTGTTTTACATCAATGGTAATGAGAAAAAACAAATGACGCTTTTCCAAAAATGATAAAATGAACTTTAATAGAGGGATTATTGACAAAGTCATGGGAAATGTTAGGAAAAACAAGGGATAGGATGGTATTCTGCTGCTGGTGGCATCAGGGGCCCATTACTACTATGCCCAAAAGACCAAGGAGAGAGAAACAATTGGCAAAATCTTAAGAATCTTGCTAAATGGAGAAGTTCACACATGTGACCAACTATCCCTATTTTCCTAGGATTAAGAAATTTCATGAAATGTGGGATTTGGGGTGCAAAAAATGGGTCATTCCTAGGAAACCTGGAATGGTTTGGCCTGTAGATCCACTAGACAGGAGTTATCTTTGGTGAGAGAGCTACAACCATTATGCAAATCCTCTGGTCTTTTAGCACATCCCTCTGGGCAAACCAAACTAGAAACTAGGAGAAACAGCACCCTTTTATCTGCACTGAGCTATACCCCCACCACTATGACACCCTTTTAGGTAAGCCCCAAGAAGCTGTCTCCATGTGCAAAAAATGAGTGGAAAGTGGATTAGGAGAGATAAAATATATCAGCACAATTTTATTCACCTTATATCACTCATTACTCAAATACCTGATTGCCCAACAGAATATCTACCTGAATTTATTTTGTTGACTAAAAATCCAAAACATGATATTTAGTTTAATTTCTTTTAAAGTTTAAAAAAAAGCTTTGCAAGTAAGCTCTACCTCCAACGTGGGACTCAAACTCATGACCCTGAGACCAATGGCATATGCTCTACCAACTAAACTAGCTAGATGCCCCTTTAAAATTGTTTTAAATGTCTTCTATACTTTTAATCCTGAACATTCTTCCTTTGCTTTTACCCTTCTTCCTTCATTCTACTGACTTATTGAAGAATCAAGCTTATTTGTTTTATATCTCATAATCAAGATGTGTTTCCTTCCCCATGATGTTTGTTAGCTTGTTCTTCTACACCTTTATTTACTGTAAATAAGAAATTATTAAGACTTGACTTGCTGTAGATTCAGTTTTTTATAAGCCTACATCATAGGTGGTAGTTTGCAAATCATATTGTATCACATCATGTGGCAGGTAATGCTTTGTTTTCCTGTACTTACTTATATCAAATATTCAGTGCATTCAGATATCAGTATAATCCCTTTATTATGGAATTCCCCCCAAATCATTTATCAAATGGTTTTATACATTGGTGATTACCATTTAAATAAATTAATTCATTAAGGATTATAACATAATTATTTTTCTAAATCTAGCATTTCTTCTACATGTATGAGGAAGGAATCTACTGAGAGAAAGAATTTTAGTCATAAATGAGGACTATGTGGTTAACCTGAAAGATAGTTTGTACTGTTAAAAGTCAGGAATAATTCTTAATTGTTTTCTTTGTCTCTCTTGAAAGCAAAGTATTGGATACCTATCTATAATAATAATGCATTTTAGTTTTTGCTTTCTTTGTTTGAGTGTCATTAAGATTGTGGTTTTCAATATATTCAATAGACTTTGTTACTGTTCATGAATTTTAGTTATGTACTTGCCATAAGTCAAGTGTTTAGCTATTTAGATATTATAGATGGTAACCTGAATGTTCTCGTCTAGCATACAAACTATATATCCTGAGTTTTCCATGAAAATTCCAGTTTATTCCTTTTTTCTTATCATAATTATCAATAGCGCCTCCTTTCTTTTTTTTCTTTCTCTCTCTCCCTTTCTTTCTTTTTCTTTCTTTCTTTCTCTCTCTCTCTCTCTCTCTCTCTCTCTCTTTCTTTCTTTCTTTCTTTCCTTCCTTCCTTCCTTCCTTCCTTCCTTCCTTCCTTCCTTCTTTCTTTCTTTCTTTCTTTCTTTCTTTTTTTTTCTCTTTCTCTCTCCCTATCTGCCTCTCTTTCTTCCCCTTTCTTTCCCTCTTATTTCTACCTTGGCCTTGCCCTGAGGCAAATTATATACAAGAAGCTCCACAACTTCAGTAACATTAGAGGAGGCCATATGGGCATCTAATGTCCTGAGAAAAAAACCTGCTTCTCTCTGGCTAAAGGAATCCGGAAAATGAACCCTTGTGGTCTGAAGAGGTGAGATGTGGTATCCTGATGGAAGAAAGAATGAAAGAAGGGATCACCAAATTCTTTGTATGAATCAATTAAGTTCCAGGCTCGTTCCCAACTTATGCATACACGGAACAGACCCAAGGAAAACAAAGGCTTTAAGACTGGACCTGGAAAACACAATGCCACCCAAGTCCCATACTAATGTCTGAGATGTTCTGTTCATGAGCAGGATTGATCTGAAGAGTATGGTGAAGGCTTTGAAAACCAAATAGACATCTTAAAAATTGTCTGCATAAAATGAGAAACGACTTGCAATCTACACATAACCAGATCGATTGCCTGCTTAAAAAAAAACAAAAACAAAAACAAAATCAACATTCTCAAGAGAATTTTAATAGGACCCAGACTCTTAACAAGATAATATTCAAAATCCGAGATACAGTCTCAAATTACTTGTCACATAAAAGCCAGTAAAATGTGGCCAGTTCTCAAGGGCAAAAGAAAATCAACAGACATTAACACTAAAATGACCTAGATGATAGAATTATAAAATAAAACCTTCAAATCAGCTATTTTAACCATGCTTTATGACAGAAAGGTGAATAATCTTCAAATGAATGGAAAGGGGATAGTTGTCAGTAGAGAATTATAAACTGTGGAAAAAAAAAGGAAATTCCACAGTTTGAGTTTTTTGGCAATGTACTTAGAAAATTATTTTATGGTAAATTCCATATGCAAAATTTTTAATGTTTATGGAAGAACATTATAGTAATTTAGCTATCAACACTGTGGAAGGGAACAGTGAGAAGAAATATAATGTAGGATTGAGAGAAATCTTCTGAATTAACCGTTAGTTTTAATTTGAAATGGCCTAGGTAGTCATTGTCCTAGAGGTACCAAGCATGGAGTTTTATGTAAAAGTATGGTGTTCTGGGATGAAGATGTGAAAGGAAGAGTCTTTGATATATAGTGGTATTTAGAGCTATTGCGTTTGCTGAAATCACATAATGTGAACGTATAGACATAATGAGTGGACATTCCAGAAATAGGTGTGAGGCACTCAATTAGTGGAGGCAGGGCAAGGAAATAAACATTGGGAGGAGAAGCTAGAGAACCAGGAAGAAAGCCAGAAGAGTGTGGTGTCATGAAGAGCAAATGAAGACTGAATTTTGAGACTGAGATAGTGATCAACTCTTTAATGCTGCTGAGAGGTGAGAAGATAAGAACTGGAAGATAGCCATTGGATTTAACTAAATGAAGATCATTGTTAATATTGAGAGGAGTAGATTCTTTGGGTTGGTAAAAGATGAGGAGGTGAGAAATATTAGCTGCTATTTTAAGAAAATAAATGAGTATTAGTCCAGTTTTGAGAAAATTTTCTGAGAAGCAAAGAAATGAGGAAGTAGCTGGAAAGGAGCCTGCAGTCAAGAGAGGTATCACAGGATGCTGAAACTGAATGGGCCCAAACAGAGAAACTGAAGTTGAGTCAACACAAGTGGTAAGCAAGCTCAAAATTGGATGGTGGCAGTCAACTCTATTATATACTATTGATTTTCTTCCTACCTATTTTAAAAAATTTTTAAAGTAATATGTTTGTCTGCTTATTTTCCTGCATACTCAAAGAAACAAATTCAGAAGATTAAACCATAAAGAGGAAAACAGCCTCCTGTGAACGTCTGCTAAGAGCTCACAATTACAGTGCAGTTTATACTCTAATTTTTAGAGTCTGAAAGGCACTGTTGGAAATCCAAAATATGTAGAATACCCATCTTCTGCCCTTAAAGGGTATAAACTGACTGTGGTTCTTAATGGAGTAAATAAGGTGTACATATAACTGCATCAAAAGAGAAGTTAATCTTATGTTATTTCTTATTCTTTTATAGCATTTCTTTCATTCTGTGTATTCTGTAATGGTGAGTTGTGTCTTTCAATAAGCCATGAGGCCCTGGAGGGCAAAAGCATGTCTTGCCATCTATGTTAGTTTTCTTTCAACCACTCTTAGTACTTAGTATATATTTATAAATAAGAGGAACTTATATTATTGACTTACATTTAATTGGTGAATTAAAATTACAGTGAACATACAATGAAGCTCTGTTGTTGGCTAGATTGACATAATGTTCTTCCATGGACACTTTTCATTATGAATATAGAATTTACCAGTAAATAATTTTCTTAATACATTAACAAGAAATACCTTTTCTTTCTATTAGTAGCAGATCCATACCTAATATCACTTTGACTCCAGTTATAAGCTTAGACTATGGCTTAAGAATTTCCACACCACAATCACCAGACCTGTTTAAAAGTCTCTGCATAGAGACACATACCCACACTGTCCTTGTGACATAGGTGGACAGTGGTTCACAGTTCTCTTCATTCACTGTAGCAAGTTTCTCCAATTAAGAATCTCAGATAATAATGCTATGCTGTACTGTACAATTAAAAATTTATTATGAGAGTAGACCTAATATTAAGTATTCTTAGTACAATAAATAAAGGTTTTATAAAAAAGAGTCTGTTACTAAGCAAATTGGTTGGAAACATAGGTGTTACTTTTATTTTGAACCATTCCTCTAAGCTCTCACCTGCTCTAGTCATCTTACATTTTTCATGTAACAATTTCTAAAGCACAGAGATTTATGTCACTCATTATTTTCTATCAACTAACTGGTTGGCATTGTACATATAAAGCAATCAGTGAATGTACTGATTTTTTTTCTATTTTTGGCCAAAGTGTGGTGTCACTTGAAAATAGCCAACAATTCATCCCTGAGTCTAGTGCAAGTTCTTGGTCCAGGAAGAAATTGGAAATTGATAATCAGGCTTTCCCTTAAGGAATGAGATAGGATTTACTAAAATTTCCTTATTCTAAGCTATAGATAGATAAAGGAAATTATAAGTATCAAAAGGGTTAAAATAAAATGGCACAAATAAAATAAATATTATTTAACTATTGTTGAAATGAATTGATAAAAGGGCAAGAATGAATGTATTTGAAAATTTGAGGTGAATCTTCCCTATGACTTTGAACTGCTCTGAGACAAAATGCGAAGATTTCCTAATCCTCTTACACAAGTTTATCTGTGAAACAGCAGGCTTACTCATGGTGCTCTCAGATAAGTGAATTTAAAGACATATGTTAGAAGGTGGGCAGGAGAATAGATTTGGAATCATAAGAATTCTGTTCCAAGATGGAATCTGATGAGTTGCTATTTACATAAGTGCTTCCTGGTGCTTATTTGAGTCTTTCGTGGGGGAGGGGTAAGAATATGAGGACAAACTCCAAGTGCATGAGAAGCTAAAAACTTCTGCAGGATGCTAGCAGAAGGATTGGGACTGGAGGCAAAGGTACTTTCCAGATGGGACTCCTATTCAGTATGAATGAATCTGCAGCCTTTATCAAGCAAAACCAGGTTGGGGATTTTATGTCTTTCTGAGGGATTAGTGAATAGAGATAACTAGGAAGATTCCCACTTTCCATTTAGCAACTTTTATATTGAAATGTTCAAATAGAGTCGTGTTTGATATCCTTGGAGTTTTCCATGTCTTCAAACTTCACTAAGGTCAGAAAGAGCTTTTAGGCCTATTTTTTAAGCTTTATTTATTTTCGAGAGAGACAGAGAGAGGGAGAGAGAGAGGCAGGCACAGAATCAGAAGCAGGCTCCAGGGTACCAGCTGTCAGCACAGAGCCCGTCTCGGGGCTCAAACTGAAAACCGCGAGATCATGACCTGAGCCGAAGTTGGATGCTTAACCAACTGAGCCACCCATGTGCCCGTAAGCCCATTTTTTAAAAAAGGAACCTTGTTGCCCTCCCTGTAGCACACACCATTTCCCCTTTTTGTTACCCAGGGCTAAGTGCCTCCTCTTTCTTCAAATACCATAAGGTCATTCTCTGTTCAGAAACGAAGCTGTGCTAAAGAAATGCAGTATAGGAAAGGGACCAGTATGGAAACTTTTTATCAAAATATCTGGGTGGGAAATGGTTATAATGTAACGGTTGATAGCAGCACAGTCTTCATTCAGAATAAATTGGTTTAATCTTGGTCTTGCAAAGATAGCAAAATTTTAATTACCCAGAGTGCAATTAATAGGACATTTTAGTTAAGTGAATTTGAGGGGATTTTATACTTTGAAAGGAGGAGGCAAAGCATAATAAAACAAACTCCTAGTAGACTGTACCAGAACACAATTGAGCATTTGCCCAGGCTTAGTGGTAATATGTGCTTTTGGAAAAATATAGTCAGATTAGAAATAGTGATATTTACATTTCAAAAATCAGAATGGTGACATTTTGCATAAACTAGCATTTAATACCTAACTTACAATGACTTGTGCTCCAGAAGTTCATTTGTTATAGGGTGGTTTGTTTCTATGGCAAAATGAGTTTTGAGTTTTAATGTTCTCAGTGCTTGGTGCTTAGGCTTTTAAGATTTAACCAACAGTATACTTGAAATGTCTACTTATAGCAGTACTTCAATAATACCTAACTGCCAGTGTGATTACGATTTAGGATATCATGAATTCTTGCCATCAACTCTTAAAATAACAAATAGTCCAGCCTGATAAGTGCCATGACTTGCACAAGATAGTGTTGTAAAAACAAATTTAGCCATATAGAATTGGGTGAAATTTAGGCGGGTCTCAAAGCTGAGACCAAGAGATTTGCTGGTAAATTCATCTAAAAAAGTCCAAACACTCCCCTGTGGATATCTTTTGAAAACCTTCTCCAATTTTTGTTTCTACAAGTCAAGGGCAATCACTGGGTGTGTCTCCCAAATATATGGGATAAGAGAGATCTCATGGAGGGCACAGAAGCATCTAGAGTAGAATGATGGTGGAGAGCATGACTCTAGGGACAGGATACTTCAGGAGACCAGGATTTTGCTTATCTTCCCCACTACCAAAAGCCCAGCATCCAGCACAGTGTTCAGCAGATAATCTATGCAAATACCAACTTGAAGAATTATTACATTGGAGACTTGTCAAATGAAGAGGTGGCAAAGAGAGGATCAAAGGGAGATTCTGGAGTTCTGAGCCAGGATGACTTTATTTCAGTTGAAGGTTTAGGTCTCATTTCTGGGGATGACTCCTAGTGGGGAGTAGAGGATGATCTGTGGCCCTTGGTTGAGACTGACACCCACACCTAACCCCCACTGTGAAAATGAGGTAGATTGGTTGAGGTGTCATTAGTGGAACCTGGCACTGTCTGATCATAAACTCATGATGTTTTTCTCATCTGGTGACACAATATGTCACTGTTTTAGTTTCTGTGAATTTAATATAAGATGATACAAAGTACTTTAGAGCTATGTCTCTGTGATAAAATATACAGAACTCCTAAATAACTGGTCATTTGAGTAAAATGTATATGAAATTCAATAGTGCTGACTATATGGGATGGCATAGACAAAACATTCAAGCAGTTCATTAAAATCTGGTTAACAATTAACAGGTGAATCATCATCAAATATAATGCAGATATCTCTATTTGGAACTATCATTATCAAGAAGCATATTAGGAAGTTTTAGTGTCCTTTACATGCTATAATAGAAAAGGAAACAAGATTCCGAAACTTTTAAATAGAAACATCATTTTGAAGGTAGACTCTACAATTTATTCAGTTTGTTTCTTTGGTATCTTTTTTTCCTTTACTGAAATATGTTTATCAGGTGGCTTGTAGCTTCAATTACAAAAAAATAAGTAGCTAAAATATAGGGATGTTTTACTGTCTCTCTTAAAACATGTGAAACACTGAGACGCCAAGTATTGGTTAAGAGATTCTATAAGGTCATTAAGGATCCAGGTTCATTCCTTCTCTTCTGCTAATCTTAGCAATTTGACGATTCATGTTTGCAAAATGACTGTAGCATTTTGTGACCCAGCCATCACATTCTCACATATTCTATTTCACAAATCCTTTTTCTGTGAGCAGGAAATCTATCCTGGAAATATGAGAGAAATACTCTTACATTTCTCTGGGAAGAGAAATGAGATTACCTTGATTGGTGTAGACACATCATGTTTTATCTCCTCAGACTGGAGAGAGCAGATCCCTGAAGCATTTGGCCACATAATAGCTGAACAAAATTGGGATATGCATCGCAAGGAATAAGGAGTAAATGTTTGCTGGGTTGGCAGACAATCGGATAACTAGTAGTGCATGAGATTGTATATTGTATTAGCTACTTGAATGTTTGGTAGCCTTTGGTTCTGTTTTTAAAGAAGGATCTGGAGGGCACCTAGGTAGATCAGTTGATTACGCATCAGACTTAGGTCAGGTCATGATCTCAGTTTTTGAGTTCTAGCCTCATGTTGGGCTCTGTGCTGACAGCTTAGAGCCTGGAGCCTGCTTCGGATTCTGTGTCTCCCTCTCTCTCTGCCCCTCCCCACTCATGCTCTGTCTCTCCTTCAAAAATAAATAAACATTAAAAAACATTTACAGAAAGACGTGGGGCCAGCATAGGGTTTAGATTTGTGGGGTTATGTCTGAAAAACTTTTAAGCCACAAGTTCATCAGTTATTAAGCAGAGTTCCTAAGCCAAAGAAAAAACTTGACCAATATACATATCCAAAAGGAATTCTCCATTTTAATGAATACAAATGCTGGCATTTAGAATTGATGAAGGACGAAATGCACTGGTTTATATGACTTAACCTTAGTGATGTCTGTCGATTCCAGTGGGCACCTTTTTTTACTGTTCTCTTTTGATAGATTGATCAGTTTATTGATGGGATTAAAATAGTCTTGATTGTATTTTTAGTATAAACGAAATCAATGTGATGTTAAAATTGTTAAATGTGAGCAGTGGATTTGGCATTAGGTCAAGAGCATGATTTGTGCTTAAGCAGTTGGAAATAGAAATACAGAAAAAAGACAAAAAGTGCTGTATCACTGTTTATTCCTGTATTCTCTTTTCTTGTTCTCACCACTACCGTCTTTTTTTTAAATAATAAACTACCTATTTGACCGTGGTGTAGCCATTCAATATTGACTTCTAATGTTAAACATGCAGGCTGTGAAAGGAGAAAATGAAATTTCCTTTTTTTGAGAATGTTAACACAAGTTCTATCAAGGATGGCCTCCCATAGAAATTGTAAAAATCTTCATATATGTGTGACCTCTATAAATCCCCATATTCTTCCTCACAGGCCTTTGATGACACTATACTTCTCCATTAGTCTTAATTTTATGCAACTAGAGGATTCTTTATCCAGAGGTCTATTGCATTTTGTTCCCTCCGAAGATAGAGTCTAAAACTGGAAAGAAATGAATCAAAAAGGGATGAAGATAGAAAGAATTCAAACCAGAGGAAAAGAGAAGACAATCCTAGAGTAATAAAGTAGTAGGGATGATGTAGTTGGGTCCAAATCTTTTCGTTTACAGATGGTATTCTGTGTGTGGGGGTCGGGGGAAGTGATACTTAGAAAGGGCAAATGGCTTAACAAGGCTCATACGACTTGGCCAAAGATCGGTACAATAACTCAGGTCTTCCCGACTCTCTTTCGACATCACTTTCTTCACTGTCTTATCAAGGCCTTTCTGAGTATCCAGTACCTACTGCAGGAGCATCTGAGCTTTTACAGACGTGGCCCCTCTGTGTGAGAGAGCATCAGCCACAGGAATCTAACACCAGCTAGCAAGAACGCACTGCAGTAACTGAGCCTAGAAGGAGTCCTTTCTCCAGCAAACTTCCTTGGCAGGCTGCACAATGAGTCATCAATTGACATTGGTGAATAAAGTAGTTGCACAGATAGATTTTCTTTTCTCTTTCCCTGTTTACTTTCCCTTTTAGCAGATTCACTATCTTTTCATATAACCAGTGAGGGAGTGACAGGAATATCTGCCTTTTTAAGGTCTTTTTCACACGTGAAGTGTCAAGTTCATCACAAATAAATTTCTGTTATTCCCAGAAAAGATTTATAAAAAATAGGAAGCAAACTCTTAAGTGAAAGTCTGAATGACATGGAGATTTCATGCTTTCCTTTTATTCTTTTTTTTAATGTTTATTTTTGATAGACACACACACATACACACACACACACACACACACACACACACACACACAGCATGAGTGGGGGAGGGGCAGAGTGAGAGGGAGACAGAATCTGAAGCAGGCTCCAGGCTCCGAGCTGTCAGCACAGAGCCCGACGCGGGGCTCAAACCCACGAACCGTGAGATCATGACCTGAGCCAAAGTTGGACACTTAACTGACTGAGCCACCCAGACGCCCCTTATTCTTAAACATTTTATGATGACTACAATATAAGTGGCACTACACATGTATTTTAAATTGGCAGGTACCAGGGAAAAAAAGAAATTCTTACTTAAATTTTAAGGCAACAATAATAAAAATGTGTCTCATTTTAATTTTTTCTGTAAGACTTGCTATTCATCTTTTTTTTTATTTGTTTACTAATATTATTAACAAAACTTCACTTTGTTAATAGGTATTAGCTCCAAATTGCAGTTTAATTTTACACATTAAATCGCTTCATTTGCCAAGCCAAAGAAGTTGGCCTTTTTATGGATGAACATGCATTTTCCTTAGGGTTTAATGTTTTTAATGTTTATTTATTTTTGAAAGAGAGAGACAGAGTGGAAGTGGGGGAAGGGCAGGGGGGGGGGATACACAGAAACTGCAGCAGGCTCCAGGTTCTGGCTGTCAGCACAGAACCCAACTTGGGGCTCGAACCCATGAACTGTGAGATCATGACCTAAGCCGAAGTTGGACAACTTAACTGACTGAACCACCCGGCACTACTTCCTTAGGGTTTTAATGGCTGTTAAATCTCTGGCCCTGAGCGTTGCTGGGGGTGGGGAAGATGGGTGATGGGCATTAAGGCGGCACTTGTTGGGATGAACACTGGGTATTATATGTAAGTGATGAATCACTGGATTCTACTCCTGAAGCCAAAATTACACTGTATGTTAAGTAACTTGAGAATAAACAAATCGAGATAAAACAAAATGAAACTCCAGCCCCTGAAGTGTCTATGTGGGCAATGCTTATTTGTAGATCCAGATGCATAGTTTGCAGCCTAAGTTGTCACATCCTAGAACAACCAAAGCTCATACTATGCAGGGTCTGAGAATTACTTTTTTCATACCCTCTATCATTTGAAAATTTCCAAGGTAGTTTCAGTGGGCCAGCCAATATTGTAGCAGTTAACTGCCATTACTTAAGCCAGATTTCTAAGAAGCCATGTGCTGTTAAAAGAAAAGGAAAACAGACAACTAAAGACGGGGAAAGTTTTGATAAACATAACTGAATTCTTTAAGTACAAGTTGTTTGAACTAGTTTAGATGTGAAACATGTTGGCAAGATCTCTGTCTCACGTGATGTTCATAAGACAGCAAATGTATTGAAACATTTATTAAAAAATAATCATATAAAAAGCCGAGTCTACACTTGAATAACAAGTAATTTCAGGACAAATAAGTAAGTACAGGACACCTGGGTTGAAATTTAGTAATGCATGTCTCTTAAGAAATGGCACTGGCTGAAAATCTACTTTGCCCATTTTGGTAATATTTCTAACCTTGTGATTTATTGACAAAGGCTATGAACTACCACATCATATCTTTTAGAACAACTGTGTGCAAAATAAGTAATCTGGACTGAATGAACCATGACTCAGATTTAATACCACAAGCGAGACCTTCATTTCATGTATTAAGTCACATCGGTAGAAATCTATGCATTGTGAGATAGCTTTGCCCTGCTTTAAATGACTGGATGGATTCTGCTTAAATCCAAAGAATAATTCGCTACTACTTTAATGCCAGTTTACCTCAAATTTGATCACAGAAAAATAAAGCAGTGAACCCATTAGAGGGATTACATTGGATGTGAACTTTGTGGAGTTGATTTTGAAAGCCAGAACTGGTTTTCATTTGGCCGTGAGTTTCTATATTCTGCTTAGCTAGAGCCTCAGGTTAAGTGTTAATCCATTGACTATTAGCATGCTTTTATAATGCAGATAGGTCACGAGGAATACCTTTTTGAGAAAAGCATAGAGTTACAAATTAAGTGATAGGCTCTTGTATGGGAGAAAACAGTCACAAACAACAACTTGAAGAATCAGCAGTTTTTAATGGTTTCCCTTTCTTTGGTTCCTTGGAGAGAAAGTATTTCAGTCAGATATTACCAGCATTAAAATCATTACCCAGTATATGGGCAGATGGCTGGCCGATAATTGTTTATAGGCACAGATGGCATTTCCTTGTACCCTCTTTCTAGTTTCTGTGTTTTTAAAGCTCAGCAGTTGCAATGTGAAGCCTTCATAGGACCATAAAATACAAACCACTTTAAATAACTCTGAACCAGGATTTTGACTGATGTGCTTAAAAGAAACAGTCACAGTTTGAAACTCAATCTGCAGAGAAAATCTAGGTATATGGCCCTGCAGGTTATAATTTATAGGAATAGCAGGGAAATTTAGGCTAGGTCTACACACAGACACATAAATTGGCATCAATAAAAAAAGAATTGAACACAAACAAGTATTTTTACCCTAAACCAGACAAAGGCAAAATTTTAGTAAATACTTGGTAATCCAGGGGGCCTGGATGGCTCAGTCAGTTCAGTGTCTGACTTTTGATTTTGGCTCAGGTCATGATCCCGGGGTCATGGGATTGAGCCCCGCATCCGACTCTTCCTCACTGAGCGTGAAGCCTGGTTGGGATTCTCTCTCTCTCTCTCTCTCTCTCTGTCTCCTTCTCTCTCCCTCTGCCTCTCCCCTACTCATGCATTTTCTCTTTCTAAAATAATTAATTAATTACTCAAGAGTCAAACACTAGCATGTGTTGTGCACTTGGCTAGTGTTCACAAGGGCTACAAAAGAAGTTAGTTAGCTGACAATCCAAGTAGGGAGTGAAATGATACCCAGAGAGAGAACATTTCAATAAAAGGCAGAGGGTGGTACGTGCAAGTAAGTCACATGGACAGCAGAGCTAGAGAAGTTCAACTAGAGTTATCACTTGGACATGAGTACTTACTAGAGATGAGTCAGCATATGCTGGGCAAGGGAAGGTTCGGTGTTGTTTTTGCAGGTGGAGAGAATGATGTAAGCCAAAGCACAGGCACAGATGCACAGACCTAGCCTGAACATTCTGCATTATTTTTTTCTATTATGTTTCTTAATTTCTCTTATCTTGTCTCATAATGTGATAAGAGACAGTAAATAATAGGCCTTATTGATTAATGTGGGAGAATAAAAGACTAATAGCTGAGTCTGAAATATGTGGTAACTGGAAGTCTGGGCTACAGATTTCAGGCATTGTCCTTAAAATAATTGGCAGTGCCATTGAAGATTCTGAAAAATATGTGTACAAATATTATTTTAATAATATTTTGTCTGGTAGTGCTTTGTGAAGTAGATCGGAAAGGAAGAAACTTGACAGAGACCTTTTATGAGATTATTGCCATACATTCAGTGCAGAGCCTACTTGGGATTCTCTCTCTCTCCCTCTCTCTCTGCCCCTCCCATGCATGCTCTAAATAAATTAAACAAACAAACAAACAAACAAACCAATAAATAAAATAGAGTGAAAACCATGCACAAGAGAAGAAAGATGATAGCCACTGTGCAGGAAGCATCAACATACATGATGATTGACTACATGTGTGCAGCCAAAATGAAGGGCAAGGGTCAGATCAGATGTTTATAACTTGAGTGATAGGAAAATGATTTCCCTTTACAATGATAGAAATAAGGGAGTCCAAGAGGAAAAGGAGAAACCATACATTTGAATGTATGTTTCATACACTACTGAGAAGTCAGGGTGGCGATGTATTGAAGTCAGGTAAAGAGGATTTCAGAGCAGACAGATATAGAGGTAAAAATGACAGGGTCAGTTACTAGGAGTAATGGTTGAAATAGTAATTGGATGAGATCACAAAGGGAGAAGCGTATAAAGCAAATAGTGTTATAATAAAAACTAAAGCTTGGAAGCAATATCCAGATTTTAAAACTAAATATTAAATGTCGGTTTCAGAACAGATATTAACTCTTTCTCTCTCTGTGTGTGTGTGTGTGTGTGTGTGTGTGTGTGTGTGTGTGAGAGAGAGAGAGAGAGAGAGAGAGAGAGAGAGAGAGAGAGAGACAATCTTGTGATGGCTGCACATGAAAGCTTATACTTGTGTGCTCTTCTTAGTGAATAGAGAATCTTTTATTTCTTTATTTTTTTTATTATCATACTGGAAACCATGGCTTAAAGTCTGCAGGAAAAGCATTCCCTTGACTGGCTGTTCATTAAGAAGAGGCTGCCAAAAACAAATAAACAATAACAACAAACCACAGCAAATAAAAGTATATAAGTAGATGCTTGCATCAACAGAAAAATGTAGTTTTGATTCCACTGAAATGTTTTTCTGAATTTCAAGTAAAGCAAATGCAGTAGTAGTAATGTTATATTGTGGTGTTTATTTTCCCTAAGTGGTTCTCATCAGGGTCTAAAATAATAAATTTTACAGTGATTTTGCTGCAACTCTTATTTGTTTTCATCATAGTTTAATTCTATTTCAAATCTCTAGAATCCTTGGCAGATATCAAATTTAGGGTATATAAACAACTCCCCCAACACCCTCCCCCAAAACACCCAGAGACAGATTTTGATATACTTTACACTTGGGGCTGAACACACTGGAGGAGAAATAGTCTAATGGCTATTTGTTCTCTGGGCCCTGACCCATGACAATATGCTTGAACAGGAGGAAGGAGGAAGTGATAGAATGGCTCTGTGGTATTTTATTTAAATTCAATCATCATATAGCGTTTGAAGGGGCATTAGGCATCATCTAGTCCAATCTCCACATTGTTTAGGATCTAAGCAAGCAGACAGAATCCTATATTTGATTATTCAAAGTGATAGGGAATTGCAGCTATCCAAGCTAGCCCATTCTATTTTCTGAAAACTGAGCAGGAGCAAATTCTTGACTACATTGAGCTGAAATCACTGCTTGAGCTATGAATGATGGTTTGACATTATATAGAGAAAAATATTAAAGTAAAGCTTTCTTGGTTGTGTTTTTTTAAATGTTTGTTTTATTTTTGAGAAAGAGCATGAGCAGGGGAAGGGCAGAGAAAGGGACACAGGATCTGAAGCAGCCTCTGTGCTGACAGCAGAGACCCAGATGTGGGGCTCAAACTCAAGAACCATGAGATCATAACCTGAGCCGAAATCAAGAGTTAAATGCTTAACCAACTGGGCCTCCCAAGTGCCCCTTCATTTGTGTTTTTGATTTGGATTATGAGTTGCTTCTTTTCCCATCTAACCAACCAGTGCTTAGGAGGTACATGGAGAGTAGACTCTGATCTCTCTTGAATGCAGAGATTATAAATTACTCTTCGTTGTTTCCCCCATAGATAGCAGCTAGCACAGTGCCTAGCACATGGCAGGTGCTCCATAAATATTTAATGAAAGCAGAAATGGAGGAAGAAAGGAGGATGGACAAAAGGAAGAAATATATAGGAGAGTATTCATATATCTGCCAATTCTAACTTTTAATACAACAGAATCATTGAGTGCAAGTGTTGACACTTGGTTGACACACTTTACATATTTATATAAATATACCAAAATATGTAAGACTTCATATCTAAATATATACTTACATATAATAAACATGCTTATTTATCTGAATATATTTATATAAATTAAATATGTGTTCATATATAATCATAAATATATGCATTTCCATATTTTATATTTAGTTTATATCACTGAATTTTTAATCCTTTAATATTTAAATATATATAAATGATATATACAACACATATAATTTATAATACAATATATATAACTTATAATGATATAAATGTAAATACAAATTTGGTGGAAGTATTCAATAGGGTTTCTAGTATAAACTTATTTTGATCTTTGTACACAAGGATATATTTTCTTTAACAGGTCTTCCTTTTATTTATTTATTTATTTATTTATTTATTTATTTATTTATTTATTTTTACAGGTCTTCCTTTTAAAATAATCTGTTGAAATTCCTCAGACTTACCTTCGGGGTTCTATCCCTGAATCTTACTATCAGTAGTCTTCCTAAACACATCTATTCCTAAATGGTATGACCTGAGAGAGTTGTAAGAAACCCTAATAATTCCTCACGGCTAACAGTAGTCCTAAGGAGTATGGGGATTTTTTTTGGGTTGGGGGAACTTTGCCGTTTCTTTGTATAGAAGGAGACGGCTATTGGAAGGAAGGTAAGTCTTACATAATTATCATGGCTGCTTTGAATTTCATTTGGACATTTTCCTGTATAAATCCTAAGACAATGGAAATGTTTATTAGATTTATATCTTGCTCCCATTTGAAATCCTGATGAACAGAGAAAGTAACTGGGAAGTCTGGTGGAGTATTAAAAGCCCCTATTTGCTATATGTCAGCCAGCACAGTAACAGAGATATCTTGAGGACATTGTGCTAGTTGAGAAAAATCGACTAGGAAGACAGCCACTTTTAGGAGATTTTAAATTTTAGTACATAGTGAAGAGAGCAGACAGTCTCTTTTATAGCAGATGCTTTTGGGTTACACAAAAATGATAAGGTTGTTGGGGTAGTGGGAGGAGTACCAGGAAGAGGAATCAAGTGGGTGGAATAGATGGCAGGTGTCCTGGTAAAGATGCTTCAAAAAAAAAAAGTTTATTGAAGCAGGAATATTAAGCAAAACCATGCAATATTCAGTTGTGTCCAAGTACAATATGACTTTGTACCAAGTACACATACTCTTCCCTCCTATAAATGTATATGTACATGAGCCCCCTCCCTGCCCATGTATATACATACACCTATACTGCCATCCCCTCAACCCTACTATAGGGTCTGCCCGTGTCCATGCTTGTGCAGGGGTGACAGACCACGTTGGAAATTGCTTCTGAGAATATAACCATTTAAAAAATGGTCTAATTTAGTCTTCAACTGGCAGGATTCGTTTTCTTTTTTTATGGTTGTTGTCTTTGTTGTTGTTGTTTCACAAAAACAGTATCATGCTTATTGTATACCAGCCACACTTTCACATATGAACTCATTTCATCCTCATAAAAATCCTATGAAGGAAATATTATGATTTAAGAGATGAACAAAACATCAGGCTACCTCCATCTTTATCTCTCAGGTGTTATTCTGCCACTCCGATACTTCATTTACTGTTGTATCAACTCTTGGGATGCTTAGGACACTCTTTGGGGCCTTCCCTGGGACACAGGCCTACTCAATTAAGACGGATTGGAGAGAACCTAGCCAATGGCTAGCCTTGTGTCTTCTTTCCTTTCACAAGTACTGTTTGACTTTCTATCAAATATTCGCAGAAGTCGAGCTCACTTCCTGCTTTAGTGACATAGAACCTGCCTATTTTTATCTTTCCTCTTTCTTCTCTCATAGTCCAAAGCATTGGAAAAATGTTTTCTTTTTAGTGCAGGTTGGTGTAATATATTGAAACACCTAAATTAAAGGATATTTCTCCACAAGTTAACCTATTCTTCTACCTGGCATATCTCCAACCATCATCTTAGCAAGTAGTCCTTGCTTTGAGCAGCCCTATAGGTTTTAATAAAGTAGTAAACCGTACTGTCAAGACAATGCCCTTATTAAGGTAGAAGATGACCTTTCACGGGCACCTGGTGGGCTCAGTTGGTTAAGCATTGGATTTGATCTTAGCTCAGGTCTTGATCGCAGTGTCGTGAGTTGAAACCCTGCACTGGGCTCCAAGCTGAGCGTGAAGCCTACTTAAAAGAAAAAAATATTAAATAAAGAAAAGAAGATGACCTTTCAGATTTGGAACTCAGATAAGCCATTGATTGTATATCTCTGCTGAGACAAGGGTAGTTGTCCATAGGAGCCCAAATTTGGGAAAGGGCTAACTGCTGCCTTTCACATTACATTTCAGATGTGAAAGATCATTGGGAATAAATAATAGGGCAACCACAAAGTAACTAAATTTTGAACATATAATAATTAAAATAGGTGAAACATAAGGCATGGTTAAATCAAAGATTTTCTGGACTGAGAAGAGACTTAGAGATCACATAGTCCAATGGCTTCAATTCCTTTACTTTGTGTAATAAGAGAAAAAGAAGGATCATGCCTTATTTATCTTTGTCACTTGAATATGTGGCATAATGCCTTCCACAGTTGGTATTCAATACATATTTGTGGAGCTGTTTTATATGGAGAATTGTGAATGGCCTGCCTAAGAATACACAGCTAGTAATGGAAAAGCCGGGACCAGAACCCTCATTTTAGGCCTGTGGCTTGTGTTTCTACTGCTTACAACAGGACAGGACCTATTGTAAGAGTCACATTTCGAACTCCTGGAACATTACCCCGTACAGCAAGGGCCTGCTCAGTCCTAGATGGCTATTAAGGTGATATTAGCCCTACTCTCTGAAAACTGCCATGGTAAGAGAATTTGGGGCGTTTACTTCTAGCCACTCTTTGTAACCTTTGTTTTCAAAATGGAAAGGCCTCATGAGTCTCCGATGCATAGCTGTGATACTTAATTTCTTTTCTTCAGGGATAAGCAGTTTTAAAAATGTATAAACATAAGCAAATTCATCCAGAGAGGACAATGTCCTGATATTCCCGTTCCCTAGGAGTTCAGGCTGGGAAAATACAGCTCTTCATTTTAGCCATAATTAATTACTTTGAGAGTATTACCCATTTCACCTGAGGGACCACAAAGAAAGGGTAGAAAGCAGGCCATGTTAAAACAAGGCATGGTTCCCAGCACATTGCAAGAGCGAGGGACACTTATGGGAATAGCCACACAGCCTCAGTCAAACAGTGCGTTCTCTCAGGTTAATATTATTGGAATTATTAACTTCTGAATTGCTTCTAGGAGGAGCTACTTTGTGCATGACAGGACCCCTGTGGTTAAATGGAAAGAGAAGCCAATAAATTACCAAGCCACACGCATGATTAAGGAGTGGAGCAGGGAAAGAAAGGGCTTGAGGAAGTTTGAATGTGTGGTCAGCACACAGATAAATGAAGCAATAAAGAAAGATAAGCAAAGCCCTTGGAACCCAGTCTTTGCCTGCCCCAAGCCCTGTCAGGTGCAGTCCTGAGAATTTTCCACCAACCACCCGATCAGCAGTGCCCAGTCCTTGAGGCAGTTCTGACAAAAGCCACCAGAAAATCATTAATAATAGTGAGAGCCATTGGTGCCAAGCATTGTTCAAAACTCTTATAAAAATGAACTCTTTCTTTTAAAGAAAAAAGTTTATTTTTGAGATAGCATGAGCAGGGAAGGGGTAGAAAGAGAGACAGGGACAGAGGATCTGAAGTGGGCTCTGGGCTGACAGCAGTGAGCCCAATGCAGAGCTCGAACTCACGAACCTTGACGTCATAACCTGAGGCAAAGTTGGATGCTTAACCAAGTGAGCCACCCATGTGCCTGTCTTTCTTTTTCTTAATTAATCTCTGCCAAGCATGGGGCTTGAACTCACGACCCTCAGATCCAGAGTCACATGCTCTACTGACTAAGCCAGCGCGGCACCCTATGAAGTAGATACTATTACCCATTTTATAGAGGAGTAAACCAAAACACAAAGAGATTAAATAATTTGCCCAAATGTAATCAGTTAAGATAATTCTAAAGGCTATAATATTAATTAGTCTCCCCCAAAGCTCAGGACTTAACAGAAGTTTTTCACACACAAAATTTTGCACAGCTTGTAAATGGCAAAGTACTTTACTAAAAATCAATTGCTTCATTATTGAATTAATTTTCCAACCCACTATTATTTAGCCCCTATGTTATAGAGCAAAGGCTAGTTACATACCTGGAATGGAGAATGAATATATTGCTTCTATGGTTGTGATAATGGTGAGGCAACAAACGTGTTTAAGTTGGTATGATAACTATGTAGATTTAAAAATTACTTTTAGGATCAGAAATAAAATGTTAGTAATAGAGCCCTAGAATGTGAGGCATACCTAAGTACTTTACTTTTCACTCTTATAATTGCCCCCTTAAGGTAGTACTTCTATTACTGATATTTAAAAAGTACTGTGGGTGAAGGGTGTCTGGGTGGTTCAGTGGGTAGAGCGTGCAAATCTTGATCTTGGGGTTGTGGGTTTGACCCGCACGTTGGGTGTAGAGATTACTTATAACAAAAATCTTTAAAAAAATGTGGTAAGGGGCGCCTGGGTGGCTCAGTCAGTTAAGCATCAGACTTTGGCTCACGTCTTGATCTCGTGGTCCATGAGTTCGAGCCCTGCATCGATCCCTGTGCTGACAGCTCAGAGCCTGGAGGCTGCTTCAAAGTCTGTGTCTCCCTCTGTCTCTGCCCTTCCCCCACTCATGCTCTGTCTCTCAAAAATAAACGTTAAAAAAATTAAAAAAAAATATTGTAAGTGCAAACATATGGTATCTATCCTTCTCTGCCTGACTTATTTCGCTTAGTATGACACCCTCGAGGTCCATCCACTTTCCTACAAATGGCCATATGTTTGCACTCATAGGTCTAACAGGAGAAACCTAACAGAGGACCATAGGGAGAGGAAGGGGGAAAGAGAGCTAGGGACAGTGAGGGACACAAATCATGAAAGACTATTGAATACTGAAAAGGAACCATGGACTGAAGGGGGAGGGGGAGGGAGGGAAGGAGGTGATGGTCCTGGTGGGGGGCATTTGTGGGGAGAAGTACTGGGTGTTACATGGAAACCAATTTGAAAATAAACTATTAAAAAATATTGTGAATGCATTTCTCTAATCAATGAACTTTTTAATGTTTAGACTGTAAAATAAAAAACACAGATTTTAAAAACACACAGAACAAATGTATGGCATAATGAGTTACTTACCATAAGGCAAACACATATGTACCCAACTCAGGTCAGGAAACAGAATTACACCAGCCACCCCAGAAACCCTTCCATTTTTCCTCCCATCAGAAACCTCTTCCATTCCCTTCTAAAATAATTTCTATGTTAGTTTTATAGTAATCATTTCCTTGTATTTATTTGCAGTTTTGTCCATTTTTATGAAACTTTTTTTATTGAAGTATAGTTGACCCACAATGTTATGTTAGTTTCAGAAAACTTATATTTTTAAATGTTTTTAATCTATAGATTTTCCTTTGTTATTACTCTTTACTTTAAAAAATTTATTATAGGATGAAGAACCCAAGGAATAGGTTCCATATTCCTGGTATAATAAAGTATGTTCCACTGTCTTTGGCAGCTGGACCTGAAGCCTGCATCAGACTCAAGATTGGTCTTTTTAATAAAATTCTAGGCAATATTCATGAGGCACCCGGGCACCTGGGTGTCTCTGTTCATTGAGCATCTGACTCTTGATTTTGGCTCAGGTCATGTCCCAGAGTCGTGGGATCCAACTCCACTTAAGATTCTCTCGCTCCCTCTGCGCCTCTTCCCTGCTCACTTGTGCTCTCTAAAATAAAGAAAAATTAAAATTAAATAAAAATAAAAAATAAATCATGAGGCACCAATGTATGGTTCTGTATCTTTTTATAATTTTAGCAGCTATTACTGTTCAGTGCCTAGATTGAGTAATTAACTAGGCCTTGGACATGGTAAATGTTTGAATTCACTTTTTACTTATACATAGTCCACTTATAAATGGATGCATCCTCTCATCTTTCAATAAATTAGGGAGGGATAAAATTCACATAGAAGGGCAGGATTAATACTTTATCTTTCCTTTAATTTACCCATTTAAAAGTGTTTTATTTATTTATTTATTTACTTATTTACTTGTTTATTTTTGAGAGAGAGAGAGAGAGAGAACAAGCAGGGAAGGGGTAGAAAGAGAGAGAGAGAGAGAGAGAGAGAGAGAGAGAGAGAGAGAGAGAGAGAGAATCCCAAGCAGGCTTCTTTCTGCAAGAATGAGGCCGAAGTGGGGTTGGTTCTATGAACTGTGAGATCATGACCTGAGCTAAAGTCAAGAGTCTGACGCTAAACCCACTGAGCTACTCAGGCACCCCTACCCATTTTGGTATAAAGAAAGGTGAACTTCCACAGGTGAACAATTTACTTATAATTTAATATCATTATGTACTGAGATTTAACATATTTAATAGATTTCAACCCATTGTAATCTTCTTTTTGAAATTTGAGATTATATATGTATCATATAAGAGTCATAATTTTAAGCCTTTTTAAGTTTATAATTCAATGCAGTGGGCATTTCATATCATCACTATGTACTTTCTAGTCTTGTGTGTGTGTGTGTGTTTTAATGCCAGTGTTGGATTATATCAAATGTTTAGGTTTTTTAATCAATTGAGAAAATCATGGGTTTTTTCTTTGTTGTATAATGTAGTGTATTACATCGATTTTCTTATGTTGAACCACCCTTGTATTCCTGTGAGAAATCCTATTTGGTACTGTGTAATCTGTTAGAGTCAGCGTGCATCTCTATTCGCAGAGAATGTTAGTCTATAACTTTGTGTGTGTGTGTGATGTCTTTTTCTGGCTTTAGTATCATAAAATGAATTACTAAGTGGTCTCATTTCTTTTTAAATATTTGGTGGAAATTACCTATGAAACCATCTGGTGCAGTTCTTATCTTTGCTAAAAGATTTTCAATTATTGATTCAATCTCTCTTTAAAAAATTGGTTTGTTTTGTAGTTCTTCTTGCATCAATTTAGTTAATTTTTGTGTTTTCAGAATTGGTCCATTTCACGAAGAAGATCTAATTTTGGTTTACAAATGTTTACAGTATTCTCTTAAACTCCTTTTCAATTTGTATGGTTGGAAATAATGGTTTTTTTTACTTTCATTTCTGATTTTAATTGTGTGTTATCGTTCTTTTTTCTTTGTCAATCTAGTTCCAAGTTTGTTAATTTTGCTGGTTTTTTCAAAGAACTCACTTTTGTATTTAAAAGCTCTATATTTTTCTATTCTCAATTTTATTTATTTCTGCTCTAATTTTTATTTTTATTTTCCTCTGCTAGCTTTAGTTTTAAATTGCTCTATATTTTTTTATTTCCTTAAGTTATCTAGTTCTTCAGTTCATCTATTTAAGATCCTTCAATTTTCATGACAGCATTTACAGCTATAAATTTCTCTCTAAACACTGCCTTTGCTGTATTCCATAACTTTTGGTATATTGTGTCTTCATGCAGGTTTGTCCCTCAGTATGATCTAATATCCCTTATGATTTCTCCTTTGATTCACTAATTGTTTACAAATGTTTCATTTATTTTTCACATATTTATGAATTTGCCAGTTGTCTTTCTGTTATTGATTTAGCTTCATTTCATAGTGGTCACAAAAGATACATTTTATGATTTCAATACTAAATTTATTGAAACTTGTTGCTTAACAGAGGGTCTATCCTGTAGAATGTTCCAGGTGGACTTTAGAAGAATGTGTATTCTACTGTTGCTGGGATAGCATGTTTATTTTTTTTTTAATGTATTTATTTTAAGAGAGAGAGAGACAGAGTGAGCAGGGAGGCAGGGGGAGGGCAGAGAGAGAGGGAGAGAGAGAGAATCCCATGCAGGGCTTAAACCTACAATCCGAGAGATCATGACCTGAGCTGAAATCAAGAGTCAAATGCTTAACTGACTGAGCCACCCACGCATCCCTGGGATAGCATGTTTTTTTTTTTATGTAATTAATACACATCATTGGTTTATAGTGTTTTTCAAGTCCTCCATTTCCTTATTCTTCTCTGTCTTGTCATTCTATTATTGCATGTGGTGTATTAGTCTCCAACTCTTATTGTACAACTATTTTTCACTTCGTTATCTCAATGTTTGTTTCGTATATTTTGGTGCTCTTCTTTGGTACATATCTGCTATAATGGTTATATCTTCTTAATTAATTGAGCCTTTATAAATATATGATGGCTTTCTTTGTCACTTATAACAGTTTTAGACTTAATGTCTATTTGTCTGATATTAGTATAGATACCCTGTACTCTTTCTTGTCATTACTGTTTACATGGAAAGTCTTTTTACATTCTTTCACTTTCAAGATTTTAATATCTTTAGATCTCTTGTAGACTGTATATAGTTGGATAATGGTTTCTTTTTTTCATTCTCTTACTCTTTCTTTTTTGAGTTTAAACCATTTACATTCAGAGTAATTACTGATAAGAACAGACATACTTCTGCCATTTTACTATTTGTTTTGTGCTTGTCTCATTCATCATTGTTACTCATATCCTTCCTTATGCCTTTCTTGGTATTTCATTGATAATTTTTGTTGTTTATCCTTGTATATATGTATTTTTGTATATATATTTTTAACATAATTTTTTGTGGTTACCAATGAGATTATATTGAACATCCTAAATTTATAGAAATTTAGTTTGAATTAAAAATAACCTATGTCCAACAAAATGAAAAGAATTTGCTCCTATTAAGTTCCATTTTCTCCCCCTTTATGTTGTCACAAATCACTTCTTTATATGTAATATACATGATAACATAGATCCATAATTATTTTTTGTTTATGTTTTTAAATCCTCTAAGATATAATGGAGTTACAACCTCAAAATACAATAATGCTGACTCTTATATTCACCCATATTTACCATAGTTCTATTTCTTCATGCAGCTTTGATTTACTGTCTAGTGTCCCTTCTTTTCAACCTAAAGGAATCCCTTTAGCATTTTTTGTAGAGCACATCTAATGGCAGGGAATTCCTTGAACTCTTGTTTTCTTGGAATGTCTTATTATTTTCTCCCTCATTTTTTTAAGCTTTGTCTTCATTTAAGCAATCTCTACCCCCAGAGTGGGACTCAAACTCATGACCCTGAAATCAAGAATCACATGCTCTCATGACTGAGCTAATCAGGCGCCCCTATTTTCTCCTTCAATTTTGAAGGACAGTTTTGCCAGATTTATGATTTTTTTTCTTTCTGCATATTAAGTTTGTCATCCTCCGTCTTTCTGCCTCCATGATTTCACATGACAAATAGACTGTTCTTTTATGGAAAATCCTTTGTATGTGAAGTCACTTCTTTCTTGCTGCTTTCAAGATTCTCCTTTTTTTCTTTGGCCTTCAACAGTTGGATTGTAATATATTGGTGTTGGTCTCTTTGACTTTATCCTACTTGAAGTTCATTGACATTCCTGGGTTTGCAGAACCATATCTCTCTTGAAATTTGGCAACATTTTGTCCATTGTTTCTTCATATATTCTTTCTTCCATTGTTTTTTGTTTGTTTGTTCTTGTTTTGTTTTTTTCCTGTATTCTACTTCTGGGACTCCTATGATGTATGTATTGTTCTGCCTGATGGTGTTCTATAGGTCTCTTAGTTTTGGTTCACTTTTATTTATTCTTTTTTGATTATCTTTCTCAGATTCTATAATTTCAATTGTCCTTTCTCCAAGTTCTTTGATTATTTCTTCTGTCTGGTCAATTATTCTGTTGAGGCTTTCTATATTTTTCATTTCAGTTATTGTTTCAGGTATTACTATTCTACTCCAGAGTCTTTGTTTGGTTTATTTTTGTAATCTCTGTCCCTTTGTTTTCATTTTGTTCATATCTTGTCTTCCTTGTTTCCTTTAGTTCTTTTTTCATGTTTCATTTAGCTCTTTGAGCATATTTAAGGTAGTTGTTTTAAAAGCTTTTTCTAGGAACTCTAAGGTTTGGACTTGCTCAGATAAGGTTTTTGTTACTCTGTTGTTTGAATTGGACATATTTTCCTGGTTTTTTTTTTTTGGTATACCTTTTAATTTGTTGTTGTTGCAAATGGGAAACTTGAATATTATAATGTAGTAACTCTGGAAGTCAAATACTTTCCTTCCCCCAGGGTTTGCTTTTGTTGTGCTTGTTGAGGGCTATAGTAGTTCTTTTTTTTGTAGTGGCATTCTTGAACTATTTTTTGTAGATACTATATTCATTGTTGTATGTAACCACTATGTTTTTCTTCCTTAGTATGTGTTCAGGTGGTAAGTTTTTGTTGTTTAAGTATAATTGACATACAATGTTACATTAGTTTCAGGTGTACAACATAATGATTTATCTTCTTTATATATTATCCTATGTTCACCAGAATTGTAGCTACCAGGTGTCACCATATGACACTATTACAATACTATTGACTATATTCCCTATGCTGTAATTTTCATCCCTGTAGCTTATTTATTCCTTAACTGGAAGCCTGTACCTCTTACTCCTTCTTACCCATTTTCCTCATCCCCCTACCATTCTTACCTCTGGCAACACCATTTGCTCTCTGTATTTATGAATTTCTGAATTGTTTGTTTATTTGTATTGCTGTTGTTATTTTAGGATTCGACACATGAGTGAAATCATATGGTATTTGCCTTTCAGTTTCTGAATTATTTCACTTAGCATAATACCCTCATCCATGTTTTCACAAAGGGCAAGTTCTCATTCTTATTTCATGATTGGTTAATATTCCATTGTATGAATTTGTATTGTCACATAAATTTCTTTGAATGCCAGGAACTAAAAATATATGAGTAGTTAAAAAAACAAACAGTCCCCACATAAACACAAAACACTTCTCCCAGTCTTTGAAGATTTGCTCTGTGTATAGCAACATTCCTTCAGGGTTGAACTGACCTTAGGGATCAGCCTTAGTTGGAAGCTTAGTCTTCTTGGGTCTCTACTATAAATATGCATGTGGCTTTCTAAATTTCTATGTATATACAGGTCATTTTAAATGTACTAATTTCCCCAGAAACTCTCCAGTTTTGTGTACTGGACCTTAGGTGGACTATTGTATATTTTGTCTCCAGGTGTTTGTGGGTTCATATTTTAGTTTGCAACATTTTTGGGTAAAGCCTGCCACTTCCTGACTTCTGAGTTAGGTGAAACTGAGATAATTGCCTTATATTTGTTTTTCAGGTTTCCTCCAGGTAGGTTAGAACAGAGGTACACAATAATTTGTGAATAAGGTCTATTCTGCTCCCTTTGGATCCAGCAAACAGAGTCCTACACTAGGAATTCAGATTTCAGTTTTGAAGATTGCCACAGTGTGCTGGGGAGGGAATGAGTCAAGGGCTAGTAAAAATTCCATAAAGCTTTCCTAGTTTTTCAAAGTTGCTTTTTTTCTTTGAGTCAGTGTCGGTTGGTTGCTCTAAATCTTTGCTTTCCGCAGTTCTAACAAAGTTGGTTCTGGCAATTTCTGGCTGTTTTGTGATGTTTCTTCAGTAGAGGCCGCTTGGAGCCATGTACTGTGCCATGTTGCCCACATTACTGCCCTATTGCAATCCTTTTTGAATCTCAGACTTTCCCATATTCGGTCAGTAAGATCTTCTTCAAATTGGCCCATGAGTTCTTTTAACATGATGCTAATAGTTTCTGATAGCATTTTCACTATCTTGTATGATCACATGTGGCTGACCTAGTATCTTAGATGTTGCAGTATCTTTTGATGAAACACCATATTTTAAGTCCACAATCTGGGTGTTAGACAACTTATTACTACTTGTTTATCAAATGCTTCTAGGCCTTTTCTATGTATAAGGCTGGTGAAGGTAGACAGAAAAATGATTGATAGGTAGGTAGGTAGGTACACAGAAAGAAAGAAAAGAAAGAACAAAAGAAAGAAAGGAAGGGAGGAAGAAGGAAGGAAGAAAGAGATAAAGATGTAGGAAGGAAGGAAGAGGGGGAGGAAGAAAGAAAACTTTTGAGTTCCTATGTATACTTCCAATTCCAATTCAGTACTATAAGGCTTTTGCTTAACCTCTTTTATATTACATCTTTATGGCCTTTCTTCTATTCCCCATCCAGTTTCAGGTGCTATTCTCAATTTAGTCTGCTCTATTCCCAGTGAACACTTTCAGACTAGGTTGGGACTCTTAGGTTCTAAAATCCATCAGATCTGTTGCTTCCCTCTAGTTTATTCTACACACCTCCTGATATCATGCTGGTCTTGTCATATTAACATTTGTCCTGCTTATCTGCTGGTATTTGGAGATTGTGTGGTATCTCATCACTTTCTCTTGTTATAAATGTTGCTCATGAGTTTTAAGAAGTTACTTTTTAATGTAATCTCTACCCCCAACATGGGGCTTGAACTCATGACCCTCAAGATTAAGAGTCACATGCTTTACTGACTAAATCAGCCAGGTGCCCCTGATGCTCATGAGTTGTAACTTTGATATCTCGTTTTTCTGTGTGGTTTTATTAAAGGATTCAAGGAAACTCAAGAGCTATTTTGCTATTGCCAACACTTCCCAAAATCTTTTCTTGTTATTATCATTTTACATAAGGGCAAATTGATATACACAGAATAAGTGACCTTCTCAGTGTTCCAGAATAATTAGCAAAGCTAGAATTCAAGCACTTGCAATTTAAGTGGAGCCCAAATGTTTTAACCTCAACTCTTTGCTGCCAAGTTAAGAAACCACATATTTATCATTGTCTGGGATAGGAGACTTTTTCACTGATATTATGAGTGCTGAACAGTACTTTATATAAGGGGACTGCTACTTCTTTTTGTGGTGGGATATGGAGAGTTATTTTTGAGAGAATATTTCTGGTTTCTCTTTATAACTTTCTCAAGGACTCCCCAGGAGTTTTAACCAGAAGACAGAATAAATGTATTTAAGAGGCAAGGCAGGCTTACCTCAATCTGTCTCTATCTCTGTGTCTCTCTTTCCTTCCCCTTGGACTCTCTCTGCTCAAACAAGGTGAATTTCATAAGTGCTTGTAGGTTTTACGGGATAAACAGATCAGTTGTAGTGGCTTTCAACTACTGTTTTGCTCTCTCTTTTCTAACTTATCCATCTGTATTGATAAATCATATCTACCCTTTAGCGGGGACCATTATCTTAAGATTGGGAGTATTGAGTATGGAAGAAGCCCAATTTTAGCTTTAGAACGAAATCTAGTTTTCAAATGTAGTTTGATCATCGATAAAGCTGATTATTTGAAGTCCATTTGACTTCTTGTACACATTTTCATTTCAGAAGAGTGATAAATATTTGTTATCTGAAATTTCACCATTATGAAATACAGCATTATAGAATTTTAGTCATTGAGAGTAATCTTACCTGGCTGGTTTTCTGATAATCAAGTGCCTATACACCAAACTCCATTAAGTAACCTCTTTTGAACACAGGTGTTCACACTTGGGTCAAAGTGACTAGTTTTACCTTACCAAGTACTTTTTTCTTTGGCCTACTTTCTTTTTTTTTTTTAATGTTTGTTTATTTTGAGAGAGAGAGAGAGAGGGAGAGCAGTAGAAGGGTAGAAAGGGAGGGAGAGAGAGAGAATCCCAAGCAGGCTCCATGCCCTTAGTACAGAGCTGGACATGGGGCTCGATCTCACGAATCATGACATCATGACCTGAGCCGAAATCCAGAGTCAGACGCTTAACCAACTGAGCCACCCACATGCTCCTGGCCTATTAATAAGTGTAGAGGTACTGTGATTTAATGGTTAAGAACAAAAGAGACCAACCAAAATACAGACTGTTAACTATAGAGAACAAACTGATGGTTACCAGAGAGGAGGTGAGTGGGGGGATGGCTGAAATATGTGAAGAGGATTAAGAGTGCACTTATCATGATGAGCACTGAGTAATGTATAGAATTGTTGAATTACTGTACTGTACACTTGAAATTAACACAACACTATGTTAGCTATCCTGAAATTAAAATGAAAATTTTTAAAGGTAATATAAATAAGTACATACATACATACATACATACATACATAAATACATAAGGCATGCCTATGTGGCTCAGTCCGTTAAGTGTCCGACTTTTGCTCAGGTCAAGTCTCACGGTTCATGGGTTTGAGCCCCATGTCGGGCTCTGTGGTGACAGCTCATAGCTTGGAGCCTGCTTCAGATTCTGTGTCTATGCCTCTCCCGCTCGTGCTCTCTCTCTCAAAAGTAATCAGCAACCAGACAACAAAAGGAAATAAAACGCATCAGAATTGGCAAAGAAGTCAAACTTTCACTTTTCGCAGATGACATGATATTCTACATGGAAAACCCAATTGACTCCACCAGAAGCCTTCTAGAACTGATCAATGAACTCAGTAATGTTGCAGGGTACAAAATCAATTTACAGAAAAGGGTTGCATTCCTATACACCAAAAATGAAGCAGTGGAAAGAGAAATCAAGAAACTGATCCCATTCACAATTGCATGAAAAACCATAAAATACCTAGAAGTAAACCTAGCCAAGGATGTAAAAGATCTGTATGATGAAAACCATAGAAAACTTATGAAAGAAATTGAAGAAATGGAAATGGAAAAACATTCCATGCTCATGGATCGAAAGAATAAACATTGTGAAAATGTCATTACTACCCAAAGCAATCTACACATTCAATGCAATCCACATCAAAGTTGCACCAGTGTTCTTCTCAAAGCTAGAACAAGCTATCCTAAAATTTGTATGGAGCCTTAAAAGACCCTGAATAGCCAAAGTAATACTGAAGAAGAAACCCAAAATGGGAGGCATCACAATCCCAGACTTTAGCCTCTACTACAAAGCTGTCATCATCAAGACAGTATGGTACTGGCACAAAAACAGAAACATGGACCAATGGAATGGAATAGAGAGTCCAGAACTGGACCCACAATTTTATGACCAATTAATCTTTGACAAAATAGGAGAGAGTATCCAATGGAAAAAAGACAGCCTCTTCAACAGGTGGTGTTGGGAGAGATGGACAGCAACATGTAGAAGAATGAAATTAGACCACTTTCTTACACCATTCACAAAAATAAACTCAAAATGGCTGAAGGACCTGAATGTGAGACAGGAAACCACAAATCCCCTAGAGGAGAAAGCAGGAAGCAGCCTCCTTGACTTCAATTGCAGCAATTTCCTCCTCTGCACATTCCCAAAGGCAAGGGAGTTAAGAACAAAAATGAGCTGTTGGGACCTCATCAACATAAAAAGCTTCTGCAAGGCAAAGGAAACAATAAAAAAAACTAATAGGCAACTGACAGAATGGGAAAAGATAGTGGCAAATGGCATATCAGATAAAGGGCTAGTATCCAAAATCTACAAGGAACTCACTAAACTCCACACCCGAAAAATGAATAATCCAGTGAAGAAATGGGCAGAAGATCTGAACAGACACTTCTCTCAAGAGGATATCCAGATGGCTAACAGGCACATGAAATGATGCTCAGCGTCACTCAACATCAGGGAAATACATATCAAAACCACACTGAGATACCACCTCACACCGGTCAGAGTGGCTAAAATGAACAAATCAAGAGACTATAGATGCTGGCGAGGATGTGGAGAGACGGCCACCCTCCTACACTGTTGGTGGGAATGTAAACTGGTGCAACCGCTCTGGAAAACAGTATGGAGGTTCCTCAAAAGACTATCCATAGAATTCCCCTATGACCCAGCAGTAGCACTGCTAGGGATTTACCCAA
>NC_043717.1:84920110-84926641 GCF_006229205.1 Suricata suricatta
GGGGGTGATGGTCATGGAGGAGGGGCACTTGTAGGGAGAAGTACTGGGTGTTATATGGACACCAATTTGATAATAAACTATTATAAAAGTACATAAAAAAGCAAATAAACACTAAAAAAAGATGAACTATATAAATAACTAAAGCATTTTATCAGACACATTTTAGCTTTCAAATTTCAAAGTACCTATATTATATTAACCCTTTGTTATTGTCACGAAAATAGGACTAATATTAGCTTCCTAATAATGTCATTGTGAGGTTTAAATTAGATCATATATGGAAGCCTCCCAAAGTAAGGATACAAAAATACATTGATTCCCTTCATTTTGTTACTAGGCACTTTCACTTGGTTGGCTTATTTAATGCACAAACCTGCATATTAGATATTAATCTTCCTATGGGTCAGGATCATCAGCATTATGTAGGAGCATATTAGAAATGGGGACTCTCAGGTCCCACCCCAGCTTTGTATATTAGAATATGCATGTTAACGTCTCCCCCACCAACAAAAAAAGCAGATCCCCTGGTTGTAGTGAGGCACACTGAAGTATGAGAAACACTTCTTTTAAAGATTATCCTACACTGCTTCACCCTTTAAGAAGACACCTGTCTTCAATTGAATAAATTGAATCTGTGGACTAGTAAAAGGGTCAGAGGCTAGTGAAAATATGCAACACCTGAGGGAAGCTAGTAGTTGGAGAAAGTAGCTGAAATGAAACTGAAATTGGAAGCAACACCAGAGACCAATGTAGTTGAGGCTTCATTTCTCAGTGTGGTGATGGCTTTACCATGGACTTGGACATAGAATCTGCAAATCTAGGTCCTTGCTTGACCAGAACTCAGGTGGGTTAAGGACTGATATATATCAACTGGGGGCTTTGTTGCCTTGTAGACCCCCTAAATATCTCAGCTGGAAATTGATTTACCTTAACTGGATATCCCTCAGAAACATCAGGGCAAGGCAGAGGCTGTTTCCTGGTTATATATTCATTTCCTTTTCACTCTGACCATGGTACTTATCACCAGGCATCAGAGGAGAGAAGAGAAGGGAGGTCTGATAAAGTAAGAGATCCCAGAAATGTGGAGAGCTTAATCCTAATACATTAGGATTGCCCTGGCTCTTATTTTCTAGGTAGTAGAAAATGAATGTTAGATAAATGGGCTAAATGTCAAAATAAGTGGGCTATAACTCAAGACTTAGAAATATTTGTTAAACAACAGTTTCCATCATAATATTATTTAAGCGATGGCTACTGTGATATAAGAGCTGTAATGGCTACACTTTACTGTGTACTGTGCACAGTATATGGGTATATGGGTAACTGCCATTGAATCTCAGTTGTCTGGAGTCAGTATTTGTACATGTTTGCAACAGTCAGCCTTCCATGTATCCTAAGTAGTTTTTCAAGAATATGATAAGCTTACAGCTATGCTTCGAAGGCCCTTGTAACAAAAGAAGCTGTCTTCATCTGCTTTGCTGATGACACAATCTTTAGCTGAAGATAAAACATCTTGTTCCTCAGTGACAGAAATGCTATGACATGAAATAACAATCAAGGAAGGAAGAAAAGAAGTGTGTGGGGGAGAAAGTCAGAGGGCCCAGGTTGTGGGTGTTCAATGATGGACAAAGGATTGAGTGTTCCCGTTCAGTTGGAAATAAAAGGGAGGCGTAGAGTGTGCACATGTACAAACACACTCACACATCCTTCATCTGTTGACCTTGAGGTACACCTATGTGATGTTGTTCTATTTGTATGTCAAGGCAGAGTCCACTGTAATCTAGAAGCAAACAAGCATCAGGCACCGGCTGAGCCTGTACCTGTAGTACAGATGTTTCCAACTTCCAAGCAAAAGATATTTGCCCTTATAGACAAACCTCAGCCTGGCATGCAACTTCTGTTCTGATACTGTAAGTGGTGTCTGGCTTCCCAAGCCAGTCTATGAGAGCTGACTTGATTGCTAAGCAGTAAAATAATAGCATAGGCTTGAGAGCTGAAATCCAAGGGCAGTGGACCATTTAGAGTAGAGGAAGGCAAGGAAAAAGGGAAAGTAAGCAGAAAAGTAGGGAGTATGGAAGGAGAAAAAAAGATGAATAAAAGTAAAGGGAGAAAGAAACTATTCCAAGAGCCTCTTAAGACTTTGCCCATGTAAAGGACTTCTGCCCTTTCATCTATTCTCTACTTTCTTTCTGGGGTCATAGAATACAACTGAATGTGGAATCATGATGTCCCATTGCTTATAAATTGCTTATAAATAAATACTATTATTGTAATAAAATCCTAGAGCATTCAAGGTCTAATGTGATTTGGACCCTACCTTTGTACTCAACCTAATGATTCTATATTTCTTTTGCTAAGGAATCTCTTTTCTTGGAAGATGCCAAGTTCTTATCCCCAGGCAAGAATAGGAATTGGAAAAAGAACGATTCATACAAATTGCTATCCACCCTTCTGGTCTTAGTTTAAATGTCCTTTATCTATGTGGCCAGTATTGATTCCCTACACCCCATCCCTCCATTCTAGATTAGGATTTCTTGATATATACTTGCAGAGTATCCCGTGGTTTTCTTTTGTGGTGCTTATCAGAATTGTAACTTCTTATGAGTGTATCTTTAATTCCTGTTTTGTCACTAAACTATAGTTTCCATGAGAAGAGAAACCAAGTTCTGATTATTCGTTATTGCATTCTCAACATCCATTCTAGTACCTGGCTCAAAAATGTATAATGAATGAATGAATGATGAATGAATGAACACATAGGGATGAGAGGAGAGCTATTTACTTCCTATTTGCTGTGTGTGAGTCAGGAAGTTTCTAGTAAAGATTTCAAAATAAAGAAGCACTAGGAAAGCAGTCATGCTCCAAAAACTTCTCTCTTCCAAGGTCCTAAGTGTTCTCATGCTAACTTAAACTTTTCTAGCTTTTCCCTCTTTTCAATTCAGCCTTATTACTTAAGTGTTCTATATTCTAGAAGGTTTTTAAAAATTTATATTCTGTCCTTTTTTCCATTTACTGAAATAATAAGTTCCTTAAAAGCTTCACTTTAGTTTTTTAAAATTAATTTATTTAAAGTCAAGTTAGTTAACATACAGAGTAGTAATGGTTTCAGGAGTATAATTTAGTGACTCATCACTAGTTGACATTTTACAAGTCAACTACTACCATAGACCAATGATTGACCACCTTTTTCTGTAAAGAACCACATAGTAAACAGTTTTGGCTTTGTCGGCTATGTGTTCTCTGGTACAACAACTTGATTCTGCTACTGTAATGGCAAAGCGATCATAGATAATATCTAAATGAATAAGTGTGGCTGTGTTCCAATAAAGCTTTATTTATAGAAAAAGATGGCAGTCTGGATTTGGCCCACAGGCCATAGTTTTCCCACTCTTGCATCTAGAAAGCTCTTAGCCAGAGGCAGGGTGCTTTTCCTCATCACCTTATACCTGTTTTGGTCACTCCTCAGATTAGAGTGTATCCCTGAGGAAGAATTTCTTAGTTGGAAAGGTCTGATGGAACATATCACACTTGGGACACAGCTGTCAGGCCTTCTCCTTTCATACCAGGGTTGTAAATGAGTAGTGTGTGAGTAGGAGAGGATAATCTATTTGCACCATTTCAAACCCTGACCTTTCTACAGCTACTGTATTTATGGGTAACATGGTGCTCCCTTAATACAGCAATGGGTTTGATCTTTTCTTTCTCTCTCTTTCTGCCTATCTCTATCTTTTGTTTGTGAATTGAATTTCTAGAGAACCAAACAGTACTTAAAATGCCTCAAGCATATGAGAAGTTTAAGAACAAATATATGCAATTAATTATTGCATTTCTTTCCTGAAGTATCCAAGAGGAGAGGAAAAGATATGGGATTGTTTGTTTAGGGGGAGCTCCATGAGGAATGAAAAAGCATGCTAGGGAAGGTTAAGTGTTAATTCTTCCCCAACACTCACCTCAAAATAGTTTAAATAGTAAAATATATTTTGTCTGTATTTTGTGTTTTCCTCACCATCCTACATATATTAGAATCCCTCCTTGTCCCTGTGGATTCCTACTATAGTGCCTTACCTTAATTCTTCCATCTACAGTATTCTGGGTTCCCGAACTCTGGAGATCCTGGAACCTAGGTGACAAGAATCTGAGGATGGTGACACACTCCCATCTTGGAATGGAAGGCTAGACTATGGACTGAGAGGACAATCATTGTAAATGAACAGAGCTATAGATTACATCCATTATGATTCAGGACCAAAGCGATATCTTCTTTGGGGGTTCTTCTTTTTAATAAATAAAAATCTATTTAATTTGAGGTGGGAGGGGCAGGGAGAGAGAGGGAGAGAGGCTCCCAAGTAGGCTCCGTCTTGTCACTATAGAGCCCTATGCAGAGCTCAAACCCATGAACCGTGAGATCCTGACTTGAACCGAAATTCAGAGTCGGATGCTTAACTGATGAGGCCACCCAGGCCCCTCTTCCTTGGGAGTTCTACTGGGAAATACACAGCCCTATATTTCTCAGACCCAATACGGGGGATACTTCCCTTTTCCAAACCTGTACAACTGTTGGCAGGATATTCTTCCAGGATTTCCCAAAACCCCATCACACTTTTTCCTGTACTAGCTTAGAGTATCACCTGATAAGAAATTATTTTCTTTGGCAATGCCTGACTGAGTACTTCTAGACTCAACATTTCTGAACACTTAATCTAGTAAGAATCAGTAGTTCTATAGATGATCCTTGGACCCTACCTGTAAGATCCTAAAGAGCTTTCCCATTCATCAAAGAAAGATAAACTGAATTAAACTAAAGAATTTAAACATATGAGTTTGAGCTTTTAATCTATGTTAAGTGACTTGCATTGTGCTCACATTTTGTAATTGTGCTTGCACGCATGGCGAATGCACAGAATATTCAATTAACCAAAACAGTCCATTACTGCTGGACTTCCGGAAGACCAAGAATGGGCTGAATTAGATTGTTCTACTATAACAATCTGTTACTAAATACCATTGGACTTGATAGCAACCTGCTGTTACACTATATACTGAATAGAAGAATGCCTTCCCTGGAACAGAGGGTGGACCCCCTTTACGTGTGCTAATAAAAGGATATATTTACTCAGTAGCTTTTAATATCTCTGTGGGTAAATTAAGATTTTTAAATAATGTTCTTTTGCAGCTTCCCTTATAAAGGAAGCCTGCTACATAAGTATCTACACAGGCAGCTGTTATGTGTTGGGTCGTATCTGAAACCTGTGTCCTCCACACCGTTATCTGATTCAGTCGGCCTCTTCAGTTGAATTCCCCGTGGCTACCCGACAAAGAATCTAGATTTCATTAAGGCTTACTGAAACCGACATGTTATGTTTATTCCAAGTTTTACTCATTGTTCTTTCTGTCTATGGAGTCCTTTAATTTCTTTTTCTCTGCACAGCCAAATCTTGGTAATATTTTTAAATGTTTATTTATTTATTTTGAGAGAGGGAATGTGCATACAGAGGAGGGACAGAGAGTGAGGTCGAGAAAAAATCCCAAGCAGGTTCCACATTGTCAGCACAGAGCCTGATGCATGGCTTGATCTGATGAACCAGGAAATCATGACCAGAGCTGAAATCAAAAGTCAGGCACCCAGATGACTGAGCCACCCAGGTGTCCCCCATCTTGGTAATCTTTGAAAGCCCATTTCAGGACACCTCCTTCAACAAACCTTCCCTGACTTCTATAGCCTTCACACATATTATTACTTATATGTGGAACATGTTTTTTACTACCCTTTTTGTCTGAATCCCATGTCTCACATGGATTTTTTTTTTTAACCTCAGGAGGCCTTTCTTGCCACATTGGACAACATCAGTATTTGGTTTTTTTTCACACACATTCCTACAAACATTTGTGGATTTCCCTGGCTATCATTTTGTCATTCAATTCTAGTTTAATTCCACTGTTGTCAGTGAATGTATTCAGTATGATGTTAATCATTTAAAATTTATTGAGACTTGCTTTATGACTCCTCATAGGGTCTATTTGGATAAATGTCTCACATGCACTTAGAAGCAATGTGTATGCTCTAGTTTTTCAGTTCAGTGTTCTATAAACGTTAATGAGATCATTTTTGTTCATGGTTGTAGCAGATGCCATGAGTACCTCCCATGTGCTCTGGCTTACTTGGAATTGCCAGTGACTTGCAGCTCTGTGATTGAGGGCTTTTTCCAAAATGGTGGAAGGTCATGCTAGAGATCGACACCCCTGGAGAGTTTACCCTTTGGTTGGGATAATGCTGAGGGATTTTTTTTAATTGTTTCTCAGTAATGACTCATAATGATTAGCCCCCATTGCTCACAGGTATATGTAGCAGTAACCAGCTTTTCTTTCCTTTAGCAATTCACCAGTCCACTACCATTCCCTGGACCTCCTGAATCAGAATCAGTTGCTAGCATTTGAATCCTTATCTCCAGACCTGCTTCTGGGAAAGCCCAAACTGAGGCAATTTGTTTATATCTTCTATATCCTATTTTTTTCTTTTTTTCTTTTTTTTTT
>NC_043717.1:84926741-84928420 GCF_006229205.1 Suricata suricatta
AAAAAAAATCCTTTGGCTGACTTTAAACATGATCTTTTTGTCTTTGATTTACAGAAGTTTTACTATTATGTGCTTTGTGTGTGTGTGTGTGTGTGTGTATGTGTGTGTATATACATGTATATAGATATATATATATTTCTTGTGTTCATAGATACCCTCTTATCTATGGTTGATTGTATTAATCACCTTCGAAATACTATTGGAAATCTATTAGCTGATATTGTTGTAAATATTCTTCTGATCCATTCTTTCTCTTCTCTTCTTCTTTGATTTCATTTACGCATACAATAGACCTTTTATATTTTTCATCTTTTCCTCCCAATGCTTTATTCTCTACCTTTTTTACTGATCTGTTTTCCAGTTTAGTATTCATCGATTCTGCTATGTATGATCTGCTGTTAAAGCAATCAAATTCTTAATTGGATTATTTAAATTTTTTATTCATAAGTTTATTTTTAAAATTTTCATTTATTATTTTTATTATTTATTTGTGAAATTTTCCATCACTTTGTCCATATACTTCAATATGCTCATGATAGTTCTTCATAAATCTGAATCTGGTAACTTCAATATCTGGTTCACTAGTGGTTGTGTTTCTATTGACCACCTTTTCTCTTGGGTTTCAGTCACTTGGTCCTGTTTCATGCCATGCCTGTAAATTTTATGTTGAATAGTAGACATTATACAAAAAAGAAATTAAGGGGCTCTGGATCCTATTGTCTTCCCTTAGAGAAGATACACCTTTATTCTTGCAGGAAGATAGAGTATGGTCAAATTACCTAGATCCTATTGAGGCTGGTCTGTTTACATTTTGACCTTTCTCTAGGATATATCCCTTTCAGAGTATTAGGAAAAATCCTTGGCCATTTGCCATGGTACATTTTCCTTCGTGTGCCCCAAACTCTATATTTTATCTCCTCTTACAGCTACTTTAAATTGCTTCAAGGGAAAAGTGTGCATGATATATTAAGCTCACTTCTCTGTGATTCTTTTGTCTGAACTATTGTCCCTCAGATTATGGCTTTTTTTGGGTACCCTTAAATGCAAATATTTATCTTCTATGCCTGGTAAGACGGATGCACGCTCAAGAAATCTGCATTCTGTTAGCTTTCACGTTCCCTGCAAGAAATGGCAAATGTCCTAAGAAATAAAATAGTCATAATTTTAGTTTCCTTTAATGTGTCTTCATTCTCCCCTGACCTTGATGCCTCAAGTACTAGCTGCCTTTGCTGCACTCTCATGTCTTCATACAGTTCTTTATGTGTTTTGCATACTGCAATTTGTCTCCATTCTCTCAGTGAATTTGATTCTTAAGTCTTGGCTGTGCTTTTCTGTCTTCAAACCAGTCTCTGCAATTTTTTTTTATATAGCTATATTATAATGTTTTCTTGGTGAAAGGGGTTGTTTGATACCTGCTATTCTATCTAGGTCAGAAGAAGACTTTGAAACTTGCATTTTATTTTATTTTTTTTCCATAATATTTTATTGTCAAATTGTTTTCCATACAACACCCAGTGCTCTTCCCCTTAAGTGCCCTCCACCATCACCACCACCTCTTTTCCCCCCTCCCCCTTCCCCCTCAACCCTCAGTTCATTCTCAGCATTCAATAGTCTCTCACGTTCTGCATCCCTCTCTCTCCCCAACTCTCTCTCCCTCCTCCGCTCCCCCTGGTTCTCCA
>NC_043717.1:84928520-84947036 GCF_006229205.1 Suricata suricatta
TGTGCTCCTATGCATCAGCATTTCTGTCTCTCTTGGGTAAATCCCCAGCAATGCTATTGCTGGGTCATAAGGGAGTTCTATCGATAGGGCCGTATGTCGTTCCCTCTCATGGCCGTGTAGTCCTCCTGAAACTTGCATTTTAGAGTCTCTTGCTACTTATAGAAATATAGGTTAACAGCTATTGTCCTTTAGAACATTGAACATATTATTATACTATTTCAGTTAATAAGTTATCTATGGTCATTTTGTTGGTCCTGTCTTTTCTCTGGCTAGATTTAATATATTCCCTTTGTCTTTGATTATTACTAGTTTTCTTATGATGCATCAATGTATCTTTTATTTGTATTTGTATTCCTGTGACTTGTAGTAGTTCTTGAATCTGTGGCTTAATGTCTTTTATCTGTTTGAGATATTTTCAGACATTACGTCTTCAATGTTATTTCTGCCCACTTTTCTTTCTCCTCTCCAATGATACATATTTATGATTGTTATATGTCCATATATTGTTATGGTCTTGGGTATATATATATATATATATATATATATATACACACATATATATGTTATATATTGTTATATGTTATATGTCATGGTTCATATAATATATATATGATTATATGTATGTGTGTATGTATGTATATGCTTTTTGTTTGTTTATTCACTTGTTTCATTTAGATTACACTTATGAGTGAAATCATATAGTATTTGCCTTTCTCAATCTGACTTATTTCACTCAGCATAGTACTTTCTAGGTCCATTTATGTTGTCTCAAATAGCATGATCTCATCCTTTTTATAGCTGCATAATTTTCCCTTATATACATATACAACATCTTTCTTATGCATTTATCTATTGATGGACACTCTAGGTGCTTCCATATCTTTGCTATTATACATAATGCTTTAATAAACAGGGGTGCATGTATCTTTTTGAATTAGTCTTCTCATTTTCTTTGGGTAAATACACAATAGAGGAATCATTGGAGCACATGGTATTTCTATTTTTTAAATATTTATTTATTTTTGAATTACTTTTTAAATATTTATTTATTTATTTATTAAATACTTATTTAAATACTTTTAAATATTTATTTATTTTTGATATATATTTTGATTTTATTTATTTATTTTGATTATTTATTTTGATTTTGAGGGGCAGAGAGAGGGGACAGAGAATCTGAAGCTGGCTTTGCGCTGACAGTAGGAAGCGAGCCTGATGTGGGGCTCAAACTCACAAACTGCAAGATCATGACCTGAGCCAAAGTTGTATGCTCAACCAACTGAGCCACCCAGGCACACCATGGTATTTGGCTGCACCAATTTACATTCCCACCAACAATGCATGAGGGTTTCTTTTTCTCCACATTCTTGTCAACACTTGTTTTTCTTGTCTTTTGATTTTAGCCATTCTAACACACATAAGGTGGTATCTGATTGGTAATTTTATTTGCATTCCCTGATATGAGGGATATTGAACATCTTTTCATGTGTCTGTTGGTCATCTGTGTGTCTTCTTTGGAAAAATGTCTGTTCAGGTCCTCTGCTCATATTTTAGTTGAATTGTTTGTGGCTTTTTTGGTGTTGAGATGTATAATTATTTTTCATTATATATTTTGGAAACGAATCCCTGATTAGATATATAATTTACATATATCTTGACCCATTCCACAGGTTGCCTTTTTCTGTTGTTGATGGTTACCTTTGCTGTGCAAAAGCTTTATATTTTTTCTATATATTTTTATTAAAACTTTTTTTCAAAAGCTTTTTATTTTGGTGTAGTCTCAATAATTTATTTTTGCATTTGTTTCCTTTGCCTTAAGAGCCACATCTAGGAAAATGTTGCTACAACCAATGTCACACAAATTATTGCTTGTGCTCTCTTGTACAATTTTTATGGTTTCAGGTCTCACACTTAGGTCTTTAATCCATTTTGAGTTTGTTTTTGTGTATGGTGTTAAAAGGTGGTCCAGTTTCATTCTTTTACATGCAGCTGTCCGATTTTCCCAACACCACTTATTGAAGTAGCTATCTTTTCACCATTGTGTATTCTTGCCTGTTTTGTCATATATTAATTGACCAAACAACTGTGAGTTTCTTTCTTTTATATTGATCTATGTGTCTACTTTTGTGCCATTACCATACTGTTTGAATTAAGACAGCTTTGTAGTGTATCTTGAAATCTGAAATTGTGATATGTCCAGCTTTGTTTATTTTCAAGGTTCTTTAGTTATCGGAGGTATTTTGAGGTTCCATACATATTTTAGTATTATTCTAGTTTTGTGAAAAATGCTGTTGATGTTTTAATAGGGATTGCATTGAATATGTAGATTGCTTTAGGTAATATCAACATTTTAACATTATTAATTTTTCCAGTCCATCAGCATGGAATATCTTTCCATTTATTTGTGTTCTTTTCAATTTCTTTCATGTTTTATTGTTTATAGAGTACAGGTCTTTGACCTAGTTGGTTAAGTTTATTCCTAAGTATTTTATTATTTTTGCTACAATTATAAATGGTATTTTTTCCCCTAATTTCTCTTTCTGCTAATTTGTTATTAGTGTATAGAAACACTACTGATTTCTGGATATTAATTTTCTATGCTACAGCTTTACTGAGTTCATGTTTTATTTCTACTAGCATTTTGGTGATCTTTAGGATTTTCTATGTCTAGTATCCTTAAACCTATGTTTTTGGTTCTTACTCTGAATTAGCATATCTCTAAATACCAGAAATTCCATAGGATTCTTAATTTTTAGTTTTAGCTTTCTGCCAATTTTTATTTTTATTTTTTTAATGTTTTATTCATTTATGAGAGAGAGATCATGAGTGGGAGAAGGGCAGAAAGAGAGAGGGAGGCACAGAAAGAGAGTGCGAGCCTGACACTGGGCTCGAAGTCACGAGCTGTTAGATCATGACCTGAGCCAAAGTCAGACACTTAACAGACTGAGCCACCCAGGAGCCCCAGCTTTCTGCCAATTTAAAACATTTTTTAAAATTCCTTAACTATAGTAGTCATAGTTGATAATTCCAATATATAAACCTCCTATTTGTCTATTAGCAGGGTGTATGTTTTATTTAATTTCTCAAATTCTTTATTTGTGCACAGTTGCTTATGTTTTGCTGAAAGCCAAAGAAGTGCGCATAAAATTTTAGATACATTTGTGGTTTGACACGATGTTCTCATCCTGCAAAAGTGGCTTAATTTTCATTCTGGCAAATAGTTAGGTGAAAACACTAACAATTCCCGATTTCCTTGAGTCCTCTTGTGAGGGCTTGTGCTGTTTAGTGCATCCTTATCCTGGAATGTAGCCCTCTAAATTTCCTACTGAAAACCTTGGGTGTTTTACAGGAATCCTCTTCTTTTATTAATCCTGAACTAAAATTTGTAGTTGTATGGAAAAATTAAAAACACATTCTGTATTTAATTTACATTACATTATATTATTTTATATCAAAGTGTTATTTTTATGTTTTATCTAGATTTTCTTGGTGTCCCCAGTAGATGGATTGTTCTGAAAGTCACTAGGCTTCCATTGTCAGAAATATAAGTCTACAAAGACTAATGAAGTAAAGCTGGATAGAGGTTGCAGAACTACCAACAATCTGGACTTGAAGAAAACTTCAAGGTGAGTAAAAAATTTTACAAGGCCTACTTTATTACAGTTATTTTAGTCAAATGTTTATATATAAGGTATTTCATTATATGAAGGTGTTTATATTTTGAAAATACTGGCTGATGAATGAATGCTATATACTTTTTAAAAACAAAGTTTTAAAAAACATTTCCATTTGGCTCTTTTTATATAATGACATTTTTTCAGTACATGTGTGGGTGAGAAAATATGCTTATCCATCAGTGAATTATGGAGCACCTCTTATATGGAACATGTAATGCTGACTATTATATAAGTTGACTATTCCTATAGGACATCCTGCTGTTTACACTATAAGCCCAAAGGCCAGGAGCCATTGTAGACCTACTGGCCAACAATTAAAATAAGTTGCTGAATACGTAGTAAAGAATAAAAAGAAGTATAACTACTAATATTATAAAAACCCAATCATAAAAGTAATGGTAAATGGCATAGCTGATCAAAGATTAGGATATTATTTTATTTTCCTGTAGTAGTTCTAAGGAAGATGGTTTACCTGAGTATTGGACTCAGTATTGTAGCCTCATGAAACGAGGGCTGCACCAGCGGGCCCTTTTCAGCTATGCTCTTCCTACCTCCAATATGAGAAGTGGAAGGAGAAAATTTGGCGTAGAATAGGTAATCACCCTGTCATAATTCCTTTATGCAACATATATGTATTGAGTACCCCTAATAACCCAGATTTTTATATGAGGTGCTTTGCATACAAACATATGACTCTGTCTTCATGTTATATATATATATACTCATAGAAACAGTTGGGATTCTCCATGGAGTTTAGACGAAGTAGAAAAGAAAACAAGGCCAGAATTAGTTTGATTATCTGTCAGAAAGCATGAAAGTCAAGAAACAGAAAGTATGAATGAGATTGAAGCTGGTTAGGCAGGAATGATGGCAGGATAGTTCCAATAAAAGGAAATTCTGGTATATGACTGGTATTGGAGCTTTAGTTTTTTTTTAAGAGATGGACTGCTTCCTGAGGGGTGCCTAGGTGGCTCAGTCAGTTGAGCATCCGACTCTTGATTTCAGTTCAGGTCATGATCTCATGGTTTGTGGGTCCAAGCTCCACTTTAGGCTCTGTGCTGACAGCAGGAAGCCTGCTTGGGATCCTCTCTCCCTCTCTCTGCTCCCTCCCTGCTTGTGTTCCCTTGCTCTCTCTCTCTCAAAATGAATCAATAAACATTAAAAAATATATTCATATGTACATATATATGTATATATGAGGTGGAATACTTTCTGGTAATCATTTTCTATTCAATAAGGGGTCACAAGACTGGTTGTCTTATGTGGACTGATTGTGATCTTAAAGGGTCAAGAGAGCCTGACGCCAGGGATTTGGATGTGTGAACAATGCAAATGTTGAGTTCTATAGTCGGAAACTGAATTGTGTGGTAGCAGCTATGATACAGGTAGGAAAGAACACATGAGGATAACTGAGCAGGTAACATAAGCCAGACAGGGACAGGAGTCCTTACATGAAGATGTATAAGTAATTGTGTGCAAGTGGCAATGTTAGCAGTGGCCTTTCAGAAGGTAGCAATTGATTTCTGTCATATTATAGTAAATCTAATTTAAGATCATGTTCAAAAGAGCACAAGAAATCAGCAGACCATAATTTTCATCTCAGGTCTGTCATCTACTACTGTGATAATTGAGGTGACTATATAATTTATAAACCAAATCAGGGCACTTTGAGAATGAAAAAGGATGCCGTTCAAAACTACATCAAAAGAACCTACGTATGTTTGGACTGTCCAGGGCAAAAAGGTGTAATATTGTTATTATGTAAGCAATTCGCATTGGTTCACCTGTAAAATGTGGACAGTATCCACTTTAAATGACTGATCAATTGATTGCTTGAACTCCCCTGTGCGAAAGTACCAAATCCGTTAATGAATGAGTGCTCAACAAATTGGAATACTGTGTACTATCTTGGTCCAGGAACTGTAATAATTAGTACAAAGCTGTGCATTCAGTGGGTATCCAATAAGTGTAACCTGTTCTGTCTTTATAATGTTATTTGTAGCAGACTGTAATAGACTTTCATTCCTAGATTATTTTGAAGACAAAACTTATGTAATATAGATAAGGAAATAAGAGTGGGAAAGTTTTATAAATTAGCAAATGTATGTGGACTTTTATGAAAACAAAGTTTTGAAATGACATTTAGGTTTGTATCAGTGCGTCAGGATCTGGAGTTCACCCACTTCTTTTTCATTCAATCTTGTGAAGGGCTGTTCTGCCCTGTGGGCACTAAAACTGATTGCTCCCAGATGGAAGTACTTTGGGCTTGACTCTGACTTCCATTTTGCCCATTCCTGTTGCTACTTAACCCAAATACCATGAGTCAAGGACAAGCTTAAAGTTTCTCTCTTGGATGGTACAGAAATTTGGCACAGGCAAACTTAGGGTTAATACTTCTCACTGATCTTGTCTGGATACTTGGCATTTCAGTCACCCTGGTGACTTAAACACTTTTCTTGAGGCACAGGGGAATAGTCATATTTTTCGTCATCCTTTTGGTAAACATGTAAGAATTAATTTAATGCTTGAATTACTTTACCATCCTCAGCGACTGTTTCTCATTCTCTTCTTAAATGGTCTTTCTTCACCCATGGCTGATCTCTTATCCGAGGCTGCTTCAAAGTGACTTGACAGCTTACATCACTTGTTACACTAACCTCAGATTAATTTTGGTTTCTCTCCTGCCATATGGTTCCCCTTATTTTGCTATTTTAAAATTTTTCTATTACTTTTTGGATAATGAATGTAAGATTTTCAGGCTTATATTGGTTATCATCCTCATATCAAAATATTTTATGATCCTATAGAATCACAGACATTAAAAACAGAATTGGAAGGGAGCCTAAAGTCTGTGTCATCCAAACCCCTTCTTGTCCTTCAAAAATGTGAATCCTCTCTGCCACATTTCTGATATGTCTTTACACAAAATGCTTTGCATTATTTGAGGATTTTCATCAAAGTCTACTTCTTGATCTATCCCATTCCTTCTTTAGGCTGGTATGACTGTAAGTAGTTTTTTCTTATATTAAACCAAAACCTGTAACGTTACCTATTGATCCTTGTAACTTCCCAGGGCTATACAGAAGAAATGAAAGCACATCTTTAAATATACACAGAAGAATTTATCATGCCTTATCCAAAATCTTTTCTGGGATAAATATGATAAAGCCCTTTAGCATTTCTTTCTAAAACATGGCTTCAAGTTCTCCCCAGGATAACCAACTTGTTTTGGTTTGATTTTTTGCCTTTAGTACTAAAAGTCCTGCATCCTGGGAACTCCTTTAATCCCCAGCAAACTGGCAATAGGTCACTTTAGTTTTCTAATTATCTTGGTCATTCTGTTTGGAACATATTCTAGTGTAGTGCTACTCTTTTCTTTTTTTCTTTTTTATAAATTTTTTAATGTTTTATGTATTTTTGAGAGAAAGAAAGAGAGAGAAACCATGAGCCGGGGAGGGTCAGAGAGAGAGAGGGGGAGACACAGAATCTGAAGACAGGGTCCAGGCTCTGAGCTAGCTGTCAGCAGAGAGCCCAACACGGGGCTCGAACCCACAAACCATGAGATCATGAGCTGAGCTTAACCGACTGAGCCACCCAGGCGCCCCTGTGCTACTCTTTTCAAATGCAATACTCAGAAGTAGACACAGTACAGCTCACCACTGAACAAAATTTAGCGTTGAGACATTTATCCAATGGATTCCTAAAGAAATTTATTATTTTTTGATCCAAGTCCAATGGTACCTGGTGATTTGTAAATTATCTTTTTCAAGCATACCAGAGTATGAGATAGCTACTAAAAGCTATCTAGGCAGCAGAATTTATATTTGTTTCAGCTATTTTGTATTGAATAATAATTGACATACACTATTGAATTCGTTTCAGGTGTACAACATAGAGATTTGATACTTATGTGCATTACAAAATGGTTACCACAATAAGTGTAGTTACCATCTGTCACCATACAAAGTTGTTATAATATTATTGACTATATTCCCTAAGCCGCACTGTACATCCTCAAGCCATTTTTACTAAGCCTCCTATATCTCTGTATCTTCACACACTCTTTATTTCCCTACAGTACTAGGAAAGATCATATCAAAACACTAGCTATTTTTAAGTAGATAGTTGGTGCTGCTATGTAGGATTACTTTGACTGAACTTCCTAATTTGTGTCTTCTGCATCAAGCTTGGTTTTTTCTTTAATGACTTCTTTTCAACATTGTATGAATGCATATTTAGGGAAAACCTTATATTTCCATGGAAACCAACATATATGGGAAACACTAGAAGGAGAAACCAGGTCTTATGCCAGATTTTCATTAAGCCTATAGTAATTTGAATTTGGTTTTGACCAGATTGAACCTTTCTAAATTGTGTGTTTGCATGGTCATCATGAAACCAAGAGAAATACCTAAATACAAAGACAGTATAATTGAAAGATGAGAAGTCTTGAATTATGGGTTAATTCCCAACTCACTGCCATGTTAGTTATTTGTGATGTATTGAATTTGAAATTAAAAACCATCTATCCTGTGCACTCCTGTTCATATCAGCATTAGTCATAGTTACTAAATTATGGAAACTTCTTTGACAAATCAGTGGATAAGGAAACTGTGAGACTGGAGAGCATTATGCTAAGTGACATAAGCCAGACTAAGAAAAAGCAATACCACATAATAATACTTATATGTAGAATCTTTTTTTCAAAAAGCAAAGTCAGTGGGGCACCTGGGTGGCTCAGTTAGTTAGGCATCCAACTTCAGCTCAGGTCATGATCTCGCAGTTTATGGGTTTGAGCCTCATGTCAGATTCATTGCTGACAGCTCAGAGCCTGGAGCCTGCTTCGGATTCTGTGATTCCTTCTCTCTCTGCCCCTCCCCCATTCACACTCTGTCTCTCAAACATGAATAAATGTTAAAAAAAAAGAGTATAAACTTTCAGTTATGAATAAGATCTGAGGATCTAGTGTATAACATGGTGACTATAGTTGACAACACTATATTATATAATTAAAATTTGCTAAGAGTAGAACTCATAGGTTCCTACCCAAACGTTTAAAAACTGGTTAAGTATGGGAGGTAATGGATATGGGATGTGTTAACAAAGTCAATGAGCGAGAATCTTTTCACTAGGCAGACATAGATCAAAACATTGCATTGCACAATTAAACATCTCACAATTTTATTTGTCAGTTATACTTCAATAAAGGTGGGAAAAAAAGTAAACCCCTCTATATACAAAGGTCTAAAGCAAACATCACAAACTGGCAACTGGTCAGATCCAGCTTGGACATTTGTGTATGTGTGAGCATCCAGATAGTAATGGTCTTCTTACCATTTTGTTTGTTTTCGTTTTCATTGAGTTAGTTTCCAATAATTAAAAAGCCAGAGATTTCACTTAAGAATATGAATTTTCAGGTTTTTTAAAACAATGGGAACATCTGGCGACACTTTGCCCATATTTATGATAAAGATCTGCTAGAACTGAGAGTAGCTGCTTTTTTCTATATGGAGCTTTACAACCCGACGATCCCTAGCACAGCCAGGTCTTGTTTACCCAGGCTGGCTTCATTAAGCAATTATATTACCTTTCTGACCTCTAAAGGCATTGGATACTGAACATCCATCTAAGTTTTCATCTCTTTGAACTATTTCTCTGTTTCCCATATGTTCCACCCCCAAAATTATGTGTTTTTTAAATATTTACTTTTGAGAGAGCACAAGCAAGGAAGGGGCAGAGAGAGTGGGACAGAGGATCTGAAGTGGGCACTGCGCAGACAGGCTGACAGCAGCAAGTTGAATGCGGGGCTCGAACTCACAAACTGTGAGATCATGACCTGAGCCAAAGTAGGATGTCCAACTGACTGAGTCACCTAGGTGCCTCCGTGGTTTCTTTTAGTCATTTTAGCAAAAACAAAAAAGTCATAGCAATTTCTGTTCCTGGAGATGTCTATCATCATGCTAGGATAAAGTAGGTTAACATGTTGGAGGCAATTATGCAACAGGTGTTTTAGACTGAATTAGTGGCCCCAAGTTTTCATGTCTCCCTGTGTAAATATCATCTGGCAGTGTCTTCTCATACTGACTCTGAGTTTGACCATGAAACTTGTTTTGGCAATGAAACGTTAGAAAATTTGATGTAATCAGTGGCTTGAAAAAGTATATGGTGTTTCCACTTCTCTTTTCTTCTTGGCCTTTACCATGCTAAAACTCCCGGACTAGCCTACCAGATACGGTGAGACACATGACCCAGTCATGGCTGTGACCCTGGTTGACAGCCAACTTTCAAACCTGTGAGTGAGCTCAACCAAGACCAGAAGATTGACCCAACTAAGTCCATTCTAAATCATTAACTTGCAGACTTGTATGCTAAAAATGCTTAGAGACTTAAATCTCTGAGTTGTTTTGTTATATGGCATTATTATACACATAGATAACAAGTTCAGAAATTTGTTCTTAGAAACAAAGTATTATAATGAAAATATAAATATGTGTCAGTTGCTTTGTGAAAGGCAGTGGGGAGAGACTGGAAAAACAGCATTGAAAGAGGAGGCTGGAAAAATAGTGAGGAAACTGCTATAGCCGCCCAGATAAGTGGCAAACTACATTATCTAGTGGTGAAGCATTTGGTAAAATATGGTAACGGAGAATGTAGAAAATATACCAAATTAACATTTATACTTTAGTAAAGATATTTCCAGACAGAATGTTGAAAATATCACCTGCTCTTACTAGCTGCATATGATAAGGTGCAAATAGAAAAAGATGCATTAAAGAAAGAACTGAACAGTTTGTGAGTAAAATTTAGAGAATACCAGAACTCAATCGATTGGGAAAAAAATGTTTTTTTCTTATTTCTACCCTCTGAGGCTAGTAAAAGATCAAATCCAAGGAACTGCCAGAAACGTGTGGTCTTAATTTTAAAAGCCAAAAGAGGTTTGTCAGACTCTGTTAAGACTTCTGAATTAATTAAGGTGTTGCTAGGTGGACTCTCTTAAGTAGACAAAAGTGTTTCTAGAAATTTTAAGGGGATTTTCTTATAGCACCCTGAGAAACCCAAAGAAACACTGATAAAATCTAGAGAAGGACTTACTTAAGAAGGAATTATGGTTGTGGCTTTTAAGTAGACTTAAACTTTATTTTTATGAAGCTCAAGAGATTTTAAGGGAGTTGTATGGGCAAAAGTGCTACCATACTGATTTAAAGGAGAATGAAATTGTATAAAGCTCAGAAAAGTACTGGACCTTCAGTATTTTCTGAGCAAGAAGCAGGCCAAGAAGTTGCTCAGAAAGCATATTTTTAAATGCCCTCTTTAATAGTGACCAAGCATAATGGAAAAAGAATTATATATAGAATAAAGTTAAAGGCCATGGAGAACAATGGACTGGTGGGCCGCTCTTAGGAAGCATGATGGGATATAGTTAAGAAACATTCCCTACCCCTACCTTGTAGGGTCCTGGCCACATTTGTCCAGTGGAAATTATTACACATGTATACTAGGGCTAGGTACTTCCCATATTATTCCCTTTCTGAAAGCGAGTGTTTTTGTAATTATCCAGTCCATCTGTCATCACTGAATGTTGGGTATGTGAGTGGCCAATAAATTATCAGTGTAGTTCATTGGGCTTTGAATCCTTATCTGAGAAGCCATATCACTACCTGATTGTAGATCACTAGATAATGGATTCTGGATCAGATGGTGTGACTAAGTGAGATGTTTGAGATCTTTTGAGGGAAGCATAGTTTACATGTAGGAAGGATGTGAATAATTGTGACAAGAATGGAATATGATGTATAGATTGCATTAGTGACCATAAGCATCAAGCATCTCTGTATCATTGTTCTTTGTAGGCTGTGCTTGGCCTTGTGACTTGGTTTGGCTAGTTGGAAAGTGGAGGACTTAATGCAAGCAAAGACTTTAAAACATAGCTTACCTATTTCTTCCTCTTCTCTTGCTACTCTCCCTTAAACATGAGAACATGCATAGTTTAGACTGCTACTACATGTGGCCTTGACACTCCTATCATGCAACTATCAGCCACCAATTGCTAGACATGTGAATAAACCTAAGACCAGGAGAACCATCTGTCTGAGTTCAGCTTAAACTGCCAGACTCCTAACCTACATAAAGGCTTATCTTAAAGGCCCTGGGTTTTGGGGTTGTTTGTTACATAGCATTATCATGGCAATAAAAAATGGATAAATTACTGTATAATCAAGGGAGGGATGGAGGGAAGAGTCTGTATCTTTTGTCATTTGTTGCACATAGATAATGAAGAAGCCTCCTTTTTCTGAGCTACTATATCTTGTATCAGTAATTTCATTAATCCAATTATTTGCAAATAGAGCAAACTATGGCTTGGATTTTATGACAATGATTGATTCAGTTCATTTGGCATTAGGACTGTTTGGAATATAGGGACTTAGATCCCAGTTGTATAACCGTCTTTCTGAGCTTTAGTTTTCCCATCTATTAAATAGCAATCGTACTATATAACTTGAAGGGCTGTCCTAAAAATAAGAAGTAATATGTGTAAAGCACTTGACATATAGCAGGCACAAATCAATTATTAATATCTTCTCAGGTTTCTATAACTTTGCACCGTCTTCTCTTGAAACCCTGAAAGCAAAAGATGTCTGTAGAGAAAATATAGCATATACAAAATGTCAGAAGAAACTGCTTTCTTCACTGTACAAATGCAGAGCTCAGCTCACTTACTTCAAGGGTCCATCACATTTTTACCTATTTCAGGGGTTAGGCTCCATTCCTGGGTGGGACTCAAATGCACTGGGATGGTATGATGAGCAGACACGTTGAGTTCAAATCCCATCTTGGCCCTCTTGTTAATTGGGTAATGATGGGCAAATTACCTAACCTCTCTAAGCCTCAGTGTCTACATTTATATAGGCTTCTGCGAGTATTAATTGAGGTAACCAATGTAAAGTACTAGCAAGATGTAGAAAGCAAAACACGACAGCCTATATTGATAATTATTCTTTGAGCTCTTATAATAATATCACCACAATATTATGGTTTGAGTGATATTTTCAGCTTTGTTGTTATTGTTGTTATAGTCACCATGGCCCAGCCAGCATTCTTTTATGGCTTTCTGAGAATGGAGCGCCTACTGGGAAATTTTCAAGCTTCCAAAAATCTTTCTACCTTCTGAATGCTAGTTCCTGTGAGCGTTTCCAAAGGCAAAATGGCATTTCAGGAGCAATGATAAGTGTACTTCCAAAATAGAATACACACCAGGCAGTTTCCGAGGACAGAATAATGTCCTGGTGAGAGCAGCTGGGCTGGTTAGAGGAACAAATGGTCAAATGCAATTCCTGAGGATGTTCTGTGAGGCTGAGGGCAAGAGCAACCTCATGAGCTTTGTTCTTTGATACTTTTTTAGTTTCCCAGAGTGCTTGGCCCCTTTCTCCTGAATGTGGACGCTTTGTGCTTAAAAGTGAGGGCAATCTCCTGCCAAGATTATTAGTAATACTTTATGATCATTCATCATCAGTGACTACTTCCACTGATTGGAAAGAGTCTACAGAAATTTTGAAGACGTCCCAGAGAGGAGAGAAATACTCTCTCACAATGAATTCCTCTGTTTTTTAAAATTTATTAATTTGTATGTGTGTGAACCCCCCTCTGCTCTCTTTCCTGTCAGCTTTATTTCCCCATGTTGCTCAGCAAAAGGATATTCATAATAAAGATGGTTGTCATCTATGATCAGCCTATAGGAATCATTCAAGTCATCTGTCCAGAGTCTTTCTACTCCTTATTGGTTGGGGCAAGTGGCCAGAAATTGAGAAAAAGATTTTACTTTCAGTTGGCTCCACCCTGGAACTGGGTATACAACCACATACTGAGAAGAAGAATTGCTGAGTTGGGAACCTGAGATTGGTGCATTTTCTATGCATGTGGTAGTGGCCTGGGAGTTTTGCTTCTGGTGTTTATGTTCCTTTCCAAACCATAACATAGGTCTCTGAAAGGTAGAGACCATGCATGTGTTTTGCAGCCTCTCCTCCCAGCCTAGAGCTAGATACATATAAAGGTATATTCAAAGAGTATTTAAAAATATACCTTAGTCTTTTTTTTTCATAATATTTTATTGTCAAATTGTTTTCCATACAACACCCAGTGCTCTTCCCCATAAGTGCCCTCCACCATCACCACCACCTCTTTCCCCCCTAAATATACCTTAGTCTTATGTGAAGAAGGAGTTACATGTCTATCTTGTCCTCTAAAACCATAACATCTCCAGTTTGTCTACACTATTATATAATGACCATAAGTAAATGTACCTGTTATATTTCAGGCACTATATGAGAAACTTTGGTATCTCATTTAATTCTCTAAACAATTCACAAACTAGCTGTTGGTATCCTCGTTTTATCAATGTGGATATTCAAATAAGTCATGTGACAGAAGAAAGGTTGCAACCTAGCCTTTTTTGATACTGACCAATAAATCGACCCTAAAATGTCATCTTGCTCAGCTATAACCTAGTGCTTCCATGAAACTAAGGAGCCTACATAAACCTTCCTTCAAGTCACTTCCAAAGCTTCAGTCAGAGGTGAATGTAGTAAATCTTTTACTTACTGGCACCTGTTTTTGGTATACTGCTGTGGAGTGAAAGGCAATCTCAAGTGACTCCTCAGCGGTAATAGAATTTGCCAGGATATGAGAAGTTAGGGAATATGATGAGTTCCTACCCCTCTGGTTCTACTCTAGGATGATCGCAATGCTTGTTCCTGACTAATTTTTTGAGTGTACAACTCTAAAGTGTATCTTTCTGACCATGAGGATAAAGATACAGAGCATAGGATGTGTATGATGAGTGGTGGTCAATGAGGCTGAACATGTAGGCAGGTGGCATATCATCTTTCTTTGCCATGCTAATGATTTTGAACATTGTTCTGGAGATAACAGGAAGTCATTGAACAATTATTAGTAAAGCAGTAACTGGGTCAGATATATGTGCTAAAGGATTACTGTTTCTGATGGCAGTGACAGATATAGATTTAAAATGCAAGTTCCTGGGGTACCTGCATGGCTAAGTGAGTTACGCATCGAACTTTGCCTCAGGTCATGATCTCGTGGTTTTGTGAGTTCAAGCCCTGCACTGGGCTGTTTGCTGTCAGCACAGAGCCCACTTCAAATCCTCTGTCCCCCTCTCATGCTCGCTCCCTTTCTTTCTCTCTCGCAAAAATGAAAAACATTTTAAAAAATAAGTAAAATAAAATGGGAGTTCCTGGAAGTTCTATAGCCATATAATTGAGAAGAAGGCTGTATAATAGTCAAGGGGAGAAATGAATAGGGGGCAGTGAGGGTAGCATGTATGGAGCCAATAACTCAGGTTTTTATGATGAACTGACTAGAGTTAGTGATCAACTGACTATAGGTGATAAAAGAAAGAAGTGTAGGACAAACATTTAGATTTTTATGTGGATTCTCAAGCATATGGGGGTACATTTATCATGATTGTAAATACAGGAGAAGCAGATTTAGCCTGGCTGGGGATAGAGGACATGATTATAAATTTAGTTTTCAAAATGTTGAGATTGAGTTATGTATGGGACATAGTGAAAATAGTACGGTGAAAAAAATCTAGTTTCAGGAAGTGGGTTGGACTAGAAATGAAGCAGCTCTCAGAGTCATCAGTGCATAGATGATGATAGAATTCTTAGCAATGAATGAGAGCGTGAGGAATGAGAAGGGTGGTTAGGGGGAGCCAAAGAGAGAAGTCTGGGGATGATCAGTGGTTAAAGTGTGAGTATTTTAGTCAATCAGTGAGTATCTTCATGAGCCAACAGCATGTTTGTTAACATAATACTAGGCATAAGAAGGATGAAGTAGGAATAATACAATAGTAAAAGATACAGCTGTGATCATGAACTGTCTTGGTTAATACTTTTATGTTAGATACTCCGTGTTCTACAAGAAATGAAGTGTTATCATGGAAACCAAGAGAGCAACAATATTAAGAAAGACTGGTGAGCAGTATGCAATGTCAAAGAGAGATGAGGATGGATACCCATCATTGGAATACACCTTAGGTGTCTGGGATGGGGAGCACTTGGTTCTAATTACTTTTAAAAAGTGCAGGAATGTTCAGTAAGAGATTAAAGCTATAGCAGGATTGTTTAGTGCTTAACAGTTGTCCTAGAGATTCCAGTGAAAAGACCTGGGAGTCAAGTAGGCAGTGAGAAAATGAAGAGTAGTAATAAGAAAAGTTTGTAAGAGTAGAAAGTTGGGTGAAGTTCCATTTTACCTAATATGATGCTATTCTTATGGATATATAAATTTGTGTCTCTGGTAAGATTAAGGGCAGAGTGAAGTTTGTGATCTTTTGAGACAGCTGATCTAGCTTAAGGCATAGTATGAGACCGAGGAGTTGATTTTCTTTGGTAATTAACCCACATGAAGGTTAAATTTGTCTTTTCTTTCATCCAAGGTTACTGAAATGTAGTGGCTAGCCCTAAGTATTTGTTATAAAACAGTCAACATCATTACTTAAGCACACACTATGTTGATCTCAAAATTTGCCGAGGTAAAGGGGTAGAGAGCTTTAAAAAAAAAAAAGCATGGAAGTTGTAGCTATATTATGGAATAGTTCTGTGTGTGCTTTTATGTTAGATACCTCATGCCCATCAAGGGTATAGGTCCATATGCACAGAACATATATGAGTATGAATTGAAGAAACTGAGACTGAAATAGAAATTTGGCATTAGATGATTCAAGGTGTCCTAGTTTAGAGTCAAAAAGGAAGGATTCAGGAAAAATGACTTAAGAGAAGCAGGATTTTAACAGAAGACATAGAGGCAAAACAAAGCTTACTAAGATAGGCCTAGAAAGACTGAAAGAAAAGAATTGACTCAGTGAGTTTGATTGAATTAAGACATTCATCTAGCCCAATGTTTGTCAATAGTTAGAGGGCTTTTACTACACATGGGACTGCCGCTCTCAGGTAAGTATAAAAAGTAATTATAATTTTTAAATAACAACAAAATAATATTTTTAATTATTTTATTGCTTGTAAACTTTCACAGATGCAACGATAGCCTGTTTAGTTGCAGTCTGACCTATTGAGTCATCTTTCCTTAGACTTTATTTCTATGAAGTTTAAAAAATTTTAATTTTCTTGCAGTCTTCCCTTATGAAATATAATTATGTGTCATGACTTCATCAGATATTGGTAGATATTTGTACTAAACTTAGATCCCAAAACTATTAAAAAGATATTTCTCATTTAAGAATGCTTTCAGCACTTTGTCAGTAGCTAAATTGATGAACAGATCATATGTAAAAGTCGGATGGTTACATGTTCACACTGTCTGATAGATATAAATGGATTGCTGCTAATCTGCTCTCTGGTTTTTTCAGTTCTACAAAATGTGTCTTAATCTTTTGTGGCATTTAGATATGGTTTTTAAATATAGCCAAAGAAGTGTCATTGATTTCTTTCTCTGATAAGTAAATAAAAAATATTACAAAATATTCCAAGATTCAAACTCTTGATAATCAAGCTCTTTGTATCATAGTTGAGTCTTTTTATACAATCCTGCTATTTTATTTTCAACATCTAAGTAAGCAAGCTATCTGATCTCTGAAATTATAGGTTATATATAAGAAATTCAGGATAATGGATCACTGCTGAGGTATGCCGCTTGAGCAAATTCTTTGAAATCATAGAAATTCATCTTCAATCCACTTCATGATTTTTGTCTGTTTCCTTAAAATCATCATACATGCAAAGTCATGTGTACTGTCACACATATAATCTTTTATATATATTAAAAACATTATTTGCATTTATGACTATTCTGAGCTGCAGTATTTATATCACTATTTTTACCATTACTTTCATATTTGATGTACAAATTTTGCACCATTGATCCACTTTTGCCATTTGGGGATGTAATAAAATAATAAGGATTCAAAAGGAAAATATAATAAAGGTAAATAGTAATAAATTATTTGAATACATATTAATGTATGTGAAATGAATCATATTAAATAAATGGTAGCCCCAAAAATGTACTTATAATTGTAACACATTTCTTTTGCTTTTTAAATTTATTTATTTTGAGAAAGAGAGAATGTGTGAGCATGGGCAGAGAGAGGGGCAGAGAGAGGGAGAGACAGAATGCGAAGCAGGCTCTGTGATGTTAGTGCAGAGCCCCACATGGAGCTCAGTCCAGGGAACCATGAGATCATGACCCCAGCCAAAGTCAATAGTTGGATGCTCAACCAACTGAGCCATCTGGGTGGCCCTCTAACACATTTCTAACTTTTAAGAATGCAAGAATTTCTTTTCTTTTTCTAATAGTTTATTGTCAAATTGGTTTCCATATAACACCCAGTGCTTCTCCCCATAAGTGCCCCCCACCATGACCATCACCCCCTCCCTCCTTCCCCCTCCCCCTTCAGTCCATAGTTTGTTTTCAGTATTTGGTAGTCTCCCTTGATCTGTGTCCCTCACTCTCCCCCGCTCTCTTTCCCCCTTCCTCTCCCCGTGGTCCCCTGCCAGGTCTCTCCTGTTAGACCTATGAATGCAAACATATGGTATCTATCTTTCTCTGCCTGACTTATTTCGCTTAGCATGACACCCTCAAGGTCCATCCACTTTGCTACAAATGGCCAGATTTCATTCTTCCTCATTGCCATATAGTACTCCATTGTATATATATACCACATCTTCTTGATCCATTCATCAGTTGATGGACATTTAGGCTCTTTCCAGGATTTGGCTATTGTAGAAAGTGCCGCGATGAACATTGGGGTACATGTGCTCCTATGCATCAGCACTTTTGTATCCCTTGGGTAAATCCCTAGCAGTGC
>NC_043717.1:84947136-84953670 GCF_006229205.1 Suricata suricatta
CTCTCTCTTTCTCGCTCAACATAAATACACTTAAAAAAAGATTTCTCTGAAAATCACATATATATTTTACACTTATAAAATGTATATCTACAAATAATGCATAGATACTAATAAATTTACTTATTACTGTACTCAATGCTATGATAGTAAGAAAGGCAGTGACGGTGAGAACGCATGACTGTGACTCACCCACCGCAAGGAGTACCCAGTCCTCTGAGTAAGATATATACTTTCATATAAAATGGATCACATTCAGCAGTTGAATGTTTTGTCACTTCCCTTTACCATCTTTGCAACATGGTGAACTTAAATTAGATCATTTGTTTTAAGAGGAATAAAACCAGACATAGGGGCCTCCACATGGGAAGACATAATTCCCCCTTCCCTTTTCCATCCCTTTCAGTGGGGAAAACAAAGCGTGTGGTATAGTGGAAGAATTCTAAATTAGAAATCACTCTAGATTTTAGGCCTGACTTTATCACTTAGCGACTGTGCAATTCAGAAATCCCTTCACCTTTTAGAGATGATTGTCCTTAATGTGAAGTGCAGTGGGTAGATTTGACCAAATGCACTGTCTGTAGCTTAAGCTGTAAATAATCCTGTGATCCGTGGATCCCTTGCTGTCCCATATGGAAGTTTTTTGTGAAAATCTCCACTTTGAGTAACTTTTTTTTGTAATGATAATTTTTCTTGGAAGAAAATATTCTCCTTTTTCTCTTGGTGTGTAAACAGAAACTGATTTCCATCCTGTGAAGTCGGGGGTGTAAAATTATAACTTATCTATTCATTTGTTTCAGGAGGTAGTTATTTCTCTTTATTAAGCTACCTCATTACTTAACTGCCAGCTGTGAGGGCCTTTCTGTGCCCCAGCCTCTCATTTTGTTTGACATATGTCAGCTTGTTTTTCTTTTGTAATACACATGACAGATCATGAGAATTATTTCTTCTTCCTGAAATTTGTGATCTAAATGCTTTCCCATTCATTTCATCAGAGAATTTGCCTAATTTGTAATGAGTCCCTGCGTTGAGGCTAGCAACAATGTCAGTGAATTAAAATGAAACAATCAGGAAATGACAGCCGAACAGATGCCCTCTAATAAATGTGCACAATGGGCCAGACCCCAAATCCCTACCTTGCCCTGGGGCACCACCAGTGTGCCATTGGCTCAGTATTTGGCCTGCCCTGAGATTCACCAAATCCGCATTTCCCTGGGATTTCCCTGGGATGAGAAGTGAAGAAAGAAATGCCTGGGTGTACTCCATCTGTCAGCTCATTAACATGCAGAAATGGTTGAATATTGCCTTACCTCACTGCTGCTTGCTCCCCTAACACACCCAGAATCAGCCAAAATGGAAAAGGTAGGGAGATAGCAAGCTATTTATTAAAAGGAAACATAACTGGAGCAAGAGGCAAAGGTATAATCTTTCTAACTTTGCATAAAATTGACAAAGAGAAGATTATAAGGGGGAAAAAGTCTATTCTTTGTATTTTTCAGAGTAATAATTCTTTAGAGACATGGAGCATGTTTAGAAATGGAATCTCAAGCAACATGAAATGACCTGCTTAATGTCCATAATATATAAGTTACAGAGTTAGGTTTATAACTCAAGTCCTTTGAATTCCAATCCAGAGCTTTTCATTAGACCTCACTCATGCATTGATTTTTTTTTTTAGTTTATTTATTTATTTTGAGAGAGAGAGAGAGAAACAGACAGTGTGAACTGGAGAGGGGCAGAGAGATAGAGAGAATCTCAAACAGAGATTCTCAGCTCTTCAAGAGACAGTTGCCCAACTAACTGAGTCACCTAGGCACCCTGCATTGATGTTTTCTTTTTGCTAAATACCAGTGAGCCTTACTTTGACTACAACACAACACTGCTACCATCTGCTCTTTTAAAATTGTATTAACATTGACCTACAAGCCACCACAACTTTCCTAGAGCCCAGGTAAACTAAGCTGCTAAACAATATATTTTAAGCATGTAGAAGAACCCAGTGTCCAAAAACATAGTTTTTCTAACATGGGAAAACTTTACCCTGCCCTCATTCTCTGTGCAACAGGAAGGATATTTGAACAAATCCTAGCATTACACTTAAGAATTTATACTTCAGTGTTCCTACAATCAAGATTAGAATCTAGTTCTGTCACATGTTGTTAAACTTTGGGCAGATTCCTTTGCCTCTCTGAACATCAATTTCTGCATCTGCATTATAGGGATGAATAATGTGTCTTTCAGAGAGTTATTTATGAGGACTAAACAAATGGGATAATGAGTATTAAGCATTTAGCATTTACAGTGTCTGGCTTACAGGATTCACAAGCTAGTCTCTGTTATCAGTATCCTTCATTCAAGTCTGGTAAAAATGTGTGTGTGTGTGTGGTATGGTGTGTGTGTGTGTGTGTGGGTGTGTGTGTGTATAAAACTTGTTTCTGTTTTCATCCCACTTCTTAGAAGGTAGAATTCATAAGAATAGGAATTGTGTTTATATTGTTTATTGTTGTATGTACAACATCTAGATCAGTACTTTCTCAAGGCCTAGGAGATCAGCACGTAATTGTTTAATAGGTGAGTGTGCCTGGTGGCATCACATAGAGATCCGCTGCGCTAGAATATAAATTAACATAAAGGGAACTAATTTTTTTTCAAACTTGTTTTTTGACTGTGGGTAGATCATAATATTGCTACTTCTCTCTAGTATTTAGCATCCACTATTCTATAGGAACCATCTTCTTTAGTGAAAGAAGGCAATTAATCCTGCCCTGCCATGTTTTCAAAGATTCATTGTCTTCTTATTTCCTTCTCCTCATGAAATGTACTCCGTTGTCATATGTTGAAATAATTTGTAAATTAAATTGAACAAGACCATCAGGTTTGGTTATGGTGGATAGCAGTTATTCACCTTTTTCTTCAATCATATTATTATTGATGATGAGGAAGAGGAGGAGGTGGAGGAGGATGAATGGCCTGTCTTTAGAAGTTGTAATCAAAGGATTAATAGAGACAATAGAATATATTCATATCAGATATCTGTATTTTTTGCTGTCAGTCTAGACAAAGAACAAATGTCTGCTGCCTTGCCACTTTTCTTCATCACCCTCCTTGCTCCCACCACAGAGACACAGACATACAGCCTTCCTCCACAGTCTTCCCTGCTCTGTTAGGTTCCCATGCTTCTGGAATGAGAATGACCAAAGAATATAGGAAGGGTGTGAATTCTAAGGAAGAATTGCACTAGATCACAGAGTTTAGACAAAGACTAATGACTACACAAGGGAAGTCTGTTATCCAAATCTCTTTTCCACAGTTATGCGTATTGGAGTTGTTTCCTTGGTGGTCTGTTTTCATGGTTATCCATATTCTAGTTGTGTTTTTTGAGAGAGAGAACGGGTAAAAGTAAATGAGAGGCATAGAGAGAGAGAAAATCCCAAGGGGGTAGAGGGCGAAAGAGAGGGAGGGGAGAGAGAAAGAGAGAGGGAGAAAAAGAGAGAGAAAGCATAGCTCACCTGAAGTGGGGCTCGAGCTCACCCAATGTGGGAATTTAACTCATGAACTGTGAGATCATGACCAGAGCCAAAGTCAGATGCTTAACGACTGAGCTACCCAGGTGCCCTATATTCTATTTCAATGGCTCTTATTTCACAGAGTCCCCACTTAGGCTACTTTTTAAAAAAGTCCTATTTAACACTAGCTTTATTATTTTTTTTAAGCTGAGCTTAAGAGTCAGAAAGCCAGGTATGTCTGCTGCACTACAGGAAAAGGACATAATACAAAAATACAAAAATATTAAACAGTTAAACCTACTACTTACCCACCTAATCAAATAATGCATCCCCAAAATGATGTAATGATGTATTAGCTCTTATTTCAGATTGCTCACAGCTCCACCCAAAGTCTTGGCATATGCAAGCACTGTTAAATAACATTGGTTCCCCCAATCTGTACTATATATCATAGTAAGAGCAATGTTTATCTACCCCACCCCAATACTTTACAATAGCCATCCTATAATGGTGAGAAGTTGTTTGATATACCAGAGTGAGCTGAATATCAAGCAACCTGGGTTCTAGCCCCATTTCCACTATTAACTTGTGTCACCGTAGACCAGTTATTTCCTCCCTAGATCTAGGTTACATAATATATAAATGGGGAAAATGATGTTTAATGCTCAATTTCTTTTTCATAGTCTATGATTCTCTGAGATTCTTTGGTAACTTAGAAAGGAGTACAAGTTAGTTTTCCCTTGGCTGATTCTATTCTATAGCAAACCTTTTATAAAGCTCGTGGAGTAGTTTGATTTGAATGCTTGCAATACAGTAACTGGCAAAGATTTAGTTGTCCCCCAGTTTGAAACATCTCAGGTCTTTAAGTAATGCTTTCCTAATTTTACAATTAATTTAATATCTTTAATATTTTTAGCATCATGTGCAAAATTATTACTTAATATAATCTTACTGATTGCATGCACACATGCACATTAAGGCCTTCAAATGTGTTTATGCAGTTGACTATTTTAAAATAAAAGAATTAGCATGACATTTGCAATTCATCTCAAATAACTTTTTTTTAATGAAACAAGTGACATTTGTTAGGAAAACAAGAGGGAGGCTTAAAATGTGTTCTTTGACCCAGGAAGAAGTATTGTTAGATGATTGCTATGAAAGATATGCATGTGCTTAGACCAGTTCCCTTCTTTAAAAAGTCTTCTACAGAAGAACTCTTGGGAACCCAGGACATGAGTACAGAAACCCACATACTTTTTTCTCTGCTTGTCTATTTTTCAAGACTGCTTTAGGAGGTTTCCTCCAAACTAGCAAGTAGGATACGGATCTACTTCTCACATGACTACCACTCGTGGGGCAAAGACATTGAGGTAAACAGAGCCCTAAAATGCACAGTGTCATTTATTTGACCTAATACCTTGATGAAGGTGGCAACTGCTAGTTTTCTCACTTCACTTTTGCTTTTGGGTTTTGACAGCTAATTTTATGTTTGCCTCAAGTGAACAGGCAATCCTTGTTGCCTAGTGAATCCCCAGTTCTCTAGACCTCTCCTAGAGATGGCAGAAACTTTTTCTCAGTTGTCAATTTCTTAAATAAAATGCCCTTGTATAGCAACCTATTTTGCACCAGATGCTAGGTCTGTAACTGCCAGAAGTCTTTTTTTTAAAGATTTAAAAAATTTTTAAGTCATCTCTTCATCCAACATGGGGCTCAATTTCACAATCCCAAGATCAAGTTGTGTGCTCTGCTAACTGAGCCAGCCAGGTACCCCTTATCATAGCCAGAAACCCTAATGTTGCTTTTAGTCCACAACTCTAAAATGCCATTTTTCTCTGTGATGACTTTTTGTTTACTTTCCCCACAGCTTCTATTACTTTCTAACAAATAATAGGCATATTACGTTTATTGTCTCTCTCCTCTAGAGAGACCCTAGAATAGAAGCTTTGGAAGGGCAGAGATTTGTGCCTTTATGCTTCTCTGACATATTCCCTGAACCTGGAAGGCTACCTTCCAGGTAAGTGTTCAATAAACATTTCTTGAATTAGTGAATCTATCCCAATCTGTTTCATATCAGATTTTTCAGATATTGACAACTACCTGAATTTAAAAGCTTGGCCCATACCTTTCTTGATTTGTGATTATCAAGTTTTAATCTTGAGATGAGACCATGTTCATTCCTATTCATTTTCTTCATGCCCTGCTAACAGAGGTCTAACCTGGGACTCCTACTATCTTCTCAGAAGTATCACAAAAATTTCATGGATCACTCTAGTGGAAGGAAATTCGGGAAGGATGACCTTAACGATTCACATATTTTACATCTCACAAAACCCGGTGTTAAACTCATCCCTTCTATGAAGCCTTGTACAACTTTAACCACTAAACTCCTTTGCCTGGTCTCTGTACTATATTTTGTTTCTCTCTCATTCTGTGCATTTGCACACACATCCTTGTATCCATAGGTGCATGTGAACTTTTTTTCCATTCATGAAAGTATTGTCAGTTTTTGAGTGCAGATAGCAGGTTTACTTGAAAGGATTGCCCAGATTCTACTGGGACCATCCCATTCCTGTCTTGCATGCCCAAATAATTCTCCTCTTTAGATATACAAACTAATTTTGATAGGAGCTCCTGGGTGGCTCAGTCAGCTGAGATTCCAGCTTCGGCTCAGGTCACGTTCTCCTGGTTCATGAGATGAAACCCCACGTTGGGCTTTGCACTGACCGCTCAGTGCCTGCTTTGGATTCTGTGTCTCCCACTCTCTCTGTCCCTCTTTTGCTCGCATTGTCTCTCTCTCTCTCTCTCTCTGTCTCTCTCTCTCTCTCTCTCTCTCTCTCTCTTCCTTTCTCTCTCAAAAATAAACATTAAAAAACTTAAAGAAACAAAGTAATTTTAAAAATCAAGATAATTTTCTTTGGTAAAGGTGAAAATACAAGTTTATTTCTTAGAAACAATGTTTACCACATAATTTTCATAAGACATAAGAGCTGGAGAGCTAGAGAATTTGCTCTTCAAAGATCAGGATCAAAAG
>NC_043717.1:84953770-84967535 GCF_006229205.1 Suricata suricatta
CTCTCTCTTCCTTTCTCTCTCAAAAATAAACATTAAAAAACTTAAAGAAACAAAGTAATTTTAAAAATCAAGATAATTTTCTTTGGTAAAGGTGAAAATACAAGTTTATTTCTTAGAAACAATGTTTACCACATAATTTTCATAAGACATAAGAGCTGGAGAGCTAGAGAATTTGCTCTTCAAAGATCAGGATCAAAAGAATTCTTCAAGGATGTTGGAAGAATGTGAATACCAGTCTCATTTCTCCTTGTGCTGTTTGAGTCTTGGTGGAAATTTTTGGCTCCATCCATGCTGACGAAGTCAGTACACGCAAGTACACTGCGCACTTTCTCAGATGAGTGGCTTTTTGATGCTACATTTGCCACAGTGATTCTGCTTAAGGTAAGACCTTGGAAAAGACAAGTAGCAGCTAAAGGACAAAGCATATGGCATGTTACTTTGTGTCCTCATCTAAGATACCCTATTCAGAAGGGAAATTACAAGCACGAAAATCAGTGATTTGTATTCTTTCAAAGGAAGTAATGGATAGCTTACACAGATACTTTCCTATTCACTGATATTCTGCCAACATAAAATTCAGGTTCAAAACAGTTTTTTATTAGGTTTATTTATTTATTTTGAGGGATGGGGAGAGGCAGAGAGAGATGGAGAGAGACAGAATCCCAAGCATGCTCTGCACGGTCAGTGCAGAGCCCGACGTGGGGCTAAAACTCACAAACCACATAATCATGACCTGAGCCGAAATCAAGAGCTGGATGCTCAACTGACTGAACCACCCAGGTATTTCAGTAAAACTCAGGTTCAAATATCATCTGAAGCTAAAAGCAAAGTAGAAAGGGCATGTGGAGGGTGGAAGGTATGGGAGTAAACAAAGTATGATAGACAAAAATAAAGCTTGTTATATGGATTTAAACGGGTTCCTTCTCAGGATGCCTGGGTGGCTCAGTCGGTTAAGCACCTGACTTTGGCTCAGGTCATGATCTCACAGGTTCATGAGTTCAAGCCCCACATCAGGCTCTGTGCTGACAGTGCTTGTGTCTCCCTCTCTCTCTGCCCCCTCCTCCATATGTGCTCCCTCTCTCTCTTTCTCTCTCGCTCTCGCTCTCTCTCTCTCTCTCAAAAATAAACATTAAATAAATAAGTAAATCAAGTTATTCCTTCTCCATTGCCAAGAATCTCTTTTGATTTATTTGTTCTCTTCCAAACAGAGATGGTGACCCTTTTACAAATGGAGATTTCCTTTATAATTGTAAATGCCCCTTACAAAAGTGTAAATTCCTCTCTGTTTTCATAGTTTCTTCTGTGTCACTGTTTCCCAAAATACTCAGCTCAAAATTATCTTTATGGTAAAGATGCATGTTCTGGAGTGGCATATTTTACCAGCCTTTATTTCTTGGCTTTGTACCTTACTTTAAAAGTTTCCTAGTTCAGAAAGTGAGTTGGTAGACTGCTCCATATCTCATTGAAGTAGTGTCTTTGTCCTAAGAATAGATCAGTCCAGTTAAACAGTTGTCTTTTATTTCTGGAGAGATTGCTGGTACATTCCCAAAGTTAGGCATCTATATGCTGTAAGTAATCTGGTATTTAATGAGGCATTTCTGTGGAAAGGGGGGGAAAAAAAGGAAAAACAAAGGTTAATATTTGGAAACCTAGTTTCTAAATCTGAAGAGCAGCCAATGGAGAGTTCCAGATTTCAGCTCAAAGTATCTTTTGTGGTTTGCATGTCTTTGATGGTGTCATCTGGTGTTCCAGCGAATTTGCACGGCTCATACAGCAACAGGCATAAGAGCTGTCCGTACATGGACTGTTGTGATTGCTCTGAAGTGTATGTCAAATCATCCAGCTTCAGCTTGTAGAGTTTTAGGAAAAAGGCAGTTTTAGTTTTTAGTGAGTCCAACCAAAAGGAACAGAAGAAAATTTGACATACTAGTTTGTGTGGTGTCTCCCTCTATTCGATGGGGGTCCCCACATGTGGGGACCAGCAGCATAGATGGTGAAAGAATTCACCGAGGCAGAACAAAGCAGATAGGAGTTTATTGAATACACCACAGGAGAGTGGTGGGCGGAACAGCAAAGAGAGACTATTTGCACTGAGGCAGTGGCTGGGGGCTGTATTTAAAAGGGGGAAGATGAGGAAGAATGGGGACATAGGGAATTTTTCCTTTTTTGGTAACTGTGCCTGGTTTTAAGTAGCCCTTTGGTTAGTTACGACCTAGAAATACTCTAAGGTGAGGGGTATTCAGCCAGGTGGTCCCCATGGGCCTTTCTACCTTACTCAGGTTTCCATTGCTCAAGCCTAAAAGTTTGTCTAAAAGCGGCCTCTACAATTTGGAAGTTGTAATCAGGTGTTTGAGGAAAATAGAAGAATGTCTCCGTTGTGTGGCTATTACAAGGTGAACAGAGTCTTATCAAAATTATGCAAATAATGACATTGTCATGAAAATAAGAATAGTCAAGAGATTCTAAATTGTGGAAGGAAATGGTAGTGAGGAAAGTTTCCATTCTGTTTGCCAAGAGGTAATTTATAAATGGCTGTAAATTATAAATAGCTTGAGAAAAAGGGTCTCTTTATATTTGGAACACAAAATATTAAATAACTAATAATTTTAAAACAAAATTTCATAAAAATTATAATTCTCTCATCAATTCATTTAATTCAATTGAAGTAAATTTTGTTTTCTTTGATCTTGTGTTAGCAGTTTTGACTCCATTTTTTTATTAGATTATTGTGAATTCTTACACAGTTCAATGGTATCATCTTAAAGTGATCTGAATCCTATACCTAGCAAAGTCTTTTCCATCCATCTCTTTGAGGATGAGCACTTTTGTTTGCAGTTGATGGCAGTAGCTTTTAGGAAAGCATCACAGTAAACAAGAACTGATTGTGAAGGAAAAAAGACTTAAAAATGGCCTTCGGTAAGGATCTAATGAGAGTTAATTACAATATAACTAACAACGAAGTTTGGTTATTTCTGTGACCTACAATATTTTAAGACAATATTTGGAAATATGACTGGCTATATGACCAGTAAGGATGCTGACAAATATCATAGGAATTGCATATAATTTCTGGATCACATGTTAATATAAATATTGTAAGAGTCACCTTAAGGTGGCGACTGAGCGGCCATTTCTCTGTGGGCTGGAGGAGAACACGGGCACAGACGACCCCCGCCCTTCACCTGCAGACCTGGAAGGTCCTGCACCAGTTTGAAAAGAGCCAATCATGAAGCTCCAGCTTCCCATCACCCTGACAGAGGAGGCAACCTATTCCATCCCGCCACGTCCCTGAAAGGCCCTTATTTGATAATCTGCCCTCCCAAGATCAAACTCAGAACCCCCTCACCCATGAACCCCCCACCCATCGCCTATCAGGCGCGACTTCCCTGACTCCCCACTCCCGGGGTCATGGGACCTCACCCGGGAATCGCAGATCCCAATAAAGGCTTTCTTGGCTCCATAACGTGGTCTCTTTGTCCTCCCATCTCTGCCTCCATCTATTAAATCTTACAAATATGAGCATACAAATATAACCTAAAGAAGGCTGAACATCAGTCCTTATTTGAAAATACTTCCTATGCAGTTTAACATAGTGTCTCTTCTTTCTATAAGGAGAGAGAACAGATTCTTATGAGACTGTCTAAGGACTCTCTTTGAAATCCAAAAGTTAGTCCAAACTCTAAAAAACTTAATTTAGAATTTGGTTTGGGGGAAGTTGTTTAAAACGTCAAAAGGTTTAAAATACTTGATTTAATAGAATCACAGGTGACTATGAAAATATAGTTATCTGTTTAATCAAACTGACAATTAAAACCTTTCACAGGCAAATGCACAGTTACAAAGTCAAAGCAACTTTAGCTTTTTCTAAATAGGAAAATGCAGTTTTCTTAAGTAATCAAAGACCCAATAGGAACAACATGAAACGCAGGAAATTATTTTGATAAGACATAAAATCTTTGTTTTCTAAGTGAATCACTGAATAGATGAAAAAAATCTTGTATAATAATCCAAGAAAACTTCTCCATTTCTGTCTCTCCATCCCCCTTTCTATTTACATTTAGTGCTTCCTCTTTATTCTCCTCTCTCTCATGCGGAACAATCAATTATTCTACTCTAGGAAAAATTATTCTCTTTTCCCTTAACAAAAATACATTTTTCATACCTTATGGCTTAAAAAAACAATCTTCCATACCTTATAGCTTTCCTTACCAAAAGCACATTTATTAAACGGCAATAAATGGCATTTTCCTAGCAACAGTTTGCCCCTCAAGGTCCTGAAAACCTTGTTTCGAAAATTCCTTAAACACATACTCTATCCCTGACCCTCTCCCAAACGTAGGGCATATGATGAGTTACCTGTCACAGCCCCAGTTTAGCTCGTCCTGCCCACGGGTCCTGTCCCCGAGCTTTAATAAAATCACCACTTTGCACCAAAGACGTTTTCAAGAATTCTTTCCTGGCCGTCAGCTCTGGACCCCATGAACCCCACCATCACCCCAAAACTTCATCACCAGCACTATTTTTAAATGTGGCACAAGACATGTTTACTAACAGACCCAAATGTCTACTAATAAATAACCTAAGTATCTCTAGTCTCTCTATAAAAATTTAGAAGCAAAAAGTAGATAAACATAAAGCTATATTCAGTGTTAATGCTTCAGTATTTTATTTGAAAAAGAGCTAGATAATAAATATCCATCATTTAACTTTAATGTAGCAAAACTCCAAGAGAGTATGTTACCAAAGAGATTTCAGAATTATTTTTAAGTAGACATATTAAAAAGATCTTATAAAGCATAATTGCTGAAAAGTTCATTTATAACCTTTATCCTACTTAAATCTATTTAATTCAGTTTTTTAAAAACAGTTTTGCTTATATTAGTCATGACTATTCATGAAAAATTAAACAGCTAGCTATCATCTTAAGTTGATTTCCTTGCTGTCAAATTTTGTAACACAGAGATAACATTTCTCTAGTACCTAGGTAGATTAAATGTTATATGTGTAGGGGCCAAGGACAGGTTACCCCAAGGTGGGCCTCTTTGGCATGAATATTATTTTGAGTTAAAAGTTATCAAGCATAACAGGTGTAGGAAAAGCTCTCTTCTTGGTCTGCAACTGCCTAAATTTAGGCAGGAAAGAAGAGCCTATAACAGGAAGAGAGCTATTAACAGAGACTCCCTTTTACCTAAGGAACTCCTCTGCATAATAGAGCAACCTTATTTCTTTTTTTCAAACATCTTTCACCTTCTTGCTTTGAATCCTCAGGTGCCTACTCCTCTCTTTAGCTCATAAAAGCTTCATGTTGCCTCACTGTTTTTGTAATTTCACACCTACATGGATTCACCAGACTTATGCCTATTAAATTTAATTATCTCCTGTTAATCTGTCTCATAACAATTTGATTCTAAGTCCAGCTGGAAGGACCTTTTAAGGAACAGAAATTCTTGCTCTTTGACATATGTTGTAATGCCCAAGATTTCAATATCAGCTCCAAAAACCAGAGACCACCAGAGAGACTGAGTCATGCATGCAAAAGCAAAGGGCAGTTTTATTACAGCTTAGGCTCACGGGGCCTAAGTTCGGTCTCACAGCCTTCACCAACGCAGTGGATCCATACTGAGAGCCCCGAACAAGGGCTGAGTAGGGTTTTTATGGGGCTTTGGAAGGGGGAGTTACAAGAAATCGTGACATCCAATCATTATTGCACAACAGCATTGGCAGCAACTTTAACCATACACATTGTTCAGAGCGTTCGTTACTTTTGGCGGGACCCAATCGCAATATTTAGGGTATCTTTGATTATTGGTATTAACAAATTACAGAACGAGTTCAGGGTCTTGTTTGGTGACTATCAGGCTAACTTTAACATTAGGTAACAGGGTCCTATCTAAAGTTCCCATCTGCAGGCCTCACCCTTAGGAATGTGGAGAGTGGTAGCTGGCCTTCCCTGATTGGATATTGCAAAGTGGTCTCCTGTTCTAGGCAATGTGTAACTGTCTAATAGTTCCGGAGAGACTGACCCTTAGACCTTCTAGTTTAGAGGGGGACCTCTGTCATGGAGTCTGTTAGGTTCAGACTTAGTCCTTACAATGTGTGCATATGTTTAATGCTAACGGATATGAAGGTGTAGTCATTTTTTGTGTTGTGTTTTGTTTTGTTAAACTATTAGTGTTCTCATTTGTGAAAGATTAACATATGAACTTGAAAAGCATTTGGATTAGTTCCCACTTTTCTAAGAGAATATTTAATTTATTTGCTTATTTTTCTTTTTGCCAAGTAAATAGAACTCTTTTACAAATTAATTTTGGCAGTACCAACAGGAGGTAGAAAAACACCACATATGTGTGGGTATATCAACATACAAACAGGAACCCTACAGACAGGCCCCAACAGGGGTCTTATGGCTTTCATTAAAAAATTTTAGGCATGTATCAGGTATAATAACACAAAAGTTACTAATTTAGAAAAGAATAAGTGAAATCCAAATTGTGTTTCTGGCAGATGGAATAAGTTAAATTTCCCCCACTCAGATAACTAAAACTTTCTACTAATATTTTTAGAGAAGACCTTTAAGATTTTTTATTTGCCCATTTTGTTTCCAATTATCTCCTCTTTCCCCCCCATTCTGGGGAGCTATCTCCCTGAAGTTCACATTACAAAGGGATTCTTCTTGGATCTCAGAGAAGACTGGGGGAGAAAATTTGTATCTCAACTGTGACAAGAAAGGATATAACTTTTCTCCCAGAAGGAGTTGTGGGTTCTATTTGTCTATTATCACAGATCTGGGGTAATTAAGTTCATCCTTTTTATTTTTTTCTTAATTGCAGGACAGTTCTGTTTCAAATGAGGTGACCTTTTACAATATCCGCAAACATTTTGATATTAATAGGGGAGCTTTAGGGATTGGTATGAAAGGTAGGTAGGCTTTGAATTGTTTCTAGAGCTACATTTCTATTCTTGTAAAGACTGTTAGAAAAGGATAGTTGTTGTGTAATTCCTCAAAGAAGTGGATCTGTAGCCAGAATATTAAAGGGCAGAGCCACAAATGCAACTATATTATCTTCAATTTATTTATTTGTATCAGGCAGATTTCCAGCTAAGATGGAAATCAAAAGACTTCTACGTTTTAGATTTAGAGCTATGTGTCTTGGTAATGTTTTAATAAATTGATCCACAAGGAACTAAAGAGGTTTCTTTCCCTTTGAGCACAGTGTTCCATTTTAGCAGATGAGAGAATACCTTTAAAAAAAATAGGTCCAGAGTGATGTCAGCAAGATGGTGGAGTGGGAGATCCCCACACTCATTACCCCACATAGAACAACTGGGCAGCTGACCATTGGGATTTGTGGTTAGATATATGTAGATTTGAATCTAGTTCTGCCATTCATGTACTATGTGACCTTGGGTAAAACACTAATTTATTGTTGAGTGTCAAATTCAGTATTTGTATAAGGAACATGATGATACATGTCTTACATGATCACTTCAGCGATTAAATGTGATTGTGTATGTAATGCTCCTAATAAATGCTACATTATAAATAATAAACAATGATTATACCTGTTTTAATTGATTTTCCTAGACTCTAAGAGTCTACCTTCAGAACCATATCTGTTTTTCCACCCAATCACCTAATTCAGAATTTCTTTATCATTTGCCAAAGGACTGGATTAATCCCCTAATCAGTGTCCTTATCCTTTAAATTTTGGTTGAGTGATTCTATAATATTTTGAAGATATTTTAAATACAACCATAGCCTTTTACTCAGAAATAAGTTGCAAATGAAGGACTCCATGATTCCAACATTTACCTTGCGGATTTGCCTCTCTCGAACAATATCATAGCAAGTAGTTCCAGGAGAACTCAAAGGATTTGCTTCTGTGTGCTCAAGTTATTTGTGAGAGAAAAAGTAATTGTGAGTGAATGCTGCCTTACCAAAACACAGAAAAAAACCCTTGTATTTTCCCTTTTAAATACTAATTCTTTCTATGCCTTAGCCATCAATGCTGACATAATGTTCCTTGAAGACAAAGGGCGGTAAGAAGCATAGCCGTGCTCTCAGACACTGTCAGCAGATGGCTGGAGCGCATGCTGTGACTCCCTAGGCTGGCATTTACACTTTCTGACCCGTCCAGAGAGTAACCATGCAGTGATAAATATTCAAACATCAAAGGTATCTCTGTTTCTTTTTCTGAAATTCAGTATCTGTGAAGATTCGTCTTTTAATGCCTCTGATTCATTTCCATTCTTCTTGAGAACTCACCACACCTGAGCTTTTAAGCCTACTCGGTACAAAATGAGTGTTAGCAACTTGACAAACTTTTATTCTGGCTTTGTGACTAGGGCCCTTAGGCTGTGAAGCACTCTTTAAAGGATGGATTTGTTTGTAGCAGATGTAGACACTTGACTTGTTTCCAAAAAGGAATCTGTGTCAGCTTGCCAAGGAGCACAGGAGTCCCTCTGAATGTATGAGCAGTGTCATCATTGTCCTTGAGGGAGAACACCTGCTGTGGTGCCATCACCAATTAGCTCTTCTCTTTCTCCCCCTCTTCCTCTCCAGGAGGCACACTCTTTAGTTGCTTCTGTTCTCAAGTTTCACAGGATTGTTTTCTGTGGGGAACCATGTGAATCAATACTACATGGTCTTTCTAAAATGTCTGTGACTCCTTGGATACAGAGACTACGTGGTCTTCTGTGGCACCATCTATGCAACCAAAATGGTGTTTTTTTAAAGAAGTCTGAGGACTTTACAAGTCACTTATTAAAAAAGTAAAATATGTGACTGATCATTAGATTATTTTTTATAATTAAACATTGAAATTTATCTCAATCTAGTGAAAACTGTTTGGTTTGAAAGCAGTTATATAAAGAGTAATTTATTTCCCCTAAAGCAGGTCTTATTAAGTATCATGATATTTTCCTGATACAGGGTTCCCAATGTCTAATATGTAGATTGCAGACTAGCCATAGCATAAACAATCGAAAGAGCAGATTATAGGTGTTTTTTGCATGGTCCACACTACTGTGTTGGTCTTTGTGATGTTTTAACTTTTATTTAGTTACAGATATTTAAAATCAGGAAATTTCATATATTGACTGCAAAAATTGCTTCTTTTGAACATAAAAATATAGGGTCTGGTACACTGGGTCTGCATTCTTTTATAACATTTGGGACTGAGTGATGGCCTGTAGTGAGGCATGCACTTTACATTCTTCCACTATCTTCATCCCTTTCTGTTGTCTCTTTGACTATAAAGCTTAGTGTTCATTGCCATTTATCATCTTAAATATAGCCTTTGAGCATGAAATCCTTGGTATGTCTTTAAGGTGCCTTTGATGTATCATGTATCTAAGTCTCAAAAAAATTAATGTCTACATTTGTGGATCTTTGGGTAGAGAAAATATAGGGCATCAGTATAGCCCTATGTATCAGTTTCCTACTGCTGTTGTAACAGACACATTAGTACAAATTTAATGCTCTAAAACAACCAAATCATTCTCTTATAGCTCTGATTGTCAGATATCTTAAATGAATCTTAGAGGTGAAAACCAAAATGAATACAGTGCTGATTCTTTCTCCAAACTAGGCTTGGAGTCTTTAAGACTCCAGACGAAGAATCCATTTCCTTGCCTTTTGCATCTTTTACACCGTGTTCTTTGGCTTGTGGTCTATCCCTCACATTGCTCCAATCTCTTATTTCCATTGTCATACTTTCTACACTGACTTTGATCCTCCTACCTCCCTTTTATAAAAAGACCTATGTGATTATATTCATCTCCTCAGGAAAATCCAAGATAACTTCCCAATATTAAGATGCTTACCTTAATCATACCTATAACGTTCCTTTTGCCATGTAAGATAACTTATTCATAGGTTCTAGAGATTAGGATGTAGACACGTTTATGTGCCATCATTTAGCCAGCCATACTGTGTCTACACTCAGGCAAACCGTTCATGAAGGAAAAGTTATTACTGAGGGATGTTTATTCAACAGAGACTTTTCAACTTAAAGCGATGTCCATAATAAAGAAATGGTACAGAATTTAGGAGGAGAGAGTCAGCTCTCTGTAGCTACCCAGCAAAAAATTACAGAGGCATATTTATTCTGATAAGTTGCAACTTAAAAATTATTTAAGGGGCACTTGGGTGGCTTGGTCGGTTAAGTGTCCAACTTCGGCTCAGGTCATGGTCTCACAGTTTGTGGGTTCAAGTCCTATGTCAGGCTCTGTGCTGACAGCTCAGAGCTTGGAGCCTGCTTTGGATTCTGAGTTTCCCTCTCTCTCTGTCCCTCCCTGGCTCATGCTCTGTGTCTCTCTCAAAAAATAAATAAACATTAAAATTTTTAATTCTTTAAAATGATAAATTTGTGGGGTGCCTGGGTGGCTCAGTCGGTTAAGCGTCCGGCTTTGGCTCAGGTCATGATCTCATGATTCGTGGGTTCGAGCCCCGCGTCAGGCTCTGTGCTGAAAGCTAGCTCAGAGCCTGGAGCCTCCTTCAGATTCTGTGTCTCCCTCTCTCTCTGACCCTCCCCTGCTCGCACTGTCTCTTTCTCTCTCAAAAATAAGTAAAAGACATTAATAAAAAAAATTTTAAGTGATAAAGTTGTTAGAAATTTTAGCTTATCTGTCACAAACCTAAACTTCGTCACTATTTTATTCACACAAATGTCTCCATTTAGGAATTTTCAGTCAGTGAGACTTTTAAAAAATTTTTTATGTTTATTTATTATTGAGAGAGACAGAAACAGAGCATGAGTAGGGGAGGGGCAGAGAGAGAGAGGGAGACACAGAATCCGAAGCAGGCTCCAGGCTCTGAGCTGTCAGCACAGAGCCCGATGCGGGGCTCGAACCCACAAACCATGAGTTCATGACCTGAGCTGAAGTTGAACACTTAACTGACTGAGCCACCCAGATGACCCTCAATGAGACATTTTTAGGTTGACCTTTGACTCCCTTCCTTATCTGTAAATGCAGCAATAAAAGATGCTTCCTTAAACAGAAATGATGCTTATAAACAAGCTAACCATTCCTGTGGATCAGAAATTGAAAACGAACACACAGATGTAAACAAAGGTTACCATTATGGCCCACTAAACCTAAGGACTGGAAGTATGTAGAAATGTCCCAGAGATTAGTTACTGTGGAGGACAAAAGTGCTGCTCCTAGGACTAGACAAATGATCAATGAGTGAAATCAAAGGCCTGCGGTGGTGTTCTGCCTACCATGAATAGAACCCGAAAAGATTCTGTTACTGTTGTCCTGAGCAACAGATATTATAAAGTTTAATAATTGAACTGATGGGGAGAAGCAGAAAAAGTCACAGAAAAGAAGGACCTGGATTACCCAAACTACATGCTTAGTGACTCTGTCTTACCCCGGATTTGCAGAAAACAGATCATGAGGCAGAGTGCTATTTTTTTTAAATTATGGAGTCCTATCTGAGGAGTGGAACAAACAAATGAACAAAAGAAAACAAAATGAAAGGAAAGAAAAGAAAAGAGAAGAAAAGTAAAGAAAAGAAGCCTGAGGCAGAGAAAGAGGAAAAGTCAATATCAGGTTGAGATACCAAACCTGCCCCCACTAAATTCAACTAGTTTCTCAATCTTACAGAATCTTCTTGCAGGAGCCCAAATAATTGTTTCTTGGACAAGTCCACTGTGGGGAGAAAATAAGAAGACTTTAGACGCCAGCTCCTATCTTACATTGGTGAAAGTTTTATCCCTCAGATTTTAATTCCAACCCTTCAGTGGAGCATGTGCTGATATAAGCTTCAGTATGAAGCCTTAGCAAAGAAAATGAAGGATCCTAATGCCTACTGAGGTGAGATCTATTCAGAAAGTTCGCATTTGAAGTTGGACACTCAGTGACAGCTTGCTAGAATCAATGGCCAAAGACCCTAAAGACAAATGAAGCTTAAGAATCTAAAAAACCACATGAAAGCCATTTGACACATTGGAATTGTTATATTTTGTATACTGCTGTGGCTTCATGGATTCCAAGTCACTAATATAAGATGTCGCTCTGGGGTAGAATGAAAAGAAAACCCTGCTCAAGGTGACCCTTCTTAGTAAAATTTCAAAGTATAAAAGAACAGATAACATTAAGAAATACAATTACTTAAGTGATGAGAAATAAATGTATTTACACATAACAAAGGACAAATAATAGATCAAATTCAAGTCACACCAGACCATATGTTTAATATCTTGTAAGATGGATTAAACTATCACTCACTAAATGTTTTTATACAGCCAGAAAACTAAAGATAGCTTATACATTTTGAAATAGCAAAACTAATAAAAATAATAATATCTTGTGACACATGAAAATTATATGAAATTCAAATTTCAGTGTCTGTACATAAAGTGTTTTCGAAAAATAGCCATTATTTTTACCTATTATATATGATCGTTTTCACATTATAAGCATACAGCTAATTACTTGCCACAGACAACATATAGCCTGAAAAGCCCCATATATTTACTATTTGGTTCTTTACAGAAACGGTTTGGTGAGTCCAGATCTAAGACATAAAGAAAAAGAAAATCCAAGAAGAATATTAAGTTATGAAATAAAAGCATGCAACTATGAATCATGAACAGATGGACATGAAAAATAAGTGATTGGAAACTCAGTAAAGGAAACATATAGTCATTTAAATGAAAAAAAACCCTAAAAAATGGAACTGGCTCTATTTTTAACAAAGGTAAAAAAATATTCATGAATGGTAAACTAGTACTGGGGAATTAGAACACATGGCAGACAAAAAGAAGAAAATATGAAAGAAAAAATAACTTTGGAAAACTCATGAGCTCACAAAAAATTCAAAAGAATCAAGAAAAAATTCCTGGAGGGGTGCCTGTGTGGCTCAGTTGGTTGAGTGTCCGACTTTATCTCAGGTCATGATCTCACGGTTTGTGAGTTCAAGCCTCATGTTGGGCTCTATGCTGACAGCTCAGAGCCTGGAGCTTCTTTCAGATTCGGTGTCTCCCTTTGTCTATGCCCCTCCCCTTCTTGTACTCTGTCTCTGTCTCTCTTTCAAAAATAAACATTAAAAATTTTTTAAAAAAGAAAATACTCTTGGAATTAATAACCAATTATAGCAAGGTTGCAGGGTTAAGGTTAATATAGAAAAGTCAGTCAATAGTTTTCCTATATGCTAGCAATGAATAAGTGGAATTTGAATTTAAAAACATGATACCAGTTACATTAGCACTCCAAAAATGAAATGTTTAGGTATATATCTAATAAAAGTACATACAATATCTATAATATCTATAATGAGGAAAACTAAAAATGTCTGGTAAACAAAATCAAAGAACTAAATAAATGGAAAGGTACTCCATTTTCAAGGATAAGATTCAATGTGGTCAAGCATCCCAATTTGATCTATATATTCAATGTAAGCCCAATGAAAATCCCAGGAAGATAGTTTATAGATACTAATAAATTGCTTCTTAAGTATATACAGGAAGGTGAAACACTCAGAATAGTCAACACAGTATTGAAGGAGAATAAAGGTGGGAGATTGACACTACCTGACCTCAAGACTTGCTATAAATCTACAGCAATCAAGACAATGTGGTATTGGAGAAATAATAGACAAGTAGATCAGTAGAACAGAATAGATAATCTAGAAATTGACTCATTACATGATCAATTGATGTTTGATAAAGGAGCAAAGGCAGTACAATAAATGAAGATACCCTTTTTTTTAAATCTAAAGATCTGTTTTATTTTTTTTCCATAATATTTTATTGTC
>NC_043717.1:84967635-85100571 GCF_006229205.1 Suricata suricatta
CTTACACCATACACAAAAATAAGATCAAAATGGCTGAAGGACCTGAATGTGAGACAGGAAACCATCAAAACCCTCGAGGAGAAAGTAGGGAAAAACCTCCTAGACCTCCAACGCAGCAATCTCCTACTCGACACATCCTCAAAGATACACTTTTCAATGAAAGGCGCTGGAACAAATGGACACCCATATGCAAAAAAGGAATCTGGACACGGACTTTACACTCTTTATGAAGATTAAATCAAAATGGATCCTAGACCTAAATGTAGAACAAAAACTCTAAAATTTCTAGACAAAACTCTAGGAGAAAACCTAGATGGCCTTGGGCAAGGTGATAACTCTCTAGGTACAACGCCAAAAGCTTGATCTATGAAAGAAGTGATTGATAGGCTGGACTTTATTAAAATGCATAATTTCAAAAGGGTCAAAAGAAAAAGAAAACAAGCCACAGAGTAGAAGAAAATATTTGCAGGAGACATATCTGATAAAGGACTTTTACTCACAATAAATGGAGAGCTCCAAAAACTCAACAACAACAACAACAACAAAAAATCCCAAAAACACACTTCAAAAATGGGCCAAAGATCTTACCAGACACCTTACCAAAGAGGATACCCATATGATAAACATATGAAGAGATCCTTCACATCATAGGTCTTCAGGGAAATACAAATTAAAACAACAAGAAAGTCCCAATACATACCTATTAGAATGGCCCAGATCCAGAACATTGGCACTGCCAAAAGCTGGCAAGGATGTAGAGCAAGGAAAACTCTCATTCATTTCTGGTGCGAATGCAAAATGGCACAGTTGCTTTAGAAGACTGTTCAATGGTCTCTTACAAAACTAAACATACTTTTACTATACAATCCAATAGTCATATTCATTAGCATTTACCCATAGGTGTTGAAAACATCTGTCCACACAGAAACCTGTACATGAATGTTTATAGCAGCTTCTTTGATAATTGCCCAAACATGGAAGGAACCAAAATATTCTATAGTAAGTGAATTAATAGTTATATATTCAAACAATGGAATATTATTTATCACTGAAAGGAAAGGAACTATTAAGCCATGAAAAGATATGGAGGAATTTTCACTGCATACTACTAAGTGCAAGAAACAAATTTGAAAATTGTATATACTGTGTGATTCCAACTACATGGTATTCTAGAAAAAACAAAACTATGGAGGCAGTAAAAAGATCCTTTGTCACATGGGTTAGGGAGTTTTTCAGGATGAGTAGGTGGAACACATGGAATTCCTAGGACAGTGAAACTACTCTGGATGATTGTATAATGGTGGATACAAAGCATTATATATTTGTCTAAGCATATAGAAAGGACGCTCTCAAGAGTAAACCCAAAGGTAAACTATGGACTTTGGGTGATTATCATTTTTCAATGTAGGCTCATGACTTGTAACACGTATACCATTCTATGGGATCTGTGAGACATTATCAAACCCACCAGTATTACATTATATGAGTCCAATGAGAGGAGGAGAGAGAATCATGGGCAGAAAGAATTTTTGATGAAAAAATGAACCAAATCTTTTAAAAATTTGATAATTTGATACAATACATAAATTTACACATCTTAACTTCAGTTTCTTTTTCTTTTATTATAAAGGCGCCAGTTAGATTGGGTTAAGGCCCCACCCTTATGACCTCATTTAAATTTAATTACCTCTTTAAAGGTCGTATCTCCAAATACAGCTCCATTGGGGGTTAGGGCTTAAACATATGAAATTTGAGGGGCCGCTATTCAGTCCCTAACACTTGGGTAGTCCAAGAACACAATTACAAAATTATAGGTTTTCGTATCTGATCCACACTTTTATTATATTTATGTCACTTTTTAAAAATGTTTATTTATTTTTAAGAGAGAGATCAGATGAGTGGTAGAGATAGAAGGAAAGAGAGAATCCCAAGCCCCACATTTGATGTGGGGCTTGATTTCAGGAACTGTGAGATCATGACCTGAGCCAAAATCAAGAGTTGGATGCTTAACTGACTGAGCCACCCAGGTGCCCCGTCACTTTTTCTTCTCTTGGATAGTTACATTAGCCAATGTTCCAGGAAACATTTAAGTAATAGTAATGGTGGTAGTCCTTCTGCCTAATTCTGGTCTTTAATATAAAGCAATTATAGTTCTCCACCATTAAGCATGATATGATATACATATGCATATAAGCATCTGTTATTTATATGTGCATATATAATATGTGTGTGTGTATATATATATATATATATATATATATAATTAAAACATACCCATTACTATTTCGCTATTTACTAAAGATATTCTTTCTTTCATCTGCTTGCTTATCTGCTTCCTTTCTTTACTTTTATCATTCTACTCATGAAGTTTAGCTCTTATTGAATAGCTTCTTAGAATTTATTGAAATCAGTGTGCTCTTTCCTGCTTTATGCTTAATATGGTGAATTATATTAATACATTTTATAATAGTGAACGATTTTTACATTTCTATAATGCAAACAAAATCACTTGATTTTGGTGGATTATTTTACCACAGTTTTTGAATTATATTTTTATTTTATAGATGATTTCTGCTTCATGCAAATTAGACTCTCCTTTTCATTCTATTTTTTTACAGATACAGATAAAAATAAAAGTATCATTTGGCTACTTTCCTTATTTTTCTATGTTCTCTTAAAATTTAATTATATTGGGATTTTCTGCTCCTTGAAAGTTTGATAGAATGTGCTTATGAAATTCATTGGCACTTTAAAATGTGGGGAGATGGACATGTTAGCTCTTAGAAAATCATAGCAGACCAGTTAGTAGATACAATTGGGAAGATTTGGAAACCACCTTCAGTCAACAGTTTTTGTTAAAATACACTTTCCAATAAAAACCACCCACTTTATTCTGGTTTTCAAATTTCTATTTGTCTTGTTTATTGCATAATGTTTATCATAGCCAGTTCTTTGTCATGGATTTTAGTTTCTTTATTCATTCTTTGGTAGTTTATTGTTTCAGCAAATATATATTGAAGATTGAAATGAGATGGTTTCTATCAATTTAATCTGTTCCTTTCACTGAGCCACAGTCAGTTTTCTGTATATATCCTAAAATTTTTATTGAAAATTAGTCATTTGACTATTTTAAAGGGTAACTCTGAAAATTGGGTTCTCTTCCTTCCCCAGGGTTTGCTGTTTTTATTCTTTCTTGCTTATTTGCTTCCTTTCTTTTTATTTATTTATTTATTTGTTTGTTTTTCAATTTATTTTGAGCAAGAGAGAATATGAGCAGGGGAGGGGCTCTGTCAGCACAGAGCTTAATGCAGGGCTTGATCCTACAGTGATGAGATCATGACCTGAACTTGAGTCAAGTGTCAGACTCTCAACCAAATGAATCACTTTCTTTCTTTTGATTACTGAAAGCATTAGTAGTCCATTTGCTTTGTGATTTTCCAAATTATTTTGCAAAACTATTCCTTGTTGTATTTGATACTCGAAGTCTTTCTTCCTTTACCTCATGTTCAGCTAATCTTTTGACAGAGATTTCCCTGAATAGCAGGAAGTAAAATAAACAAGACACCAAAATTAAAAAAAAAAAAAAAAGAAGAAAGAAAGAAGCCGACAAACAAAAAGAAAATAAATAACCTCCCCCAGTCTTTGCAGATTGGCTCTGTGCTGATACACTCTTTTAGCACTTAGCTACACTTGCTCACCTGGGGATCTGCCCAAGGTGAAAGCCTAAGACCTCCTCAGGTGTTTCCTGAGCATGTATATTATCGGAGATGTATGTGACTTTCTAAATTTCCTCCTATACACTGTTGCTTTTGAGCTAATTTCCCACAGTCTCACCTTATGCCTTAAATGATCTGTATCACGTATTTACCAATAATCTTTTGTTCCAAGCATCACAGGGCGGGGGTAAAGGGTGGTCTATAGCTCACCTTGCAGCTTTTTTTTTTTAATGTTTAGTTATTTTTGAGAGAGTAAGAGAACATGTGCGCGCATGAGCAGGGGAAAGGCAGAGAGAGGGAGACAGAGGCTTTGAAGCAGGGTCCACACTTATAGCAGAGAGCCCAATGTGGGGCGGAACTCACAGAAAGGTGAGCTTATGATCTGAGCCCAAGTCATCGCCAACTTTTATTGGCAGTGCCCACTGCTTTTCCTGTCTGACTTCTGAAGTAGGGCCAGAGTCAAACACCATACATCAGTCTTTCAGGTATCCCTCATATAGGTTAGAACACAGGTACCCAATAAACCTTTGTTTTGCAGACAGATCCAGACAGTTATGTTTGTTTGTTTTAATATTGTTGAGAAGAGAGCTTAGAGCCTTCCAGTCTACTATTTAGCTCTGTAGTAGGTTAACTTCTGGAATGTAATAGGTTAACTGCCTCATCTTGGTTCTGTAACTTCACCAGCTTGCTAAATAGATAGATAACTTGTTGCTAAACACTCCTGGTTGCTAAGATCTGACCAAGACCATGCCTACATGAAGAAAATTCACTTAGTAACTGTCTAACTATGATTGGTCATCTTAAAAGAACAAAGAATTTTAAATTGATAGGTTCCCGCCAAAACTAGCATCTGTGTGTCACAATGTAATTGGCTACCATGGAATGCTGTGAATGTAATTGGTTAAGTAAATAATGAAGTATTCTGTCTATATAATCTCACTGCAGCCTTTGTTTGGGGCCATTTTCTTCTCTTTAAGACCAAGAGACCAGGTTTGGCCCGGCCATAAATAAAATCTTGACTTGCTTCAATTTGGCATTTTACCAAATCGACATCACCCTGTTTCAACATCCATATGGTCCTCCTCTAGCTTATAAAAGGTATTGGTTATCAGTTTTTGTGTCTTTTTGAATTATTTTGACTATCTTGATGAGAACTTAGTAAAAAGCCTACCAAAAACTTATAACCCCTTACCAAGTTGCTTTGGATGTTCAGATACGTCATTTTTAATGTATACAAAAAACAAATTCATAAATTTTCCTTCCAACTGGTGACTTTTGTGTTTAGCTTTCTTGGTTCCACAAAAAGAACAAATGAAAATCCAGTTTTTCCAGTTGGAAAATCTCCTGTCAATGTTGACCCTTCTTGTAGCCTTGTATGATACTTTGCTAGGACCTGCTGATTTCATTGTACCTACCAAAATATGAAATAAAATGTCTGAAACCTCTAGCTCTAATCTCCCATTCCCTTGTCCCTCCCCTGGTCCAATACTGTTTACACCCCAGGATAGAATATCACTTCATTGAATGATTACCCTATCCCTTGGAACTCTCTTATCTCTAAATTCCTATCACACTTACATTATAAACGTAGATTATAATACTTATGCTCAACTGTCTCATGTTGTTATCTTTCGAATGAAAAGTCAGAGGGAAGAGAGAAGGAAATTAACATGAATTGAGAATTTCCTACCTCTCAGTTTTAGACATATGAGAGTTTAGATAACTTGTACAAAGTTACATAATTGGTAGGGAGGTGAACAAAACTGAGTCTGCCAGGCTGCAGTATGCATCACGTTTCCAATACACAGGCTGTCTCAGAATAGGTAGTATCTTATAAGAGCTTTAACATCTTTACCATTCTTCCACCTCTAATCTTATCTTTCCATTTTTGCTACCATTCGCTTCAGGTTCACATCACTTCACCCCTGCAATAGTCTCATAATTTTCCCATTTTCCCCCACCTACTTCCAGCCTTATACACAGAGTCAAAATGACATACAAAACAAAACAACTAAACACCAAACTCTCAACATTTCACTTCTTCTCATAACTGGTCATTGTGCATTGGCCCCAGGGGACAGTGTGCATCCCTTTAGTCGAGAATTCAATGCCCCCGCTGACTTTGAGCCCTCTCTTAATGACCCCATTTATAAATCCCATATGTCATACACACCAAAATGCTATTACTAATATTTCCACTGCATCATATACAATTTTACTGTTTCAGGCTTTTAAAAAGTTTCATGTGGCTGTGCTTGCTGGGATAGCATACACACAGTCTCTTCTTCACATGTTCAGATTCTCCTCAATGCTTAGTTTATATGCATTGGAAAAGCAGAAAAGACTATAGCAGACGATAGAAACTGATGAGTCGTATCTGATGTTACCTGATAAATGGTATGCTTTGTAAAAATGTATCTTCTCAAATCTCCATATGCAACTGGCATAGCATAGATGTCCAACAATTGCTTATTGAATGAATGAACCAATGCCTCGGTGTAGATGACTGAAAAGTAATTTAAAGTGAAATCACCTCTCTCCCCTTTTCTTCATATTGTACTTAAAAAAATGAGAGAATCACTCCTGAATATGATATATAAATATAAAATATAAGATCGCTCCCTGACATGCAGCATAGTGTAGTGTTTTAGAACACCGACATGGAAATCAAACAACTGAGGTTTAAATTCTTATTATAATAATTATTAGGTATAAGACCTTGGATTTAACCTCTTTTTTCATTGTAGTTTCCTCATCTGTAAAATAGGGATAGACATAGTTCTCACTGCATAGTGTAGTTATAAGGCCTGAAATGTCTTTATTTCTAGAGCTTGCTCTGCTCTAGAACTCAGACATAATGTCCAGACTGAAATGAACCTTTGAAGGCGTAGAAATTTGTCTGTGGTATTTCAGTAGGAACCACAATAACCATTCTATCACATCTGGGAATTCCCTTAATTTCCCTAGATTGAAGCTAGGTTTCTCTGTATTCCTATAATCATGGTCTCATGAACTGAGTCTCAACCAAGGCTGCTATATACAATTTTTTCTACTTTCAACACTTTTACTCTTTATGTTAGAAATGCCACTAATTAACAAGCACTAATATAAGCTTATAATCATGACTTGTCCTTTACTGATACAAAGAGGCCTCATAAGTTTTTATTGAGCTGTGAGGATTGTATATGTATTTTGTCACATATTAAGGCCAGACTCTGGTGTACACTTAAAAGTATAAAATATCCTACTTTTTGAAAAATTTTCCTGAAGCTACATCAGTTGTATTAAATGGTATCTTTACTAAGAAATAACTAATTTTAAATATAATTTGTCTCCTCTGCAATGCATCCTTATTTTTCTTAAGTTTATTTATTTATTTTGAGAGAGAGAGAGAGAGGGGAAGGGGCAGAGAGAGAGAGGGAGAGAGAGAGAGAGAGAGAGAGAGAGAGAGAGAGAGAGAGAGAGAGAGAGGATCCCAAGCAGGCTCCCCTCAGTGCAGAGCCTGATGTGAGGCTTTATCTCACAACTGTGAGATTATGACCTGAGCATATATCATGAGTCAGGTTCTTTTTTTTCTTTAATGTTTATTCATTTTTGAGAGACTGAGAGTGAGCAGGGGAGGAGCAGAGAGAGAGGGAGACACAGAATCAGAAGCAGGCTCCAGGCTCTGTGTTGTTAGCACAGAGCCTGACACAAGGCTCAAACCCACAAATGGTGAGATCCTGACCTGAGCCGAAGTTAGACCCTTAACCAACTGAGCCACCCAGGCACCCCACTGCAATGCATACTTCTTCATGCTACCCTCCATTATGACTCCATTAGGGCTGGAATTATTTCCAAGAATAAAACGAGTGTAATGAAGTGGGTGCTAACAGGCAGGATGGTGAAAATGCTCCTTCCTAACAAATTATCAACACATTCTTCTGATCTTGAGTTTGTTAATTCTTTATGGGGAGGGAGAAAGGCTTCCTCATCACATCTCCAAATATTGAAAAAACGAATCTTCCTAGGAACTAGAATATAGTAAATTATAGCTGAATAAAAACCAGTCCAAATAAGCAGAGAGCAATATAATACACCAAAATGGAAGAGGTTATATTGTAGAATATCCAAAATGGAAACAATCTCAATTTACTTTGAACCTATTTATGAATGAGTGTTCTTTAAATGGTCATTAAAGGAAGTCAGTTGCTTTCCCAATATTAACATTGATATTTACCATGCCCCCCAAGTGTGCTTTCTTCAAAGAAATAATCTTGGATAAAGCAGTATAACACTAGCTGGGTAAGATTTCTGGGGTTCCCCTATCAGAAACTAAGAAGTCACTCCCAAATTCTATGTATCTAATGAACTACTAAATCCTTTAATTCTGCCTCTTGAATGTTTTTTCATTCATCTCTATTCTTTTATATACATTCCCAGAGTTACTTTTTTACACCAGGCCAATACTTTCTCTTTTTTGAAGCTTTGCAATACCCATTTCTACCAGTAGCCTAACCCTCAGCAATTAGTATCTCATATTGCCAACGGATTGACCTTTGTAAAACATAAATATGATGATTTTCTTCTACTTAACACTCCTTATTATATGCCTCTTGCCTCCTGTAGAAAACATGCCCTTTTCCCTCACTCTCCCATCTACTGTCCCCATAACATGGTACATTTAACCCTAGTATTCTACTTAAAAAGTAGATGGGAGATAATAGCCTGTGATTCTTTTGAGTACACAAATTATGTCATTATTTTATTCCCAGTGCCCAGCTTATTTTCTAGCACATATGAAGCATTAAGACAGTGTCTGTTGAATGATTAAATGGAATTTTTTCTACTATCTGGGCTAGATATCAGGATAAATGAGGATTTGGGATTTAGAAACATAGTGACCAATAACTTTTTCCCCTCCCACCCCCATAGGGACCATAAAGTTTTGAAACTTCTCTTTAACAGTAGCTATAATCTGTTGACTCCATACTCTATCCTAGACTCTGGTGTTAGAAAACAAAGAGAACCCTTGCAGTGAGCTTGTGTCATTACAATGCCAATATGTTCAATAAAAGAGCTAAAAATCCAGTCATTCCGTTTGGTCTTTGCTCTACACAGTTCCATATAACTGCTTGTAGTTATGTGCTGTGGGGAACAAATTGATCAACTCGGGCCTATATTTTTACCCAGCCTCCTTTACACAAAAATAATATCTTTATATATTTTATTTTATTTTATTTTTAAGTAATCTCTATGCCCAACTTGGGGCTCAAACTCACAACCCCAAGAGCAAGAGTTGTACACTCTACCAACTGAGCCAGCCAAGTACCCATAAGATAATATTCTTTATTTAGCTTTCGATCATTTTTTTAACATTTGGTACAAGGAGAAAGGGTATGGGTAAAGTATCACAAGAGTATAAAAAGTCTCACTGAGATAAATATTTTCCCTCTTGGTACATCTTGAAACCGGTGTGGAAGAGATTGGGTTTCTTTGTAACTATTTAGATGAGCAATCTTGGTCAGGCAAGATGATAATGATCCTTGTAATACAATAGAGTTACAATGGCCTCCAAGGAGCCTATTCGATTCTGCCAGCCTATTTCTCCTGGAGTTCATGTTATTTTGCTAGTTGACATTTTGTAGAAATTAATAGCCAGGTCATACTTACTGGCCTTTAAGAAATGTTCCAATTGCTTTTGTAATGCTCAAGCATTTATTTTTGTTGCAAACAAATCTCAGCCCACCTCCCATGGTGTTATGTTCTCTAACTTTGCTCTTTGCGTGATATTGGGCCATAATTTGCAGTGGGTTATTGTTATTATTGAAATGAAAAGCAATTTTCACAACACTCTTAACAAAGCAAATTCAAAAGCAAATTCTTTTCTTATATATATATAAATTTAATAGCTAATTGAAAAAAATTATCTTTGACATTTCAGAGAACCAAACTGACTACATGTGAGTTGTTAAAAATGCTGTAAAGCTAGTCTGCATTGCCATCGAGTTTAATGTATCAAATTAAGTTCTAGAATTGCTTGCTCCTAATCTGGCGGTATAAATAAAAATAGCTCACTTGGTAATAGTTATTATCACCATCATCACCTTCATCATTTATTGATATATTCTTTGAATATAATATAATATTTAGAGAGAAAGAGAGAGAGAGAGAGAGAGAGAGAGAGAGAGAGAGAGAGAGAGAGAACACAAGCAGGGGAGGGGCAGAGAGAGAAGGAAAGAGAGAGAATCTCAAAGCAGGCTTTCTGCTGTCAGCATAGAGCCCAATGCAGGACTCGAACTCACCAACTATCAGATAATGACCTGAGCCTAAATCGAGTTGGACACTTAACCAACTGAGCCACCCAGGCACTCGTAAATACCTTCTTGAATAAAATGCAGAATTTTATAATAATTACTTTTTAATCACATTATGTTAAGAAGTTTCCCCTAAGAGGTGGTCCAAATATCTCCTAGGAAAATAGAGCTTTTAAGGCAATTTCTGTTACCCAGAATTTATACCCAGGTATAATAAGCATCCATGATAAATTCATTAAGTAGAATTTCTTTTATGGTAGGGGTCATCTTAATGTGAAGACTTGGATGTGAAGTCCAAATCCTAATTGTTTAATGGCCCCTGTTGACTGAATTACTTTATTCCATCAACTGGCAAGAAATGGATGCCAGGAGATCTGCCTGCAGATATTTATTTATTTATTTATTTATCATAATTACTCTCAAGAAACATAATTTAGTGAGGGAGATGGATACACAATCGATTATAGGACAATGTATGAAAATCTGTGACAATATACTCAAATTGAAGTTCTGCTAGCCGTGTTTACTGCTCTTGCTCTTCCTGATTTTTATCATGGGGAAAGATCAGGGCAGGCAATAAATTGAATGATGTGTGAAAAAGAGCATAGTAAACAATGGTATGTAAAAATATACTTCAGAAAAAATGTTACTCCAGGAATTTAGAAATATTTGGCAGAAGACTCTGATCAAGAATATAGGAAGAACGGGGGCACCTGGGTGGCTGAGTCAGTTGAGTGACTTTGGCTCAAGTTGTGCTCTTACAGTTCATGAGTTTGAGCCCCATGTCAGGCTCTGTGCTGACGGCTTAAAGCTGGAGGCTGCTTTGGATTCTGTGTTTCCCTCTCTCTCTCTGCCCCTTCCCTGCTCACCCTCTGTCTCTTGCAAGAATAAATAAATAAATAAATAAACAAACATTAAAAAATAAAAAAAAGAATATATAAAGAACTTTTATAAATCAATAAGGAGATAAACAGCCCAGTTAAAAACTGGCAAAAAATTTGAAGATACTTCACAAAGTAGTCATATAAAGAAGCTCATTAAAAGAAGCTCACCATCATTTGTAACTAAGGGAATCCAAATCAATGCCACGATATGATACCAATGTGCTTCCAGTCTAACAGCTAACATTTAAAAGATGGTAAATATTAAGTGTTGACAAGGATGTGGAACAACTGGACCTCTCATGTATTACTGGTAGAAATGTAAAAAGGTACAGCAATTTTTGAAAACAGGTTGGCAGTTTTTTTAGAGTTAGGCATATAGTTACTATATGACCCAGAATTCCACTTTTAGGTATTTACTTAAAAGAAATGAAAGTGTGTGTCCACACTGACTTATCTATAGATGTTCATAGGAGATTTACTCCTAATCATCAAAGACTGGAAACAAAATAAATCATCATCAACAGATTTGAGAAACTGATTATAATAAATCTTTAAAACGGAATACTACTGGGGCACCGGGGTGGCTCAGTAGGTTAAGCGACAATTTTAGCTCAGGTCATGATCTCATGGTTGGTGGGTTTGAACACTGTGTCTGGCTCTGCACTGACAGCTCGGAGCCTGGAGCCTGCTTCAGATTCTCTCTCTCTCTCTCTCTCTCTCTCTCTCTCTCTCTCTCTCTCTCTCTCTCTTTCTGCAGCTCCTCCCCTCCTTGTGCGTGTGCTTTCTCTGTCTCTCTCTCTCTCAAATAAATAAATGTTAAAAAAATGGAATGCTACTCAGAAAAAAGAACATATTGCTGATAAATGTAATAATACAACTAAATCTCAAACAGCATACAAATGAAAGAAACCAGATACAAAAGAATGCATACTGTATGGTTCTGCTTATATAAAACTGTAAGTAGAATATATCTAATCTGTAGTGACAGGAAGATCAGTTTCCCTGGGAAAGGGGCTAAGAATAAGAACTGACTGGGAAGGATACACTGAAAACTTTTAGAGATGATGGAAATTTTCTGTCTCAATTGTGGTAGTGTTTACATTTGTGTATGAATTTATTAAAACTCAATGAACAGTGCACTCATTAAATTTGTACATTTTGTGCAAACTATATCATACATACACAATCTATTATTCTCACTAAAGCAAACCAAAACCAGTAAATAACAAAGAGTAGAAGAGAAAACTCTTCAATAAAAATATGTAACAGCTAAAGCATGAAACTGGAGATATGAAAGAAATGTAAGAGTAAAATTTGGACTAATCTGTGAAGCTAATATTTAATACATATATATTTCTGTAGGTGTCACAAAAGAAATGTTTTCTCTAACGTACATTATGGATCCTAAAACAAGTAATTAATGATTCTTTAATTTCTTAGGCAAGGACTATGACAATGGGTGTAATTCAAGGAAAATGGAGTCTATCCCCATAAAAATTCAGGTCTAGGGGCACCTGGCTGGCTCAGTTGGTTAAGCATCCGGCTTTGGCTCAGGTCATGATCTCATGGTATGTAGTTTTGAGTCTCATGTCGGGCTCTGTGCTGACAGCTAGCTCAGAGCCTGGAGCCTGCTTCAGATTCTGTATCTCCCTCTCTCTCTCTCTCTCTCCCCTGCTTGTGCTGTCTCTCTCTGTCTCTCAAGAATAAATTTTAAAAAACATAAAAAAATATTTTAAAAATTCAGGTCTACACAGAATGGGTGGGATAAAAGTGACTGAAGTAGTCAAGTATTTGCATAGACACACCATATTTATTTCTTTCAAGCTCTTGTCTATGATAAGTGTTGTGGAGAATCTGTAATATCTGCTGCTTTACTGTGACTTGTATTTCCCTGCTACAGGAATAACTTACTTATTCCAAAGAGGGAAATGACAAAATCAACTAGAAGATGGTTACCTACAAGTGCTATGAAAGTATATTGTTTTGAGACAACATATTCAAATTGAATTTGTGGCTGACCTGGTTTGCTCCTCTTGTTCATCCCCATTTTGTTTTAATTTTAATTACTCTTCCCTGTTTTTATCTTGAACAAACAGCAGAGCAGGAAATGGGAGGTATTAAGGGGAAGGAGCCTAGTAAACAAGAGTATATGAAAAATATACTTGACAAAAAAACCCATTTTAAGTTATTAAATAGAACATTGAGACTAATGAATAAAATTATACCTATCTATCTACCTATCATCTATCATCTATAGATAGATAAATATAATTATATATGATATGAGGTCAGTAGTGATATAAAGAAACAAATACATGAAATACATGAAAGTTAAGTGATTATCCATTTTTTATGGGGAATATGAAGAAAAAATTAACCATCAAAAATAAAAGCTATATTAGACATATCAGTAATTAGAATATTTCTGCTACAAATGGAACCATTGATATAATTAAAGGACCTGAGAAAAACAAGCAGATTTGTGAGTAAAATAAGATCAAAGCAATTTCAAATGTCTGAAATTCATCTTATATTTTTAAGATAAAACAATATAAAAACACATTCATGTATGTGATAGAAGAAGAACTTAGACTTCAATTTCCAGATCAAAAAATGATGCTTTGCAGTTCAAAAGTCATGGTCAGTCTTAGCTTAGACACATAAAGATGTTAGAAGTCATCACTTCAATCCTTACAGCAAGAAAAAAGCTGAACAAACCAAAAATAAACTACTTTTCTTGGACCCATCAGAGAATTGAAGTCACAGGGTAAATTGCCACTCCCAAATCTGTAGAAGTAGACAAATATAGAGATCAGCCTACCTAGAGAAGAAGAAGCCACTGCGGTCATAATCTGGTAGGAAAACTAAAGTGGTAATTTTGAGAAATAGTTAAAGGCCATGATCTAGCTTGAGAGTGAGAAATTTCTTGAGGCACAGTCTTAAGGATGTCCCTACATTTTTTATGGGTTTTATCTTTAGGAATTCTCCTGGGTTCTCATGGTGGGAGTCCAAGAAAAATACCATCTCATTTCAGACATGGGGAGGAGAAAAGTAACCATTTTGAAATACAACAATTTGGTTCTCCATAACAAAGGCCAACTTGCCAATGGAAGTAAATCTTTACCAAGATTTTTATCTGATCCATGGGAAGGGACAGTTAGCCAACTCAAGCCCCCTTCTTGTCTCACATAAGTCCAGAGAAAAATGACTAAGAAACACTTCAAAATGCCACCTTCAAGGACTCAGGCCCACTAAGAGATTTGATAATAAGATTATAGAGATTTGATAAGAATGATTCCCCATCCTCATACCTTAGCACCATATTAACAGGGCTTCAGAATAATAACAGTGGTTATAATGAAAAGAGCAGACTTAGTCGAGAAGGGCTTCATATGGACACCGGAAGACTGGAAAAGAGAGAAAAATAAGGACTCTTGAGGAATTTGAGCCCTCTGGCACTTAAAGCTATAGGAAGCATTAAATACAGCCCAATTCATAGGTAGATTAATATTAAAACCTCACACTAAAGTTCTTTTATCTCAGTTCTAGTTACCAAGTGCATCATGTCTGACTTTCAACAATACACCACATGGGAAATGCAAAGAAAAAAACACAGTCTGAAAAGACAAAAACAAGCCTAAGTACCAGACTCATACATGACATGATTTTTTAAATTATCAGATAATTTTAAATAATTATAATTGACATGGTAGGGACTCTAATGGAAACAATATGCAAGATCACATGAGTAAAGTAAAAAGAGATATGGAAATATTTAGAAATTATGAAAAAGGAATACTCTTTGTTGGGCTCATGAGTAGAGTAGACAACTGAGAAACCATTTAGTAAGCTTAAAAATTTCTCAATAGAAACTTCCCAAACTGAAAGAGAAGACAGAATGAAAAAAATGACAGAATATTCAATTACAGTGGAAGAACTTCAAAATGCTTAACATATGAGTAATTTGGGAGAAAAAAGGAGAAAGCAGGAAAAAAGAATGGATCAAAAAAATATCTGAAGTAATAATAGCTAAGAATTTTCCAAAATTAATGGCAGACATGAAACCTTACATCCAGAGTTCAACTCTTAGAGAAAAAAAACCATATAAGTAAATTTACATGAACTTTTACTTGGCAATGGATTCCTAAATGGGACACCAACATCTCATACAACAAAAGAAGAAATAAATAGACTTCATTAAAATTAAAATTTTTGTGCATCAAAGAACACTATTAAGACAGTAAAAAGACAATTTTCAGAATGGGAAAACATACTTGCAAATCAAATATCTGTTAAGTTTCTAGTTCCAGAACATATGAAGAACCCTTAAAACAACAAAGAAAGTCAAACAATCCAATTTGAATATTCATAAAAGTCTTGAATAGACATTCTCTAAAGACATATAAATGGCCGACAAGTACATGAAGTAATGGTCAACATCACTGGTCATTAAAAAATGCAAATAAAACCACAGTGAGATGCCTCTTTATACCGACATACTTGATTATATTTTTTTTTAAAAAGGGAGATAACCAACGATGTTGAGGAAATGGAGAAATTGGAGCCCCTATGTATTGCCGGTGGAAAGGTAAAATGGTGCAACCGCTGAGGAAAACAGTTTGGTGTTTCCTCAAAAAGTTAGACATAGAATTACCACAAGACCCAGCAATTCCACTTCTAGATATACACCCAAAAGATTTGAAAACAGGTATTCAAACAAACACACGTATATGCATATTCATGACAGTACCATTCACAATAGCCAAAAGGTAGAGACAACCCATATGTTTTTCGACTGCTGAATGGATAAACAAAATGTGGTGTACTCATACAAATGGATTATTATTCAATTGTAAAAAGAAATGGAGTACAAGTATATCCTATAACACTGATGAACCTTGGAAATATTATGCTATTTAAAAAAGAAAAATAGAAAAATATATTGTATAATTCTGTATACATAGAATATTCAAATTATACAAATCTTTGGAGACAGAAAGCAGATTATTTGTTGCAGTGGCTGAGGGGAGGAAGGAATCTGCTTAATGGTTATGGATTTTCTTCTAGAAGTGATGAAATATTTTAGAACAAGATAAAGGTAACAGTTTTGCAACATTTTCAAGGTACTATCACAGTGCTTTTTTCCTTTAAATGGTTAATTTTATATAAAATTTATCTTAATTAAAAAGCATGATCCATGAAAGAAAAAATTAATAAGTTGGGCTTTATTCAAATTTAAAACTTCTGCTCTCCAAGAGACTATTTTTTTAATGTTTGTAAATGTTTTTATTAATTTTTGAGAGAGAGAGCCTGCATGAGAGTGTGCATATGAGCAGGGGAGGGGCAGAGAGAGAGGGGGGAACAGAGGATCCTAAGCAGGCTCTGAGCTGACAGCGGTGAGCCCCATGCAGGGCTCAAACTCATAAACTGCGAGGTCATGACCTGAACTGAAATCAGGAGTTGGACACTTAACCAACTGAGTCACCCAGGTGCCCCTCCAAGAGACTCAAGTGAATGAAAAGACAAGCCACAGACGAGCAGAAAATATTTGTAAAGCATATATCTAATCTAAGTCCTATCTAAGGACTTGTATCCAAAATGTACAAAGCAAACTTAAAACTCAGCAGTAAGCAAACAAAAACCGAACTAAAAATGCTCAAAATGCCTGACAATACCTAATACTTTCTCTGATGGATTACACAGAAACTCATTCGTTGTTGGTGGAGATACAAAATAATAAACTATATTTTCACTTTGAAAGGTATCTTAGTAGGTTTTTACAATGCCTTATCATATGATCCTGCAATCCTGCTCCTAGATATTTATGAACCAATTTGCAAACTTATGCCCACACTAAAACTTACCTGTAAATATTGATAGCAATTTTATTTATGATCACCGAAAACCACAAACAACCAAGATGTTTTTCAATAGATGAATGAATAAATAAGTCGTGGTACCATCACACAATGGAATACTACTGAGCATTAAAAAGAAATAAGTAGGGAACCTGGGTGGCTCAGGTCATGATCGCATGGTTCATGGGTTCAAGCCCCATGTTGGGCTCTGCACTGACAGCTCGAAACCTGAAGCCTAATTCAGATTCTGTGTCCCTCTCTCCCTCTCTCTCTCTGCACCTTCCACACTTGTGCTCTCTTTCAAAAATAAATAAATAAACATTAAAAATAAAAAGAAAGAAGCTGTTCGGTATTGATTGCTTATGTGACCCTGGGCAAATGACTTAACTTCAATGAGCTTTGGCTTTTTTCATCTGGAAAATGTGGTTAATAACCTCATCATGTTAGAGTCAAATGAAATAATGTAAGTAAAGTGCTTAGCACACTGCATGGCATATTGTAAATGCTCAAATATTAACAATTTTATTATTATTATTATTATTATTAAAGCAGTCAAAAGTGCCCAAATTTTTCTTCATGTAACAAATATGTATTATGCATTTACTATGTGTCAACTCTCGTTAAGTACAGTTCACCCTTGAACAACTTGAGGGTCAGGAGCATCAATTCCTGCATAGTCAAAAATCTGTGTAGAGCTTTGGACTCCCCCAAAACAGCTACTAATAGCCTACTATACACCAGAAGCCTTACAAAGAATATAAACAGTCGATTAACACCTATTTGGCATATATGTTATTTATTGTATTTTTACAATAAACTAGAAAAATGTTATCAAGATTATAAGAAAGAAAATATATTTACAGTACTGTACTTAGCTAAAACTATCTACGTATAAGTGGACCTGTGCAGTTCAAACGTTCATTGTTCAACGGTCAAGTGTACCGGTAATTAAGAATCAGCACCTCTGTTGGGTCTAGATGACTATTTCTGCTTATTGATCTTACTACTTTAAAGATAAAACTTTATGGTGCATCATTCACTTAAATGATCAACCCATTTCCATGTTTGAAAAGTTTAAAGGCTAGAGCACCTGGGTGGCTCAGTGTCAGTTAAGCAGCCAACTCTTGATCTCAGCTCAGGTCTTGATATCAAGGTTGTAAGTTCACTCCCCACACTGGGCTCCTTACTGGGTGTTAAGCCTACTTAAAAAAAATAGTTTGAAGGCTAATATACTTGGGGACACTTGATAAACAACTGTGGCTGCAACAAATAAATTCAACTAAGAAAAGAAAGAAAAAGCCTAAGCCATGACAACACATGTATACATTTTTAAAATGCATATTACAAAGTAAAAGAAGCCATTCTGAAAGCCTACATAGTATATGATTTCAATTACAGGATATTCTGGAGAAAGCAAAACTGCAGAGACAGTAAAAAGATCAGTGGTTTCCGGGGGGTGGGGGGGAAGGGTTAATAAATAGATGAAACACAGGAGATTTTTATGATGGCAAAACTATTCTGTGTGACACTTTAATTATGTATACACGACATTATTCATATGTCAAAACCTATAGAACTTTGTAGCATGAAGAGTGAACCCTAATGTATGAAAATTGAAAAACATATTTAGAAATTTGGGAGATCCGAAGAGAGGATGCAAGCTATGTATTTTAAGTGTTTGAAACAATCTCACTGAAGGGTTTTGGAGGATGGGCACTGCCATAAGTAACTTTAGAAATGAGTGGGGTCTAAAAGAAAACACAAAGGAACTTCACTCTAGTTGGTAAAATTCTTTCTCATGGGGATACATGTTAACCATTTTCATACTTCTTTACACTATATTGTCCTTGAATAATTTAATAAAGGATGGGTGGTGGGAACCAAGTTTTTAACTGTTAGAGTGGGAGTTTCCATATCAGTAAGCGTATGAAGCTAGAATGATTCATATGGTAATCAGGTTTGGAGACATCGATATGAACTCAGATTCAGCTTAATATACATATAGACAGTTACACACTTTTATAGATATATATAGATACACATTCATAGATATATAGAGATACACATTTATTACACATATTTTCTTGCTTTGTCATCTGAGAGATCCTAGAAGAAATGAAATGCAAGTAGCAACAAGTGCATTAGGTGCCCAGGGGTTGATTTCCATTCTCCAAGACTTTTGGAGAAATGACTGATATTGGACCATTATAGGAAATATACAAAACGAGTCTAGAGTGTGCTGTTGTATCATAAAACAAGCAGAATCTCAAAAGGGAAATGCCCACTTTGATGGAATTATGTCAAAGAGACATAAGAACCAATGTAAACAGCTCCCAATGGCCAAAATTGGAAGATATTTGACTAATAAAATAAGTAATATTGGATTGTAAGCCAAAGTATAAAATAAATATCCACAACTCCATACTTCTTACATTAATATTGAGTATATAAATAAATGTGATAGAATAGATAAATCTTCCATGCGGAATTCCAAATAATTTATGTAGCTAATCCTCCCTCAAGAATGTGAAACATAACTCCCCACTTTTTAAATATAGGCAAAGTGACTTCCTTCCAAAAAGTTCAGTGTAGGAAAAAGGAAGAAAGAGTACCTGTACATCGGATGATTCTTACAAATTACCTCAGCCAGATAATCAAAATCAGCATCAACAGTGTTAATAGCATGTACCCTTGATATGATGCATTGATAAGGGAACTGCATCTCTGTGGGCTTCCCTGCAAGAGGACACAACCACAGTCTGATCATGAGAAAAATATCAGATAAATTCTAATTGAGGGGCATTCTACAAAAGGCCTGACCAATATTCCTCAAAACTATCAAAGTCATTAAAAACAAGCAAATTCCAAAATCTTGTCACAGCCAAGAGAATTCAAAGGGTATCTATACCCTTTGGTAAATTTATATAACATATATATATATACACCATTTATATACATGATGACTAGACTTCACGTGAAAAAGGTTCAGAAACAGAGAAAGACCATTGGGTAAATGATAAGGTAATCTGAATAAAGTATGATCTTTAGTTAATAATAATATATTTATATACAATAGCAGTTAAGGAAATATGCAAGTAATACAGCTCATTCATTTTACAAATGTACCATAATAAGGCAAGTTGTTAATAATACGGGAAACTGTATGGAGTACATGGTAACTCCTTGTATAATCTTCTCAATTTTTATGTGATCTAAAACTGTTTTAGGGGCGCCCGGGTAGCTCAGTCAGTTGAGCATCCAAATCTTGATTTGGTTCAGGTCATGATCCCAGGGTCATGAGACTGAGCCCACATCAATCAAGCTCCACTAAGCCCAGAGCCTGCTTAAGATTCTATTTTTCTCTCCCTCTGCCTCTTTCTCCCATTTGCGTGCATGGAAGCTCTCTCTCTCTAAAATAAAAAAATAAATAAAACTTTTAAAAATAAAGTCTATTTGATAATGTGAAGACTAAATTTAGACATATTTTTCATAATTTACTGAATTTTAAGTATAAAGCAACTGTCTTCATATATATCCAGGCACAGAAAAAAGTCATCTACAAGGACAAAAATTCAGACTGGTTTCAGAACTTCATAGAAACATCTGGTGTCAGAGTAAAGTTGCAGTAGAATAAGAAGGTGGAGTGTCAGGTTGTATGACTCAGAAATCTTATACCTATCCAAGTTATTGTTCTCATATAAAATGTCTGACAAAAGATACTGTGAACATAAAAAGGACTGTGAATTCATAGTATACACAAGTATGTTTTGAAATATTTTCTTGAACCAGTCAATGGATCAAAGAAGATCAGATCTTGTAAATATGGAGATTGGGATATCAAAGAATCTATAGGAATCACTGAAGAAAATAATTATAGAATTAAGTACAAAGATTTATGGATATTATTATTAAGAAACAGGATATACAGGCAGAGAAGGACAGATACCATATGTTTTCACTCATATATGGAACAGAGAAACTTAACAGAGGGCCATGGGAGAGGGGAAGGGGGAAAATAGTTAAGGAGAGGGAGTGAGGCAAAGCATAAGAGACTCTTAAATACTGAGAACAAACTAAGGGTTGATGGGGGTGAGGGAGAGGGGAAAATGGGTGATGGGCATGGAGGAGGGCACTTGTTGGGATGAGCACTGGGTGTTATATGGAAACCAACTTGACAATAAAAAAAAGAAGAAGGAAACAGGACCTGAAGTTATAGTGATTGGCAATGTAAATGTGTAATGCATCTAGCAAAAATTAAGAGGTGGAGGAGGAAAAGATAGATCAACCTTGAAATTACAATTTGCCTCACCTTTTACAGCTAGAGGTTAGTTTTCTGAGGACAAGTATTTTGTGTTTTTTTCACCAGTACCTAAACAGCACTTAAAATAGTGCCTGCTATATAGTATGCACTCGATAAATTTTTATTGAATGAATAAGAGTATCAATAAATACCACCTAAAGCTGACAAATCAGTAACTAGAGATTGACAGGTATTTCAGATTTCAAGGATATAGTCCTTTCAAATGATCAGAAGTTTGCAAAAAATCAAACACACACAAATGTTATGTAAAAGAAAGTTCAGAAATTATATTACTAGCAAAGTTGATTTTAACAGCATTTCCCATGATGTACAGAGTATATACTACAATAAATTCTAGCATGCATCTTTATGCAATGAAATAACATTAAAATACATAAAGAAAAAATCAGAAATAGAAATAATCACTGCTGCTCACTGCTCTCCATTCCAGGTAATCCCTTTTTTATTTCCTCAACCTCAGCAAAATGTAATTGACATATAACATTGTGTAACTTTAAGGTATACAGTATGATGTGAGGCACTTATATTTGCAATATATTTACTGCTGCAGGGTTCCCTAAGATCTTCATCACATCATATAATTACCATTTCTTTTTGCAGGTGAGAACATTTAAGATCTACTCTCTTAGTAACTTTCAGGTTTATGGTTCAGTACTGTTATCCCAAAACATACTTATCTTCTAACTGAAAGATTGTACTCTGACCAACATCTCCCTATTACCCCGACACCTTGCCCCTGGCAACCACCGTCTTCCTTTTTGTTTGTGCAAATTCAGCTCTCATAGATTTCACACGTAAGAGAAATCATACAATATTTGTCTTTCTGTCTAACTTACTTTACTTAACATAAAGTTCTCCAGGATCATCCATGTTGTTGCCAAGGTAGGATTTCCTCCTTTCTCATGCCTGAATAATATTTCATGGTGTAAATATGTGTGCGTGTGTATACACCATATGTATGTGTTTGTATGTGTATGTATATCACATCTCATGTATCCATTCATTGACTGAAGAACACTTAGGTTGTTTCCGTATCTTGGCAATTCTGAATGATGTTGCAATAAATGTGGGAATGCAGATATCTCTTCAATACCCTCTTTTGATTTCCTTTGGATATATGCCCAGAAATGGGATTGCTGGATCATATCGTAGTTCTATTTTTAATTTTTTAGTACGGTTCATTTTGTTTTCCATAATGGCTGTGTCAATTTACATTCCTACTAACAGTGCATAAAGTTTCCCGTAGATTCTCCATATCCTGTGCAGTGCTTATTATCTCTTGTCTTCGTGATGATAGTTATTCTGACAGGTGTGAGATGATATTGTGGTTTTGATTTGCATTTTCTTGATGATTAATAATGTTGGCAACTTTCCAACATCTATTGTATCTATTTCAAGTCATGCCCATCCCCTTAATGCATATAGCCAAAATTGTTAAATAGATGAATTCTTGTGAAACTTTAATAAATATAAAATATGAATACTATGAACTTTTCCAAGACCAAAATCTAGAAAAATTTAATTTTAATATAATTTTACAAAATCATAATAATGCTGACAACACCTACATACAAAAGGGCACCCCCAAAAAACTATAAACTGCTCTCTCTACATAATTTTGATTAAAATATCAAATATAACATTAGGAAATAGAATCAGGCAGTTAATTAAGTATATATTAACCATGGACAAATGAAGTCTTTCTTTAAAAATGTAAGGGTGGTTCTGTTTTAGAAAATCATTATTACTTATCATATCAGTAAGCCAAAGGAGGAAAAACTTAGTTATCCCAATGAATTACAAAGTATTATTTTAATATAATTCAATATCCATCACTGATTAAAAACAAACCATATAGAAATTTATTTATCATCAGCAGAGATGTCCTAGAAGCTTTCCCATTAAAATCAGAAACAAGAAGTCTGTCTTCTAGCACTCTATCAATTTGATAGGTTTTGTAAATACTAGCCAATGTAATTAGACTAAAATAAATCATTTCGGCAAATGAACAGTGGAAACAAAATTATTATTTATAAATGATGGGATTGTATGTTTTGAAAATGCAAGAAAATCAACTGAAAAAATTCTTAAAAACAAAATTATTCAGGAGGGTGACTGTTTATGAAATTAATACACAAAAGTCCATTATCTTTTCTACAAATAAAAACTAGTTCCAAGAGATTATGAAAGGAAGCATCTTTTTTACAATAGCACATCAACTGAGTCTACGTGTATATTTAACATGAAATGTTCATGACTGATAAGAAAATATGCAAAACTTACATGGAAAGGATACTTTGTTGTTGTCTAAGAAGATATTCTATTCCAAATATTTAGCCTCTTTAATTTAGTTATTAAATCAAATATGATTCTGTTGCCATATTAGTAAGACTTTTACATTTTTATTGTCCTTTAGTCATGACAAAATGAGTCAAAAGTTATCTTAAATATGTGAAAACAACAAGGAAATTATAAGAGGAATAATGAGGCAAGACTAAGTCTATTATAAATCAGTTAGGTAATAGTCAAATTATAGAAAAGAATAGAACAAATAATAGAAAAGAATAGAGAAGTCAGAAACAAGTTCATGGGGATTCAGTATATTCTAAATAAGCAGGAATAAAATGGATTAGTCAATAAATTTTGTTGAGACAATTTACTAGCTCTTTTGGAAAAATTAATAAACTAGTATTTTTGTCTCAAGCTTTATAGTGTTATAAATTCCATTTTGATAAATAATAATAATAAATTCCTAAAATAAAACAGGATTCCATATGATTCAAAAAAATATTTTTTATAATCTCAGATAAGACTTTTCAAAACAAGACATGGAAACTATAAATCCAAAAAAGAAAAGCTCAGTACTTTTTTATATATCGAGACTCTAAAAATGCTATAAAGTCAGAAGATAAAAGATAAACTGAATAAAAATATGTACAGTGTATTGATAAGCAATTCATTTCACTAATATAAAAGGCGATCAGATAAATAAATGAGAAAATGAAAAAATATGAAGCAGCAATAGAAAAATGGGCAGAGTATATGAATGAAAGAACAAAAGAAATGAATATGAGATGTTCACCCTTACGATTCAAAATTATATTAAAATTGGCAATTATGTGTCAAGCCTGACAGCACCCCATTTCTCAGTATTTAAGAGTAGACCCAATAAACATCACTTCTCAATCCTCTGTAATTTCTGAACAAATTGAGAAATAAAACTAAAGACTAAGGCAGAGTTAAACAGTTACCTGACTTAACAGTGCTGGCCCAGGACAGGACTGTCCCTTGCCTCCATTAGCAGATGCTGTGTTCTCTGTGTGCAGCCTAACCGGAAAAGAAAGGGAAATTGAATGGACCAGACCAAGCACAACCAATTAATTCTTCCCGAATTTATTAAACACGTAAGTTATTCCAAGTCCATGAGGATGTGGAGAAAAGACAAACCTGTGGTATGAGTTACTTTTCCTCCACATAGAAGAAGGTATCAGGGCTGGAAGAAACATGTTCTTTAATTAGTCTTTTGACCTTTGTAATTTTAACTCATTAACCTCAACCATCAAATCTATGTTTACCCCGTGGCTTGGCTATTTACCTCAGGTGGAAGAAATCAGCAGTCTTTCAAGACAGTCCTGTTCCAACCTTTCCAAAGCTAACTCTCCCGTACCAACCACTCATATGTTGGGATCTTTCTGAGACTGCTGTCGGTCAGTATAGATTTTACCTCCAAAAAAGTTCTGAAATAAATCAGAAGCCAGGCCAAAGTTTATGCCTTATTCTGTTTTCCACGTGAAATTATGTCCAGCCATTACGTGGAACATATCCTCTCAAAGGTTCTGTACTTTGAATAAAAGCCATTATTAAAATACTCTAACAATAAAATGCCAACCATAAGATCACCCATATTTGAATATGTTGCCCCATTATCAAATTCCCAGGGAGAAATAAAAGTTCAAGAATTAATTCTCCTAGAAAGTTAATGTCCAAAGATATTAAAGTTCAAGATACTTAAAACCCCAGATTAAATTACTCATTATTGCTCTTGCTACTTAAAAGTCCAAATTAAAAGTTTTTTCCAATTTCTTACCTCCTAAATCTGAGACATAGAGCTCATAAATACCTGGATAGAATCAGTGTTATTTTGACAACTTCACCCTGGTTGTTCGGTGGAATAGGTGTACTTCCTTCAGATCTTCGGTACTTTCATTGCCAAATCTTTCATGAGCCTTGATTTTTAAATAATTCAAACAGTTCATAGGACACACAATTATCATAATACCAACCAAAAACGTGCCAAATTTAGTGTTTTTAAAAAGCCATTCTATTAGCCGTGATGCGAAGCAAAATCATGTTCCTTGACTGTAGTACTTAATTGTGTAGAACCTATAGCAAAGACTCAGTAGTGTCTGAGTGAAGAAGGATAGAAAAAAAATTCCTAATTTTAGCTTCACTAACACATTAATTGGAGACCAGTTGTTTCAAATCTACAACCTATAGACTTGAACTTAACTGGGAGAAATCTTTGTACAAAAAGCAAATTTTGGTACTATCTAAAATACTTAGCTTCTATTTGGGGTAGGGTAATCCACTTATGCAAGTTGGCATGTCTCTTAGAAGCATTTGAGATATACTACCTTTATTCCAAGGTTTTATTATGCAAATTTTTATACAGCGAAGATGAAAGAATTTTATAATGAGCAGCCAGATAACCACCATCTAGATTCTACCATTAACACTTCACTATACTTGATTTATAACATATCTATCCATTTATTCATTCTTCTATCCATCCATCAATCTATTTTATTTTTGTAGAATATCAAAGCATGTTGCAGACATCACTATAGCACAGTAAGTGTGCAGTCATTAACAAGAATGATCAATATTTGTTTACAGTAATTTTTCTTTTGATGTAAAATGTACATGCAAGTAAAGACACAGATATTAAGAGTGCAATCACTGAGTTTTGACAAGTACATTGATCTGTATAAGTCAAGTCTCTGTGGAAGTATAGAATATTATCAGCCCAGAAGATTTTCCTATGCATTTCCAAGTTTATCTCCATCCCTACCACCCTAAGAGGAAACCGACATATATAGCTTTGCCTGTTCTAGAACATCATATAAATAGAACTGTACAGTATATATACTCTCTTGCCTCTTTTTTTTTTATTCAGCATAATGTTTTGAAAGCTAATGCATCTGTATAGCTGTTATTCAGCGTCCCTCTGGCAACTTCAACCTGGACTCTCAGGGGGATGGGTATATTTCCTTCATATGGATAACACAATTTGTTAATCCATTCTTCTTTTGATATACACATGAGCTGATTACAGTTTTGATTATTTTGAAATAAGCTGCTATGAACATTCATGGGCAAGCTTTTTTTGTGAAATATATAATTATTTCTTTTGGAAAAAAAACCTAGGGTGGAATTGTTGTGTCATAAGGTAAGATCCTTATACTATTTTATACTGCAACCCACAACATGAGGGTTTCAGTCGCTTTACAGTCTCACCAACATTTGGTGCTTTTAGTAATTTTATTTTTAGACTGTATGTGTATAGTGGTAACACATTGTGGCTTTAAATTGAATTTCCATGAGGACAAATGATACTGAAAACTTTTCAGTTGCTTGTGAGTCAATAGTATGTCTTATTTTGAGAAGGTTCTGCTCAAATATTTTGACCATTTTTATTAGGTTTTTGTCTTTTTATTATTGATATATGAGTTCTTCATATATCCTAGATAAAATTCTCTTATATGTTTTGAGAATATTTTTCACTGTTTGTTGCTTTCCTCTTGATTTAAACTGTGTCTTTTGATAAGCTGAATTTTAAAATTCTGGTGAAGTATAATTTATCATATTTTTATAGTTATTTCCTTTCTGCAACTCATCTAAAAATCTTGCCTATACTGAAATCACAGAAATATTCCCCTCTTTTTCTCTAAAAGCTTTATAATTTTTAAGTGTTTATTTATTTATTTTGAGAGAGAGAGAGAGGGAGAGAGAGAGAAAGAGACAGAGAGAAAGAGAGAGAGAGAGGGAGAGAGAAAGAGAACATGAATGGAGGAGAGGCAGAGTGCCAGAGAGAGAGAGAGAGAGAGAGAGAGAGAGAGAGAGAATCCCAAGCAGGCTCTGCACTGTCAAGACAAAGACAGGCACGGGGCTTGATCCCATGAACCATGAACTGAGCCACCTGGGTACCCCTCAAAGCTTTATAATTTTTATTTTATGTTTGTTATTAATATTGAATTAATGAGTTTGTGCTGTGATGTAAAGTTTATTATGCCCATTTTTCTCCATCAATATATACTTATTTCAGCTCATTTTGTTAAAACATTTTCCTTTCTCCACTGGATTGCTTTGGCACTTTTGCTAAAAACCAAATGACCTTATATGTGTTGGTGTATATCTAATCTCTCTACTCTGTTCCATTAATCTATTCTCAAACACCATTCAAATAAAACAATCTATCTCTCAAACAGTATTATTTGTCTAGATTTATACTCACCTTGAAATCAGAAAATTTTATTCTTTTCACTTTGTTCTTTTTCAAGATTGTATTGGATATCTGTGTCATTTTTTCCATATAAAATTTAGCATAACTTTGAAATCTGGAGGGAAACTAGGGGGATGCTGGGATTTCGACTGAGATTGCATTGAATCTATTAATATTTTGGGGAAAAACTGACCTCTTAATAAAATGGACTATTTTAATCCATGAGCAAATATATCAATTTATTTAGATTTTCCTTAAGTTCTTTAAGAAATGCCTTTTACTTTTAGTGTAGAAGCCTTGCTATATTAACTTATTAGTTCTAGTAGTTGCTTTGTAGACCCCTTAGGTTTTTCTATATAAAAAAATGTTGTCATCTTCTAATGAAGATAGATTTGTACTTTTGATTCTTAAAAATTCTTATGTTCAGTACTACTAGATAATAGTGTACCATAATATCAATTAGGTCATGGCAATAATGTTCAGGTTATCTATATTTTTATTGATTTTTGCTAGTTCTACCATTCGCTGAGAGATAAGTGTTAAGTCCCCAATTATTGTTATAGAATTGACTACTTTCTCCTTTAATTTGGCCAAATTTTGCTACATGTATTGTGAAGCTATGTTATCAGTGATGTGGGAAACAAAAGAAAATACAGAAAAATTAAATTTCTGGCGAGCCTGAGTTACTCAGTGGGTTTAAGTTTCTAGCTCTGGATTTCAGCTCAGGTCATGATCTCATGATCCCATGATTTCATGGGACTGAGCCCCCATATCAGGCTCTACACTGACAGCGTGGAGCCTGCTTGGGAATCTCTCTCTCCCTCTTACTCTACCCCTTTCCCACTTGCATGTTCTTGCTCTCTCTCAAAATAAATAAACATTTTTTTTAAATTAAATTTCCTTACAAGTTACAGCCCATTGAGAAGTCCTTGAAACAGGCAGAGTGACCTTCCTCTAGGAACTCAGCCGCCTTGATGATGAAAGTTTACTAAGGGCAAAAGGCAATCTTAGCCTGACCTTCCAGGATCCTGTAAGTCTACATTTACATATAAAATTCCTTTTGAAACTTCCTTTATCTCTACCCCAACCCCAGATATATGTTGGCAGTCATACCACAAGTTTATGGCCCACTGATACACATCTGCAGGGTCTCATGACTGAGGGAGGTCTTACTAGACAGTACTAAATGAACTTTTCTTAACAACAGCTAGCCCTTCAACGTCCTGGAAACCTTGCTTCCACAAATCCTTAGAGATTTACACTATTCCTAACCCCCTCCCAACTTGAAGGTATATAATCATTCGCCTGTCACAACCCCAGGGCAGCTCTTTCTGCCCACGGGTCCTGTCCCCATACTTTAATAAAACCACCTTTTTGCACCAAAGACATCTCAAGAATTCTTTCTTGACCATCGGCTCTGAACCCCAACATTTTCCACATCAATCAGATGCATGCACTGAAATTATATTTATATATCTTCCTGATGAATTGATCCTTCTATTGTTACAAAGTGGCTCGTTTTTTATTTCTTTATCTCTTTGTCTTGAAGATTTGTCTGATATTAATTTAGCTCCTCCAGCCTTATGTTTACATTATAACCTCTTTAGGAAGTGTATAAATCTGCAAAGCTGACAACCCTATTCACCAGATTTTATTTGAGACTATTTTATTGCTTTTTCAATTCATCTTCATTCACATTTACATTGCGAGCCTGTATTTTTTTCACTGATTTGGACTCTTTCTTGCAAAATATTATGCACATGGTTTTATAAACAGGAATTTATAGCCCCAAGTCCCAGTGGTAACTTCCCCTGTTGCTTTTTAGTTGTCAGAAACCTGTCTTCTAGAGAAGACTCCCCCCCACCTCTGCATAATTAATGAATCTAGATTCATGCTGCGACCACATGTTTGAGAGTGACTCTTGAGCCTGTGGACAATCTACATGAATCTAAATTTGTCTCCTTCACCATTGCTCTTTAGGCACTGAATGCAGCATGTATAGGGCTGCCTTTGAAGGTCGTAACAATTTTTACATGAAAACTCTAGAACTTTGTAATATCTGAGGACTTCAGCTGTCTTTGAATTTAAAAGCAATAAGTTTTGTTTTATCGGTGACTCAAAGGCCTATTTGTGGAAAGATTCTCTTTTCTTTATATTTGAATCTTTGCCTCAATTGTACCCATGTACAGAGGCTTCAGTGACCCAGCCACACACCTGTGTGAAGGTCAGTGCCTTTATAGTACAAGTTCAAGTTGTAGTCTGTATCCTAAATTCTCCACCATGTGGTTAAGTCTGTTTACTAAGTGTGAGATTTTTCTGAGGCCTTCACCTTTGCTGACCCCAGCATAGGTAGTCTTTGCTTGCTAAGCCCCATATGGCCATTGTTTTCCAAGGCCAGTCTATGGCTGTGGCCCCTATAACCTCTTTCTTTGCTGAGCTTCAAAGTTCTAAAAATTTTCACCTACACCATTGATGAAATCTGAAACCCTAGGTTTGTGCCTTACTGAAGGCTCAGGTCATGAAGGCCTTATAAATGCAGTACCTCCAAAGAAACATTTGTTTAAGAAAAGACTGCAGAGGCTATATATTCACCTGCTTAGGTCAAAGCCCAACATAGCCTAAGGGCACAGGAGTTAAAAACTGTTCTTCACAACTGTTAAAACCAGCCATTTTGTGCCATACAGGCCACTCCCAACTTAAAGGTCAAAAACCCATGTGTCCTGCACTTAATATAATGCTACCAAACTTTAATGTCATGCATAAAGGGCATGTGATACACCTTAACCTCCAGAAATTATTTTGTCCCCCCAGAGGTCTCTTTATCAATATTTCTGACTGAACCAAGTGGAAAGAAGACAAAAAATAAAGATAGGGATTAAAATATAAGCTTTATTACTGAAAATTGATGTTCTAGTATAAGACCCTACCACCTCAGTCAAACTGAACCCTAAAATACCAAGTATTATTTCACTCTCCCACTCCCATTCTGGTAAATAATTAAAGGTGGAGCAACTGGGCTCTGGAAAGACCCTAAGAATGTAACTCCATAAGGAACATTGTGAGCTTGTTTTTCAAGATTCTGTTAAGCAAACCCCACCCTTTTAATAAGACCTGACCTAGGCAAAGTCCAAGGTGAGATTAAGTCACCTAGCCCCTAGACACCTAGACATCTTAGGTGTCTATGGTTGGTCATTTTAAAAGACTAAAAACTTTAAAATAATATGTTCCCGCCAAAACTAACGTCTGTGTATTACAATACTTGGCTACAATGAAATGCTGTAAATTGTAATTGGTTAACTACATGATGACCCATTTTGTCTTGCCAAAACCCTTAAAAACCCTGAGCTCCTGCTTGGTGGGTCTCTCTTCTGAGGACTTCCAGCTACTTGGGAGGGGCTGTTCAGAACTAAAATAAACCCATTAACCAACTCCCTTTGTGTTCCTGGATTCTACTCACATTGACTCACATTGGGAGGAAAGGGTCTAACACTAGAATGTGGCTTACATCTCAGAGTAAGGTTCCAAATATTATATTCCACTAGAATGTAAGAGCAAATTATTCTGATCAGGGAATGGAATTTCAATATTAAAGATTATAGAGCTGGGGCACCTGGGTGGCCCAGTGGGTTGAGCACCAGACTTGGGCTCAGGTCATGATCTCAAGGTACATGAGTTCAAGCCCCATGTTGGCCTCGCTGCTGTCAGCCTGTCAGCATGAAGCCCACTTCAGATGCTCTGTCCCCCTCTCTCTGCCCTTCCCTTGCTAGCTCTCTCTCAAGAATAAATAAATATAAATTTAAAAAAACATCATAGAGCTGGAGCAGTTTCTGATATCCTAATACTGATATACCAGTTGTGATAGGCTGCCTCTGGAGTAACAGAAGAGAATGCGTGCTCCTCGAAGACAATTTATTCTCAAGTGACAAAAAGGAGAAAACTGTTGGTCCTAAGAATTTTCTCTTTCCAAAAATTACTAATCATATTAAATCATTCTTCATCCCCTAAGGCAAAATGAGTAAAGAAATGGAAAGAGGCCAGGAATGTTATGCTAATAGATGTCTCTTCACATAAAAAGAAACATTAGGAATGAGGAAGAAGCATTTCCTCTTAATTCCAGATCCAAGATATATTATTACAATGCAAAAGCAAACAATAACTGGGTCTTGGTCTTATTTGTTTAATAAAGAAAATGCATACAGTTAAGCCATGTAGACATGAACAATATCTTGAAAGATAGCAATTTTTTAAGAAGAATAAAGGTGGTGAATGCATGCATGCATTTTATACTACTTTCTCCACGTTTGACTAGGCAAGGAAAAAAGAAGATATAGGAGTATCTTGAGGGAATCACTGTCCTTTTAGAATGAGGAAGATCAGCATGGATAGTGGAGAGGACAATATTAATGCTAAGGAAGAAACTCAAGACATGAAAGGAAAAGGAAATTATTGTTGACTCCACCCATTTTCTTTTCTACAAATTTCATCTACTAGTCCATATGAATAATTCTGTGTAGTTTAGTTTAAGAAACAATTTGGAGTATTAATTTTTTTGAAACAGGTGTAAAAGAGTTAGGGAAGAGTGGAGATGTAGGTGAGCATAGATCAAGTTCACACCGATTGTAGAAAATATTTGTCTTCTGTTTTCCTAAAAACAGAGACTAAAAGTGTTGAAAATAGTGCAATGGGAGGACTTGAGGATAGCCGTGAAGTTGGAAGAACTGTGGGGAAAATATTTTTATGATGCTTTCCTGCATGCAGCTCTCTTTTCTCATAATTAAAACTGTTATAGGTCAATTTATCAGATATCAGAGAGCTTACTGTATATAAGTTCTGCTTAATTACTAACCACCTCATCTCACTTCTATAACAACGCCCAACTGCTAGATAGATAAAGTAAGTTGCAAAACTCTCCCCCACCCCTTTTACTAAGACCTGGTCAAAGGCAAGGTCAACAGGTGAAAGTCACCTAGTCACTGCCCCATATCTTAGGTGTCTAACTATGATTGGTCATTTTAAAGGGACAAAGAGCTTTGAATTGATAGGTTCCTGCCAAAACTAGCATCTGTGTATTACAATGTAATTGGCTACCATGAAATGCTGTGGATTGTAATTGGTTAACTAAATAATGACATATTCTGTCCATATAATCTCATTGCTGCCTTTGTTTAGGGCCATTCTCTGCTCCTTAACACCAGGGAGATCAGGTTTGGCCTGGCCATAAATAAAATCTTGCCTCTCTTCTTTTCGCGTTGGTGGTCTTTTCATCGTTACCCTGCAACAGAAACCACCCAAATCCTCTGTTGAAGCCATTAGCTTATATTCGCATGTGTGTAATATTATTTGCTGATTAGATACTTAATCAAACTAATCAAATATGCTTCCTCCTCTCTTGGAATTTAAATTTGGGACACTGGGAGACAGTTCCAGATTGTTGTGGGAATCTGAGAGAAAAATAATAAAAATGAACCAAGATAAGCCAAAAAGAAAGATCATGTGGCCCAAATGGAAGCCAGAGACAGAGAGATTGAAAGAAACAGAGAGAATTGTACATGATGGCATCCAGTTACCAACTGTGAGTCACTTTGAGTCTGGATATATCAATATTCATGAAGTCTCTGTACTTTTTCAATACTTTATCCCCCATGTGTTCAACTTAATTTGAGTTATCTTAAAACCAAAAGAACTTGTTCAAAAAAGGAAATACCAAGAATGAATGACATAGTCATTTCATGGTATAGAGGTTCTAGCTGAGATATTGGAAATGATGCATTTTCAATGGAGCCAATTGCCATGTGTTGTATAACATTCTCTGGCAATGATCAGAAGCCTAGAAGTAGTCAGAGAGAAACCTGACACGTAGACTAGGATTTTAGAATTAATTGACAAGGCAGATACTGTGTGAGGAAAAAGAAATTCAAGTTGCTGATAAGAGTGCACTATCCATGAGTCTTTAGGTAATATAGGAAGTTATGAGAAGTAGTAACAGAGGTTGTAGGTTTTGATGAAATAAAACACTAGACTATTTAGGATGCAAGAGTAGGAGAAACTAAATGATAGAAGAATGTGATAGAAATTTCCAAGTTAAATATTACAAAAGTGGAATAGTTCTGAGTGATGGTAATTTCTAGGGAATATCTTTGTGAATAAATTACAGAAATGATGCTGGCAGGCCAAGTCCAAGGACCCAGAGAGTGTCCTGCAGGACCAGCCAATAGGATCCCTGGCTGCGTGCAGTATAGAAATCAAATGCAAGCCAGCTGGAAGTAAAAGCAGAATTTACTGGAAAAAGAGAGAGAAAGAGAGAGCAAGTACAAAGTGTCTGAGAGATTCAGAAAGGGGAAAGTGTCTTTGCTTGGGGCCTGGGGTTTTGATTCAGGATTATGGTCTGATGTACATGTCTTCTCAGGCATCCAGGAACTAGTTAAAACAAAGACAAGGATCCAGGTGTGGTACTCCTTGGAGCCAGAGGGTCTTGGCATTAAGATGTCTAGTGTTGGTGGTCTGGAATACACATATGATAGCTTCATCTGGTCATTCTCATCTGGATATTATCTATTCTATTTCTTAGATAGTATCTATTATAAAGAAATACAAGGAGGACATACACTATTTGCATTATGAGGCATGCATAAAGTGGGGTCACAGGTCCTAGCAAGAATAGAAGCAGGAGAAGGAGCAAAAGCACATTCTTATGGGGTCCTTTAATTTCCCCATCTCAGAAATAGAATGTGGAAGAGGATCAAGGAAACATAAGGGAGTCATGGATATGCCATCTATTTTTTAGCTGAAATATCATAGGATTACTGAGATGATGAAAAAACGGATGCCAACATCTTCAAAGATTGTAGAAGAGTGACTTAAAAATGAAACCAGATAGGAAATATGTAGTTTTATAAGCTTCAAGTGAGTATGGGGTATTGAGCAAAGATGATAAAACCATATCTGAAAGATAGTAAAGGGAAATCAGAGGTATTCCAACCCATATCCCTGGACCTAATACATGTCCACTGTGGGAGAATAAGGAAATGTCAGTTGATAGTGCCATGGGGGAATCAGTGTCCATGAAGGAGAATCCGGTTCCAGGTAAGTAAAAAAAGAAAAAAAAAAGATGAATAGAGAAAGTAGTCAAGAAAAAGTTGAATATATAAACATACTTCTTTAAAACCTAATTAGATTAGAGGTTGGGGGCATGGCATTATATTGTTAGTGTAGTTTGAAGTATTGTATGTACCCTAAATTACATTTATTTGGAAGAACATAGTCTTCCACTATCAGAAGCTTTTCTCCTCAAATTAGTCCAATTTATTGAGACTCCAGGGCACTGCTCCTTACTGTCATTCATGTAGCCATGCAGTATAAAGCAACAAATTAAATTGGCTCGAGTTAGAATCCAATTTTTCACCAACAGATTTGGAAATAAGAAATTCATCCAACTCTAATTAAAATTCATTCAGATCACATGGCTTCAACATGTGCTGGAACCATACAACTCAAGTCCTATTAATCATCCTAATTATGTAACCTATTATTCAGCACCTATACAGTTAGACACCTTGGAGATAATTTGCAAAATGTACAATTTGGATTCAATTTCCTTCTGTTTCTTTAAAAAGGGTAATAGAAGCAAAAATATTGTTTTAAATAAACCTCAGGTTTATGCTAACATAATCATTAGCATTATTCTTTTTCTTGCTGAATGATATAAGGTAAAAGCCTATTGAATTTCACGTCAGAATGTATATACTATGCTCCCAGACTTATCTTTTTTGTGCTAGTCTTTTTACCTATACAGAGTTTAGTTCTTTCATCTCTCTGATGTAGAAGGTAATGTGAATAATCTTTAAAGGATTTTCCAGCTTGAAATTGTGTTGGCATGTCTCTTCTTTTTGCTCAAATACAAGGGAAAATGTAGAGGCAGATATTAGATTAGTCATGGTTCTCCAGAGAAACAGATTCAATGTTGTTTGTATATATTTATATAAAATAATATAATAATTCATATATATTATGCAATACACCGCATGTAAAATATATGTATAATTTATATATTATATTATTATGTTTTACATATTTTAATTTGCTCTATATACACAGACAGTCCCCAATTTATGATTTTGTTTTTTTACAATGGCATGAAAGCAATATGCATGCATTAGAAACCAAACTTCAGGGGCACTTGGGTGGCTCAGTCAGTTGAGCATCTGACTTCAGCTCGAGTCATGATCTCGTGATTTGTGAGTTGGAGCCCCGCATTGGGCTCACTGCTGTCAGTGTGGAGCCTGCTTTAGATCCTCTGTCCTCCTCTCTCTGTCCCTCTCCCACTCGTGGTCTCTCCCTCAAAAATAAATAAAAAACATTTTAAAAAAGAAACCATACTTCAAATCTAGAGCTGTGATATTTTCCTAGGTTAGCCATGTATGGTATGATACTTTCTCATAACATTAGGTATGCAACTGATACACTTAAAACCATTCTGTACCCATACAACGATTGTTTTTCACTTTTAGTATAATATTCAATAAATTACATGCGATATTCAATGCATTATTATAAAATATGATTTGTGTTAGTTGATTTTTCCCAACTGTAGTCTAGGAAAGTGTCTAAGCACATTTAAGGTCAGCTACAATAAACTATGATGTTTGATACATTAGGTGTATTTTTTATGTTGATTTATTTATTTTGAGAGAGAGTGAGAGATCATGGGAGGGGTAGAGACAGTGGGAGAGAGAGAGAATACTAAGCAGGCTCTATGTGCAGTGCAGAGCCTGATGTGGGGCTTGAACTCACAAACTGAGATCATGCCTGAGCCGAAATCAACAGTTGCTTGCTTACCTGACTGAGCCACCGAGGCACCCTGTTTAGGTGTATTATTTTTATTGGGACATAATTCTATCATAAGTTGAGTAAGATCTGTGCATGTGTGTGTGTGTCTGTGTGTGGGATGTGATTTTTTTTATAAAGAATTGTCTCATGAGACTATAGAGGTTGCAAAGAGTCCCACAATCTGCTGTCTGAAAGCCAGAGACCTAGGAAAGTGAGTGCTGTAAATTCCAGTCTGAGTCCTAAGTCCTGAGGACCACAATTAGTACCAATGATATTTAAGTCCTAGTGCACGTGCAGAGGCAGAAAAATCTCTGTTAGCTCTGCAGTGGGGCAGAGAGATAATCCAATCTTCCTCTGCCTTTTTGTTTTATTCATTCCCTCCACGGATTAGATAATGCCCGCTGCACTCTCTCTGGGGAGGGCAGTGCGCTTTACTCAGTCCAGCAATTCAAATATAGTAATTGCTTCCCAAAACACCCTACAGACAGACCCAGAAACAGTGTTTAATCAGATATGTGAGTATCCTCTGGTGTAATCAAATTGACACAACACATTAGCCATCACAATTCCACTCCTGTCAACTTGGCATTAATGCACACCTCCTTAAACCATACTTAATCTCCAAAGAGAGACAGTAACAAGATCATCATTGCAACATGATACAACTATCCTGCATACAATAAAAAACGCAATAACCCCTTCTAAAACAAGAGGTAGGGGCGCCTGAGTGGCTCAGTTGGTTGAGCTTCCCGGCTTCAGCTCAGGTCATGATCTCAGTTAGTGGGTTGGAGCCCTCCCTCAGGCTCTGTGCTGACAGCTCAGAGCTTGGAGTCTATCTTCAGATTCTGTCTCCCTCTCTCTCTGACCCTTCCCTGATCACACTGTCTCTCTCTCTTTCTCTCTTAAAAATAAATAAAACATTAAAAAAAATTTAAAACAGGAGGTAAAATCCTTGAGTGATGTTTACACTTGTCTTTGATGTCCATAACTTAAATACTGTGATATAAAGTCAATAATACATCTTATGTGATGAGAGAATAAGAAAAAAAAGATACTTAATATGCACATACATATATAAAATATTTTTAAATATAAAATATATAACAAAATAAAATAAGGAGGAAATACTCATTGCATTTGTAGTCATTGTTTCTGTAACCCGTCACATAATTACAGCTGGTATGTATAAATACCTTTTTCTACTACCTGTTCTGTGTTTCCTTTGCCTTCAGGAAGTACCTCATCTCATTGTGGTTCTTTACATGGCGGGGTGATTCAAACTCTCATTCCTTCGGGGCCTGGGACATGAGTGATCCTGGTTGGACTGAGTTACAGTTTTTTATCGATTTTAATCACAGGGCATGATAATACTAAGAGACTCCTGAAGGGATCTTCTGTATTCCAGACATATTCTTTCCTCTTTTGTGCAGTTGTAATCGATTTCCCCTTAGTATGCAGAATCAGTTACCCCAGCCAGCTGTCACTCACCTGCTGATCCAGAGGCATGAAGAGCCCAAAGTGGTTGGGCAGCAGTCTTGCCTTCCAGTTTAATAGAGTCATTGTTGTGTTTCCGGGTGAAAGCATTCCTCTCTGTGGAACTAAGACCTCAAGGCCAGCAAAACATGAGGTTGTGACAGGAAGGAAAAATTCTTCAACTGTTCAAGATTTTTCAGCTAGACAAAGAAGCTAATTTACGTGAGATAGATTAGCAGGAGAAAAAAATTCCAAAGTTTTATGATGTGTGCACAGAGTCCGAATAATGAAATTGAGAACCAAAGAAGTGACCAAGGTGGGCAGTTTTTATACTTTTTAGACAAAGAGACCTTATATCTGTAAGGAACTGATAGGACCAAGAAAACTTAACTTTGGGAGCTTCGATTAGGAATGAATTTCTAAATAAATACCTTAGAATTTGGGCTAAGGTAATAAATACTAAAAATAAGAAGGCTTGTTTATATAGTCTTCATGGCTTTAAATTTCCTATCTCTGGTGATTAGGACGTCTCTTTACCTCCTGGTATGTGTAGAAATCTCTTTATGAGATTCCGCATTTGATTTTCTGCAGTGTCAGCCCTGTGGCTACGGGAGATAAGGCTCTCCTCCAGGGCTCATGGAGACGCCCTCAGGTCATTTATGTGATACTTGAATTGGGAATTCAAATCCCTGAGCTCATCCTTTTCTTTCACCACTTTGTCCAGTGACATTAGGGGCAACTTGCCAATCTCATTATATTTGTATAATTTTTCAGATATGTTTAAAAGTATCATATACATTCAGTCACTCAGCTCCTTGCTTCCTGTAAGTGGCTGATTAGCAATATCCAATGCAGATATTTTGCATATCTCTGTTGCCAGATCACACCATGGACCATCAGTGCTCTCTTTACTATTGGCAATAAAGCCATTAGAGTCTTTACATTTAATCAGATTCGAGAGCCAATTCGAGAAACCCCAGAACCAGTTCAGAAAACTCAACCTTAAAATTCTGTTGCTGTAGAGTCGCTCTTGGTGCCCAAATCTGTACTCAAGGGGGTCTCAGAGAAACAGAACCAAATGTGTGTGTGTGTGTGTGTGTGTGTGTGTATAAAATCTATTAAATATATACTTATGTCTATAAATATATATATATATAATATATACAATACTCAATATAATATATAAAATGAGATTTATTATAAGGAATTGTCTCATGTGATTGCAGAGGCTAGGTTCCACGGTATGGCATCTATATGCCACATACCCAGGGATGCCCATGCTGTAAATTCCAGTCCTGGTCCTAAGGAGTGACAGTGGTGGGTTTTAGTCCAAGGGCAGGAGACCAGTAAGGCAGAGGGAGGTAGAAAGAGAGAGAGGGAGAAGGAGAAGGAGAGAGAGAGAGAGAGAGAGAAAGAGAGAGAGAGAATGTATTAGTTCAATCTTTCTCAGCCTTTTTGTTCTATTCAGGCCCTTAATGGATTGGATGATGCCTACCCACATTGGGGAGGGAATGTTTTAACAAATTTAACTATTAATCTCTTCTATCTGGAAACATGCTCACAGATACATCCCAAAATAATATTTAAACAGATTTGTAGCCATCCCTTGGCCTAGTCAAGTTGACCCATGAAATTAGCCATCATAGCCATGCACAAATATCACAGAAGAATTATTCTTGAATAATTACCCTTAATCTTTTATTTTAATGAAAGACGTGCTCCTAGAATTACTCATAATCCTTTATTTTGAAGACATTTTTGTTTTTAAGTGAAAAGGATTATCAGTTCCAAAAACTGTTACATTTTGATCACGTGAGGGCCATATCTATGGATAAAAATGGAATTTGTGATTTGAATTGTTATTTTGCCTAGGTGTGTGATTTCATGAGGTATGATCTTTATCATATTTCTGGAAATGTACTCCATACTCAGGAGTCTTGTAATAAAATATGTTTATAAAAAACATTGTAATAAAATGCATTTTTTGTACGACCCAAATATAAGAACCTTCTTTCAGTATATTTCAGTAGCAAAATAGCAATACTTGATATTAAGGCTCTGCAGGCATGAGAGGGTCTTCTGAACCCTCACACAAACATGAAATGCTATTTGGTCTATATTTTAGTGTTCTTCATATCTTCCAGAAGTTTCTCGTCTTTAAAAACTAATGTGTTCTATTGGAGATTTAAAAGTGCTTCACAGAATCCTTGTGATTTCTTGTGCGTGTCTCATTCACTTATTCACCCATTCATTTATTCTTTCAAAATTATTACTTGAATGTCCACTATGCACCAGAAAATGCAGTGTGGTAGTGGACAAGGAGGTGATTGGAGAAAGCTAGATGGTAAGGACAGAAACTTGTATATCTGCCACTGCTTTAACCAGATCAGGCCTGCTTTACTATTTTATATTTCAGACTTACGCAAAAAATTTCTGTGACCAAAAAACATGAAAATCACTGGTGTGGATAATAATAAAGTACCAGAATGTCCACTCCCTCATCTTGTCAGCTAAAATTTCAATGGATTTACATACATTTTCAGTCTCTGGTGAAGTTACATTGCTTTGGATTCTTCATGTACTGTATCACACTATGAAATTCTCAGTCTCTTCCAAAGTGAATTGCTATGGTTACCCAACTGAGGAATGAGCCAAAGCAGAGGTAATGAATGCGTTTTGTCTCTGGTACTCAGGAAAGGTCACAAACCTGAGAATAGTTTCTTGTCTATTATCATGAACCTCACACTTCTTTCCAAATATCATAAATGGTAAAAAAGAGAATAGCTCCAAATTGCCTGTGGAAATGGCTAATTCTAATTAAATTTTATGTTGATTTTTTGGTTTTCTGTAAAGCTCTGCTTTTATATCTGAGCACAAGGCTGACTGCCCTGACTGGCTACTAAACAGTGTTATTGTTAAATCATTAATGTCGTTTCTTTTTATGGTAAGTTGACTAACAATACTTACATGGTTATTTAAATATATGGATTTTCCTTGACTTTATAAGTTTCTATTTCTTCATTTGTACATTTGTGGCACCTTTATTTCTTTAAAGGTTTTATTTTATTATTTTTAAAATCATTTATTTTTGTGAAAGAAAGAGAGAGACAGAGCACCAGCAGGGGAGGGGCAGAGAGAGAGGGAGACTCAGAATCTGAAGCAGGCTCCAGGCTCTGAGCAGTCAGGATAGAGCCCAACATGGGGCTGGAACTCATCAGTTGTGAGTGAGATCATGACCTGAGCCAAAGTTGGATGCTTAACCAACTGAGCCACCTAGGTGCCCCTGGAGTTTTCCTTCTAAAAAGTATGCACTCTGGGGTCACCTGGGTGGCTCAGTTGGTTAAGCGTCTGACTTTGGCTCAGGTCATGATCTTACAGTTTGTGGGTTCAACCCCTGCCTCAGGCTGTTTGCTGACAGCTTGGAGCCTGGAGCCTGCTTCAGGTTCTGTATCTCCCTCTCTCTCTGCCCCTCTCCTGCTCGCACTCTGTCTCTCTCTTCTCTCAAACATAAATAAACATTAAAGCAACTTAATAAAATAAAATAAAATAAAATAAAATAAAATAAAATAAAATAAAAACGTATGCACTCTGGGGCTTCATCAGCAGAGGACACACCAGTATCTGAGCTGCCACCATAAACAATTTAGCAGAGACTTGCAGAATAGTTACTTAGGTTAGACTGCTAAGTGGCTTAAAAGGTCATAGGACTCGGCACTTCTTCAAACTGTGGGGCTTCTTCCCTACTTTCCAAGCAAAAAGATTGTATGTTCCTTACATCTAGGTTGTAACGTTCCCCAAGTAGAGACCATGGGCCTACCTTTGGGACTCAATCCCCATCACTGGAGAAAATATACTATCTTTCTAATTGTCTTCTTTCTGAACTCAGCAAACATTTTCTTAACAGTACCAGATAGTAAATATTTTAAGCTCTGTGGGTCGTAAGACCACTGTAACTGCTATTGTCCTCAGTCAGCCATAGACAATATGTAAATAAAGGAGTGTGGCTGTTTTCTAATAAATGTTATTTGTGAGTGCCTGGGTGAGTGGCTCAGTTGGTTGAGCATCCAACTCTTGATTTTGACTTGGGTCATGATCCCTGTGTCGGGCTCTGTGCTGAGAGGGGAGCCTGCTTAAGATTCTCTCTCTCTCTCTCTCTCTCTCTCTCTCTCTCTCTCTCTCTTTCTCTCTCTTTCTTCCTCTTTCTATATCCCTCTGCCCCTCCTCCTGCTCATATGTTCTCTCAGTCTCAAACAAAAAATAAAAATACAACATTATTTGCAAAAGCAGTCAGCTGGCTAGAATTGGTTTATAGGCTATAATTTGAAGACCTCTGGGCTATTCTTTAGAAAGTTAGTGATCTCAACATAATGCTAGCACCTAGGTTTTTAAAAAATATATGTAATTAATTACTACATAGTTTTCAATCTGTCTCCTTCTCTCTTGCTTTCACTCTCTTCATTCTTCTCTCCTCACTTTCTGCCTATCTTACTCTCAACTCTGGTGCTTTATCTTCTTCATGCGCTACGACATGCTATTTATTCATTTGGACTAGCTTGTTTTCTCTCAAAGTTTTCATGTTCCACCATTGCCGTTCCCTTTTCACTCTGTATTCTTCATCAAGTATAGCTTAGTGAGCCAATTGTCAAACCAGAGGAATGTTCCTCTCACCCTAACCACAATTCGAGGATGTCACAGTCAGAAGCCACATTCTCTTTAAATGATGTGGAGCGCCTGGCTCTTTGATTCCTAGCGATGCTCTGTATGGAAGAAAGAAGGAGCAGTAAGGAGGGCGGGGTTAGGGACAGTGAGGCTTCATTTCTAGAGGATGCCTGTGTTTCATCTATCTACCTTAGGCTCAGGGTCTTATCATTGTCTCCAGTGCCAGAGTAGGGGTTACTTGACATTAAAGTGGCATGGCTAGCTACCATGTCGTGTGATATGTTGACCAGTGCAAGGCCTGTGACAGACTACGGTAATGCTCACTTCTTACCATTAACTGGAAAAAAACAAAGGGAAGGGCTTGCTGGACATACGTCAGACATGGAGGACATACATCCTCCTCAATCATGAATCTTTAAAATTTCCTCCTCTCGCAACTTTATTATAATGGGCTGTTATAGGAACTTCAATTGAGTCTTTAGTAACTTAGCAGAGAGCAGAGCTCTAAGAAAATAAGACCCAGGACAGAAAAATAAAATTGACAAGGAAGGAAAATCCAGAGCATAAAGCGATGTCTAGGATGGCCTGGTGAAATCGTGGGAAGCTTCAGGCCGCCAGAGCTCACAATGAGGACTCTCAGTGCCTGAAGTAATAGAATAAGTCAATAGATAATTCTCTATCACAAGATTGCCTGGGGTAGGTTATACAGTGATGTTTTACATATGAGAAACAAGGAAAGAGAGTTGCTATGTGTGACTTCAGTTTGAAAACTGCTAATCAAGATTGGCTCATCTGTAGCCTTGTTGTAGCTAGCTTCTCTGTTAAATTGTATCAGGCCAGTTGCAAACCCTCCTATAGTAACATCCTATTATGTACCAGGCCCCATGTCAAGTGCTCAAGACACAGAGATAAAAAGGCATACTCTTGGGGTGCCTGGGTGGCTCAGTCAGTTAAATGTCCGACTTCAACTCAGGTCATGATCTCATAGTTCATGGGTTTGAGCCCCGCATTGGGCTCTGTGCTGACAGCTCAGAGCCTAGAGCCCACTTCAGATTCTGTGTCTCCCTCTCTTGTGCCCTTACCTTGCTTACACTCTGTGTGTCTCTCTCTCTCTCTCAAAGATAAATAAATGTTAAAAAAATTTTTTAAAAAGTCATACTCTCTCTCCTTAAGGATTTTGCCGTTTACCCATTTCTTTCCTAATAGACTATTAGAACAATGTACAGTATCCTACGTGAATGCAGAGGAGGGGTGCCTTTCCTTTATAGTCAAGTAACGCTTCTTGGAATAAGCTATACTTGACATGCGACTTAAACAAATACATTTCAGATTGAAGGAGTAGCGAGTTGACGTGGCCTAAGGCTGATAGCAGCAGAGCACCCTCTCGGAATTGATGAAGTGCGGTGCAGCTGCAGAGGGCAGTGAGGGGTGACCGTGCTCACGTAGCTGTGTGAGCAGGGAGAGCTGGAGATGTGGGCTGAACACTGGCCCTGACTGATCTGCCCCCAAAAACATTGAGTCCCGCTGCTGACCCAGAAACCTCATGAAATCCTCCACGGGATCAGCCACCTAGCCAAGTGGAAGCAATGAGTCAGTCTAATTTGGGCATAAATGTCAATGTGACTTCATTTGTGCCATTATGCTCATGAGGCCTGGGGACATCCAGTTTACATAAGGTTGATTTCCAGCCAGGGCATTAGGGCATTTGTGGGTTACAAAAGCAAAAATCCATTACTACCCTTTCCTATTTAGGTTTGAATGTTAAAAATACAAGTAACTAATGAGAAAAAGGGACACCGAGTGTGTGTGGCTACCAGTTGGGGGAGGGGATCTGTCAAGCCCCCCAGCAAGGACGGTCCAGCTAAAGGCCTTTACACAGAACTTGCATTGATATACAATGTAGTTGGGTCCTAAGGACTCCTGGAGCTCACGGCTGCTAGCTGGTAGTAACTTCCTCTTCTAGCTTATGTCCATACAGACATGGAACAGACTCCTGTCTGTAATTTCAAACATTCTGATTACTAGAGAATTTAGTGTCTCATATTACAAATTGCAAAGAGTAATGTATACTTGGCACTAAAATGAGATTAACATTTTTGGTCTGTTTACCTAGCCCCATTTTTTTTTCATTCAGTTACCCCAATGGGAGTTCTTCAGAACATTTGTTTCATTTGAATCGGCTTGGAAAATACCCAGTTAAAGAGCTGGTTTTTGTCATTATTGTCATTTGTTTCTTATTGTACAACTTCTCAGAGGCTTCAATATGCCAATATGAATTCTGGATCTACAGGAGAGGTCTATTTTATGCATCCTCTGTTCCCTACATGACTTTATCTTTTTGTAAGACCAGACATTATGTCTATTGCTCATTGCTATATCCTCATATCCACTGTCTTTCCTGGCACCTAGTAGGCACTTTAAATATTTGTAAAGTGGATGGATAACCATTTCAAAGGCTGCTATTCCAAGAAAAACGTTGTTCAGGTATATTAAGCAAATCTTTCTTTCAAAGACCAGCTAGTTAATTTTATCACATTTATACTTTATGTCCAACCTGTAAAGCATCTTGGTAAGATGTATATTGGTAGCATTTACACTGATGCCAGAAAGTGTCAAGATACCACATTAAGACAACAGGAAATTTTCAAAGACAGTTAGTAGATGAGAATCCTGTATCCTGACTAATTTTTATTCTGCTCCTAAAACATTTTTTTTGTTGTTGTTGTTAACTGGACATAAGCTATGTAGTTAAAAAGAACCATATAATGATCAAAGAATGATTGTTTTCCAAAATCTCCCTGGGAATATTGAGAAAGTAAAGTTTGGTTGGTTGTTGGTTTTCTATTTTAGTAGCTTCTCAAACAAAAATAAATAAGATCTCTTGGGAAAGAAGATATTTTATAAATAAATTGGATATGCATCCTGGATATCCTTGCATTCTGGGTGACAGATGCTGAGTTCAGAAACCTTTTGTCACTTTTTATTGGGAGCACCATCTTGCAATGCACAATATGCTAATATGTCCTCCTATGATTAGAAGAATCACTGCCAGTTACTGATGTGAACAGACAGCAACTGCTAATCCCAAAGCTCAGTTGTTTAGATCATGAAATGAAAACCCCTTAATTAAACCCCATAGCCAATTTATAATCACCCATGCAGAGGGCATTCCTAATAATTTTTGCTATAAGCATGCAGTAAGTCCTTGGCATCTGTTCTTCTGTGATGGTTCAGTTTAGGAACTCTACCACCATGAGTGAAATGAGTGCACTGTTCTGGGGTGGGGGGAGCAGGTAAAGGAAGGGATTCTTGCTTTTCTTTCTTCAGCTGCTAATCTTGAGGAGATCTCTGCACCGTGTAAATTGGTCTCTATGTTCTGCTGGTGAAGTTAATGAATTGAGTTCTCTTCTTCTCTGAAAGTATTCAAAGATTCAAATATTTGTGTCTGCTTGCCTGTTTCTTTAAATGATGCAGACTAAGAGAAAGTAAAGTCATAGCAGTAACTGAGACGATGTTGACATTTGTGCCGTGCCTAAGACCTTATAGCTGAATGGGACCTGGAAGAATTTTCTGGCTTTAACTGGGGTGCCAGTTCTGATGGTTTGTAGCTGCCCAAAAAAGTATGTTAGGCAAGATTCTAGCATGGTCTTGAGGTAGATGGGAAAGGTTGCCTTGATTAAAGTGTGTGTTGTGGGGGGATTGCTAGTCCAATGATTCCAAATCTATGATCTTGTAGTTATTGCAAGTACTTCATATGGGGAAGCATATGCACTGAACTACATTAAGTGTGAAACTTGTCAGAATTCTGGAACAGTATATGTCTCCAAAACAACATCAGCGTACTGATTAAGCATTATGTCTTCTCCACGTCTAGGCTTACTGTGGGTAAATGCTCTGCTGCAAGAGCAGTATGGTTGTGTGCATGTGGATAATGAATTCTAAACTATAACTATATCTTTAATACTCCTTGGTATGCGGGACTTCCATCGGCTGCAGGCTCTGCGAAGCAAGGTTCAAAAGGCTTCCTTGCATAGAAGTTTTCAAATTTTCTTACTCACCTATTTTACTAATTCTGTGGAGCCCTGGGAGTCTGTGAAAGTGTCTCAAGGGCTGTCGCAGGGGCTGATAGGTGTGGTTCCAGGCTCTTCGCCCATGCTGATAGGTGTACTTTGAAACTTAAAAGAAAAACATCTGAGCACATTGTTCTTTTAGCAGAATAATTTGTTTAAAAGATATATTTAGGGGCGCCTGGGTGGCTCAGTCGGTTAAGCTTCCGACTTCGGCTCAGGTCATGATCTCACAGTTAGTGGGTTCGAGCCCCACGTCGGGATCTGTGCTAACAGCTCAGAGCCTGGAGCCTGCTTGGATTCTGTTGTCTCCTTCTCTCTCTGCCCCTCCCCTACTCATGTTCTGTTTCTCTGTCTCAATAATAAATAAGCATAAAAAATTAAAAAAAAATGATACATTTAAACCACTGATTTAGACTTCAGTTTGTTTTCTGATTGTGTTTTGTGAATTATGCCCTAGAACCTTTCATGAAATTAATTAATTAATTAATTTGTTTATTTATTTATTTATAAGTAAACTTTGCACCCAACACGGGGCCTGAACTCACAACTCTCAGGTTGAGCTACATGCTCTACCTACGGAGCCAGCCCGGTGCCCCATGAGATTGCTATTTTAAATATTAATCTCTAGGGGCATCTGGATGGCTCAGTTGGTTGAGCGTCCAGCTTCAGCTCAAGTCATGATCTCGCGGTTCATGGGTTCGGACTCTGTGCTGACAACTCAGAGCCTGGAGCCTGTGTTCAGATTCCGTATCTCCCTCTCTCTCTGACCCTTCCCTGCTCATGCTCTCTCTCTCTCTAAAAAAAAAAAACCCAAAACGTTAAATATCAATCTCTAAGAATACATTCAGTTACCAATTCCCAAATGATGTATCAAAACAAGCTTCCTTTTTGGATAGCCTAACTTATCTTTCACTCTTTCCACTGAAGTCTCCTTCTGAAAATGAGAATGGGCTGCTTAGTATTGAGGGTGAAGGAAACGGTCTTGCTAGGGAAGACTACCTATCTCCTCAGTACCCAAATATAATACTGTGAATATTTAATTTTACTAGCCCTGCTCTATTTACTGTAACCAGTGGCTTGCTAGAATTCTTTTGCATGAGTTTGGGAGAGGCTATGATTAAATTTTTAATAGTTTCACAAGCTGAGTATGAAACCATCATTATTTTAATATATAAATGATGTAAATTTACAACTAAATAAATTATATTAAAAACAAAGACAATAGGGGTGCCTGGCTGGCTCAGTCTGTAGAGCATGCGACTCTTGATCTTGGGGTCATGAGTTCAAGCCCCACATTGGATATGGAGCATACTTAAAAAATAAAAAAAAATAGTAACCTAAAAGAAACAAAGAAAATAAGTACTCAAAACTCATAACTTCCTAATTGTTCTGCAAAATTTTTACTCTTATCTATGCTCTTGAATTTATGTGCACCTCTTGCATGTGTGTGCTGGAAATAATTATAATGGTGTGATGTTCTGTATGTCTTCCCAACCCCTCCTTCAGGTAGGAAATGCCACAAATTATAGTTATCCTCTTAATTTGAAATGATGTTTCTACTCTCCCTTTATCCAGACTGGTCTGCTTTCTCTCCCATTTCCACAATGTATTTTTTTCTTTGTTCAGACAAATTATTCTGTGCTAAGGAGTGAAAGAAAAATAATGCTATCATGTGTTATTTCTGTTTGGATAGTTTTCTCCCAGTACAAACCATTGTTGAGTGTGTGTCTCTCTTCTCACCTAATGGGATTTTTTTTTATAGGGATGATAGGCTGCACTGACTGACCCCTTTAGAGCAATATGGTTCAGTTTGTGAAATGAATGACACAAAGAAATGGTTCACATCATAATGGGAACTAACCAAACTAACTAGATTTCCTCAACTTGAAGCTGAAATCTTGCAGTGGTTTACCAGCTCACTCGTGGTTTTAAACCCTGATCCCATTAGGCATTCATCCTAGGGTAATTAATACCTGATTGGAAAAATTTTATCTGAAGTTATCAAGACAACTTCTTAAAAATCTCTACTTGTTCAGAGAATACTTTGTCGTAACCAGACTATTTCTAGAAGGACCTATCATACCATGGTAATCCTTAGTATTTCTCTAGTGCTGTACTGTATGGCAGCTATTTCTAGATGATATAAAGTAAGAAATCAGGGTAGATGATGCTACTTAGGTGTAGACACATGTACTTACCAGGTCAAGGTTGAGTCTAGGAGTTAGAATTGGTGAAAGAAGTAATACTAAAAGAACATGTAGTTCAATGCAATGATTGTTTCACTATCAGCAAGTTAATCATGGTCCATGGGTGTTTGCTAAGGTCTCTTTCAGATCTTGATACAGCAAAAATAAGCACAGCAAAATATATTTTACCCTCATGGAATTTTTATCAGTTTGTCTCTGATAGCTTAGTAGCTTGGTAGGTACTTATTAAGCCATCATTTTGAGGCAGGTGGCATTGCTATATATATAGTCAATGGAAATAACATCCCAGTATCTTCAGAAAATCAAGCTGTTTGTTTGTTTGTAATCAACATTTTCCTCATCCTTTTGGATCCTTGTTGGGAGGGGATAGAGCGTTCATAATTATTGCTGCAATAACTTGCCAAATAAGCTTTCATAATTCAGTAGAAACATTAATAAATTACGATAGGAGAAGAATAATACTAATAGAATAAAGCCAAAACAGATGGTTAGATGCCAGTTAGTTCTTAGTTACTCAACAATAACAGGAAAATATTTGACTATAAAAATTCCAACTTCAATCTGGAAACTGGAGGCACATGTTCCTAAATGTCCAAATAAGAAAGGCCTCTAGAGTGACAGGAGCTCATTACTTTGGTAGGTGGCTGATCACTCACTTTTTAGCCTCCTCTTTTAGCCTACAGAGAGGGCTATCAGTGCTAGTTTTTCCATGGTTTTGGAGGATGAGTTTCCTAATGTCATACTGAATCCACAATGTAGATGTGTAAAGACACCAGCAAATGGCTGATTTCCCAATAAGTTTCATTCAAACCTGAAGTGAAGACATTGGCTCCTCACCTTCCTATCACAAATATATCCACATCATACTGAGTTTCTAGATGTAGGAGAATTCCAGAGTGGTTCCTCTAGTCTCTTCTAAACAACTGTTAGCTTTCCTTTCCTTTTATTTTAAGCTTTTATTTATGTATTTATTTATCTATTTACTTATTTATTGTGTGTGAGACAGAGTGCATGTGAGAAGGGGCGGGTCAGGGAGAGAGGGTGAGAGAGAGAATCCGAAACAGGTTCCGTGCTAACATGTGAGTGGAGAGCCTGATGTAGGGCTCATACCCACAAACTGTGAGATCGTGACTTGAGCTGAAACCAAGAGTTGGTTGCTCAACCCTTCGGGCTGCAGAGATGCCCCCAACTGTTAGCTTTTCCATTGCCCTGAGTCTCATTGCCAGTGTTCCCCTGGTGACTCAGGAACAGAATTCAGGAATATTGGATACTCTACAAAATATGGGATAATCCCAACCAATAAATCCTGTGTCCCCCATATGACTTTTGAATTTCCCCCTGGATATATGTATAGCATAAAAGGAAAAAAAAAAGCTGGTAATAATAATCTGAATCTGGAGTACCTGGCTGACTCAGTCAGTAGAGCATATGACTCTTGATACCAAGGTTCTGAGTTTGAGCCCCACATTGGGTGTACAGATTACTTAAAAATAAAAACCTAAAAATATAATCTTGAATCTAGACTTCAAATGCTTTGCTTATAAACATAAGACATTTTTTCCACATGTTTAAAAGACACTGAATTTTTGAGGGATACAACTACAAAGTAAATTAAGGGAAGACTGTACTTTCTTTTGTTTAGAAAGTTACAAATCTTATTCATCACTCTGGAAAATGGCATCAACAATAATAACGCTACTTGTGATATTTGAGTCAATGGTAAAACACACTTGGATTAGGCAGTATTCATAGCTGTCACATTCATAGTGATGTGTGACATTAGGTACAAGCATCTGATAACTTTGCCATAGCTTCTGGCATAGTTTTGCTCAAATATATGTGCACTGAAGTATGTATTATCTCATTATAAAATAGTTATCTTGTATTTCTTTTATTATAGCTGAGGCAATATATTTATTTAAAAAAATAAGTGTGTAGTTAGGTTTAGATTTTCTGGGAATTTCAGTATAGTAAGGGAAGGAACTATTGTATATTTGATGTTAAGAAGGAAAAAGAACATTCAGTCTTACAGGATTGAAAAACACTGGTATACATCAAGCTCCAGACTGCACTACAAAACTTCAGAAAGGCAATTAAGTATGTGCCTGAATGGATGAAATTTCACAGTGTGACATGTGCACCTCTATCATCACAGCTCATATGTACTTGGCACCTCAAGATGCATCCCCTTTAAATGAATGGAGTAATGTACAAAGGAGTAAAAGTGTAATAGAGCCAGGATTTGAATCTCTCAGTATAGCCCACTAAGTCGTACAGTTTCTTAAACCCCGTGTATGTGACTACAGGTTCTTCAGGAAGGTACATTCTCAATCCCAGTGTCCTCCAGTGAGAGGTTTTTCTTATTGCCACATCTACCATTCAGTACAATTTATATGACAAATAAAAGACGGTTTGATTCAAGCCTGCTTAAATAGTAAGAAATTTATTGCCAGAAGTAAGATGGCTCCAGAATTTCATCTAGTAGCTCAAGTATGTCACCTAGCACGTGATTTCTTTTCGACAGTTCACTCTGCTTTTGAGGTAACCAATTAATTCTTTAGATGGTCCTCTTCTGCTTGCATGATCACTGTCATTATCAACCAGGGCAATAAACTTTCTCCACCATTTCCAGAGAGTGAGAGTATCTCTTCTTCGACTATTGAACAAATGTCCATGATATTCTATGCCTTCCTCTGACCCGATACTTATGACGTAAATAATCATTTACTGGTTGGTTATGGCCAATTAAGACTCACCCAAGGATCCCACCTAAAGTAAATTTCATCTAAACTGCATGGCAGTTACACAGTTAGGAGAGCAATAAAAAGGGGTTCAGGAGGCAACAAACTCTATTTCCCCACTATTTGTCATCTTAGCCTTAGCATGCAATCAGTCTTAAATGAAAAAAAAATGCCTGACAAGATGAGCTGTACTAATTTTTATGAGGTAGACTCTTTTATTTATTATTTTTACCAGCATTCATTCCCTGAAGGAATTTATACATGCCACATGTATTATTATAGAAAAAGAAAACATGTACTATGAAAAAATAATCTGTGCTAAGGAATGTTCTGAGGGAAGCCAGTTGCCAGGTTATAAGGACACTAAAGAAACCTATCGAGGGGCTCCTGGGTGGCTGAGTTGGTTAAGCATCCGACTTTTGCTCAGGTCATGATCTCATGGTTAGTGGGTTCAGGCCCTGCATTTGGCTCTCTGCTGTCAGTGCAGAGCCTGCTTTGAATCCTCTTTCTCCCTCTCTCTCTGCCCCAACCCCCCTCAAAAATAAATAAACTTTTTTTTTGAAAAATCATAAAATACCTAGGAATAAACCTAACCAAAGATGTAAAATATCTGTATGCTGAAAACTATAGAAGACTTTTGAAGGAAATTGAAGAAGACACAAAGAAATGGAAAAACATTCTGTGCTCATGGATCAGAAGGATAAACATTGTTAAAATGTCATTATTACCCAAAGCAATTTACACATTCAATGCAATCCTCTTCAAAGTTGCACCAGCATTCTTCTCAAAGCTGGAACAAACTATCTTAAAATTCGTATGGAACCACAAAAAAACCCAAATAGCCGAAGTAATATTGAAGAAGAAAACCAAAATGGGAGGCATCACAATCCCAGACGTTAGCCTCTACTACAAAGCTGTCATCATCAAGACAGTATGGTATTGGCACAAAAACAGACACATGGACCAATGGAATAGAATAGAGAACCCAGAACTGGACCCACAATTGTATGGCCAATTAATCTTTGACAAAACTGGAAAGAGTGTCCAGTGGAAAAGAGACAGCCTCTTTAACACGTGGTGTTGGGAGAGCTGGACAGCAACATGTAGAAAAATGAAATTAGACCACTTTCTTACACCATACACAAAAATAAACTCAGAATGGATAAAGGACCTGAATGTGAGACAGGAAATCATGAATACCCTAGAGGAGAAAGCAGAAAATAGCCTCCTTGACCTCAATTGCAGAAATGTCCTCCTCAACACATTCCCAAAGGTAAGGGATTCAAGAACAAAAACGAACTGTTGGGACCTCATCAAGATAAAAAGCTTCTGCACTACAAAGGAAACAATAAAAAAAACTAATAGGCAACTGACAGAATGGGAAAAGATAGTGGCAAATGGCATATCAGATAAAGGGCTAGTATCCAAAATCTACAAGGAACTCACCAAACTCCATACCCAAAAAACGAATAATCCAGTGAAGAAATGGGCAGAAGACATGAACAGACACTTCTCCAAAGAGGACATCCAGATGGCCTACAGGCACATGACATGATGCTCAACATCACTCATCATCAGGGAAATACAATTAAGACCACACTGAGATACCACCTCACACCAGTCAGATTATCTAAAATGGACAAATCAAGAGACTATGGATGCTGGCAAGGGTGTGGAGAGACGGGCACCCTCCTACACTGTTGGTGGGAATGTAAACTTGTACAGGCGCTATTGAAAACAGTGTAGAGGTTCCTCAAAAAATTAACAATAGAACTCCCCTATGACCCAGCAATAGCACTGCTGGGGATCTACCCAAGGGATACAGAAGTGCTGATGCATAGGGGCACATGTACCCCAATGTTCATAGCAGCACTTTCAACAATAGTCAAATCATGAAAAGAGCCTAAATGTCCATCAACTGATGAATGAATCAAGAAGATGTAGTAGGAGGGCACTTGCAGGGAAGAGCACTGGGTGTTATATGAAAACCAAACTGGTAATAAACTATTTAAATAAAAAAAGAAAATTTTTTTTAAATTTAAAAAATTAAAAAATTAGCCTATGGAGAGATCCAGAAGGTAAGGAACTAAGGCCTTCCAACAACCATGTCAATGAATGTGGAAGCCAGTTCTTCCCCACATGACTATATGCCTAGTTGCAACTTGATTATAAACTTATGAGTGACTCTGGTGAAACAAACTGAAGAAGATAACAATCAGAAATATATCCCATTTTCATATTGGAAGAATTAATTTTGTTAATATGTCCATACCACCTAAAGCCATCTAGAGATTCAGTACAACCTCTATCAAAATTGCACTGGCTTTGGAGCACATGGACGGCTTAGTGGGTTGAGTGTCCGACTTTGGCTCACAGTTTCTGTGTTTGAGACCTATACTGGGTTCTTTGCTGTCAGCATAGAGTCCACTTCAGATACTCTGTCTCACTCTTATTCTGCTCCTCCTTTGCTCACACATGCTCTCTCAAAAATAAATAAGCACTTAAAAATATTGCACTGGCATTTTTCACAGAAATAGAAAAAAATCTTAAAATTTATATGGACCCACCCAAGACCCTGAATAGCCAAAGGAATCCTGAAAAAGAACAAACCTGAAGGAATTATATGTCCTGATTTTCAACTACACTACAAAGCTTTAGTAATAAAAACAGGATGGTACTGGCATAAAAATAGACACATAGACCAGTGGAACAAAATTAAGAGCCCAGAAATAACCCCCTGCATATACCATCAACTAATCTTTGACAAGAAGCTAAGAACACTCAATGAGTAAGATGGTTTCTTCAATAATTGCTGTTGGAAAACCATATAACCACATTTAGAAAAATGAAATTAGACCCTTATCTTACACAACTCACAAAAATTAATTCAAATGGATTCCAAACACAAACATAAGATCTGAAACTGTAAAACTCCTACAAGGAAACATAAGGAAAAATCTCCCTGGCATTGGTCTTGGCAATGATTTTTTTGGGTATGACACCAAAAGCACAAGCAGCAAAGGCAGCAATAAATAACTGGAACTGCATCAACTAAAAGGCCTTCTGCACAGCAAAAGAAACAATTAACAAAATGAAAAGGCCACCTACAAAATAGAAAAAACTAATTGCAAAGCATATATATGATAAAGAATTAACATCCACATCGTATTAAAAACTCATACCACACAATAGCAAAAACGGAAATATCCAATTAGAAAACGGACAGAAGAACTGAATGGTAACTTGTCCAAATGCATACAGATGGCCAACAGGTACATAAAAAGATGTTTCACATCGCTAATCTTCAGAGAAATGTAAATTAAAACCACAAAGAGCTAACGCCTCACACCTGTTAAAATGGTTTTCATCAGAGACAAGAGATAAGTATTGGTGAGGCTGTAGAGAAAAGTAAAAGTTTATGAACTGTTGGTGGGGATATAAATTGTTACAGCTACTATAGAAAACACTATAGAGATTCCTCAAAAAATTAAAAATAGAGATACCATATGATCCAACAATCTCACTTCTGGGTATAGCTTCCAAGTAAATGAAATCAGAATTTTGAAGAGAGATCTGCACTCCTACATTTATTGCAGCATTATTCACAACAACAAAGTTATTGGAAACAACCTGGTTGCCTATCAGTGCATGAATGGATAAAGAAGATAACACACACACACACACACACACACACACACACACACACATTATTCAGCCATGAAAAAGGAAATTCTGCCATTTGTGACAACATGGATGGACCTTGAGGTTATTATTTTATGAAGTGAAATAAGCCAGAAAAAGAAAAATACTGTATGATATCCTTTATATGTGAAATCTATAAAATCCAAACTTGTAGAAACAGAGAAGAGAATGGTGGTGATTATCAGGGGCTGGGAGGTGAGGACAGGTTGGTCAAAGGGCACACACAGTCTTCCAGTCAGAAGATGAATAAGTTCTGGGACTCTAATGCATAGCAATGTGATTATTGTTAACAATACTCTATTGTGTACTTGGAAGTTGCCAAGAGACTAGACCTTAAATGTTCAAACCACAAAAAAAAGGAATGGTAATTATGTGATGTGATTGTTAACATGCTAATCATATTACATATATAAGTTTATCAAACCAATGTTTTGTATACCTTAAACTTACATAATGTTATATGTCAATTATGTCTCAATAAAGCTGGAAGGAAAATTATCGGAGATAAAAGTGGTCATCACAATTCTCCAGGAAGACAACAATCCTTAATGCATACACCTAACAATATAGTGGCAAAGTATGTTTGTCAAAAACTAAGAGATCCATGTGGAGAAATAAGTGAGTTCAATATTATAGTTGTATTCTCCAATACCCCTCTATCAATAATTGATAGATTCAACAAGGAGAAAATTAATAAGAACATAGTTAAATAGAATAGCCCCATCAATCAATTGGATTGAATTGATATCTATAGACTATTTCATCCAACAAAAGCAGAAAACACATTCTTCTCTAGTTCACCTGGATCATTTTCCATTTATATAACACATTCTGAGATATAAAACACAACTTGGCAAATTTAAAAGTATAGAAACTATACAATATATGCTCTAAGAACACATGGAATTAAAATGAAATTTGTGAAATCCCAAATTATTTGCAAATAAAACAAGCTTCTAAATAACACTTGGATCAAATAAGAAGCCTCAAGAAATTAACAGATATTTTGAACTAAGTGAGATTGAAGGTAAAACTTTTCAAAATGTGTGAGGTGCAGCAAAGCAGTGGCTAGAAGGAAATTTATAGCATTGAATGCATATATTAGTTAAGAAGAAAAATCTAAAATCAATAATCTAAGCTTATGCCTTAGGAAACTGAAAAAGAAGAGAAAATCAAATAATCCACATTAAGCAATAAATAAATAAATAAATAAATAAAATGTGAATATACCATTTTGAGACCATGGTATAGCACTCAATTTGTGCAGGTGTCCATTGATACTATTTAGTAAATTTCTGTAATTTTTTTCTATAAATACTTGTCATTCTGCTATGTTTATTCCTAGGTATTTAATATTTCTGAAAAGCACCACAATGTGTCTCTATGTGGTCTTATTATTTTTTATGTTTTTGTATATATTCTGAAGGATATTCAATACATTCTTCAGAGCATTTAAGTCTTCACTTGTGGAAAATTCCGATTATCTCATTATTTTTCCTTAAACATTGTCTCACTCCACTCCCTCTATTCATGCCCTCTGGAACTTTGATTTTAAAGATATTGAAATTCATATACTTATTTTACATTTCCCCTCATTCGTCTTTGAAGTGGCATCTGTTTTTCTCTTTATACTTTTCTTCTGGTTAAATTTTGCAAGTGGGCTGTCCAGTTAACCAAATCACTCTTTTGATTTGTTTTTTTTCTATTTTTTTGTACTATCCATTCATTTGATCAATATTCAATAACTATGTATTGAATCAAGCATACTGTTATGTAATTAACATTACATGTGCCTGTTACATATTAATGAGTGCTAAAAGAGAAACAAAAGTATACTTAAAGAATGGAAAGTGAGGGAGGTGCTCTTAGATAGAGTGATTAGACAGGCCTCTTGGAGGAAGTGACTCCTGAATAAGGGTTCAATCAAAGGAGAGTGTGGATGCAGTGTACTTAACTCAAGATTAAATGCAAATGCACTGAGGGGAGCAGCAACAACAAGGAAGTCACTGTGACTAGAGCCTATTGAGGAAGAAGAGAATGAAAAGAGGGTGAAAGTTGAGGTTGAACAGATTATACAGAGTACTTAAGGTCACCAGGAGGGCTTTTGATTTTATTCATGTGTACCAATGTGTTTTGAAGAGGGGAGAGCCATAAGCTTATTTATATTATTAATGGATCTCTCATAGTACATATTAAGAACAGGTTGGGGGGAACAATTTTGGGAGCAAGATGACCAATTAGGAGTCAACTATGTTAACTCCAGCAGGAAATGATGATGGTATGGTTTTATGAACCGAATGTTTCTTTTTTTTCTTTAATTTTTTTAATGTTTATTTATTTTTGAGAGAGAGAGAGAGAGAGCATGCAAGTAGGGGAGGGCAGAGAGAGAGGGAGACACAAAATCTGAGGCAGGCTCCAGGCTCTGAGCGGTCAGCACAGAGCCTGACCATGGGGCTCGAACCCACAAACTGCAAGATCATGAACTGAGCTGAAGTCACACACTTAACTGAGTCATCCAGGTGCTCCTGGACCACATGTATCTATACCCCCAAATTTCATATGGTGAAATATTACTCCCCAATCCTCCATAATTTTTTAAATGTTTGGTTGGTTGGTTGGTTGGTTGTTGAGAGAGAGTGTGACAGAGAGAGAGAAAGCCCAAGCAGGGGAAGGGCAGAAAGAGAGGGAGATAGAATCCCATGCAGGTTCCACACAGTGGGCACTTAGCCCCACAAGGGGCTTCATCCTACTAACTGTGAGATCATGATTTGAGCTGAAATCAAGAGTCAGTTGCTTAACAGACAGAGCCACCCAGGTGCCCCTCCAATCCTCCATTATGACAATTTTAGGAGGTAAGGCCTTTGACAGGCAATTTTGATTAGATGAGGTCATAAGGGCCTTTAGGAGTGTGATTATCACCCTTTTAAGACTTGAAGACAGCTTACTCCCATCTGGGCTCTCAGCCATGAGAGTATTCAGTGAGGGGTTAGCAGTCTACAACTCGGAAAAGCACCCACACCAGAATTCTACGATGCTGACACCTGAACCTCACACTTCTGACCTCCAGGACTGTGAGAAATAAGTTTCTGGTGCTTAGAAGCCATTTAGTCTATGGTACTTTGTTGTAAAAGCCTGAATAGACTGAAACACTTGGTTTTTGGGCTTCTAATTTCAGCAATTTCCCCACATTCTCTAATTGCTGCTGTCATTTAGACTAAACAGGGAAGCAGGTGTCTACAATACAGGAATTGGCCTGCCTAGAAAAGTGTGCAGAGAGCCATCTAATTGCTTTGTTCATTTCTCTTAAGTCCCTGCCTGCTTCTGGGTTCTTCTGTTTCCAGATATGGTGCTGCTTCTCCCTTTCCCGTAGCCTAAGTTTCTCAACCTTCACATTGACCGCGCTTTCTTCTGACTGCCTTTCTTCTGAGACTTAATGTCTACTTTCCAGTTTCAAGTCCACTGAGAATATCTTTTATTGTCTGCCAATGTTTGTGTGTGTCTCTTTTACCTCTTTGTGTGTATGTGTATGTATGTGTGTGTTTGTCTGTTTGTACATGTACCTGTTAAATATATTGCCATTGAGACCTATAATTTCCTGAGTTTAGTGCCAGAAGGAGAAATATTCATCTCTGTACTTAAGTGAAAGGTAGATTTTTAAATAATGTTTAAAAAAAATGTTTCCCTGAACAAAATGTACTATGCATGAAACTCTAGGGTTTCCAGGATTCCAAGATTACACTGTGCATATAGCTTTGATGATCAGTGTAGATTTTTTTTCTTGACATGTGATGCTTCAGCAGAAATTTAGTAATCTGATGGTTGATGTTGGTTACTAAATGCTGAGGCGTTATCACTGCACTGTAGCCATTTCAGAGAATGATTATTCAGAAGTTCCTGTTTTAGGTAATGAGATCCATTGTCCCCTATCTTTGCCTGGTTATTTTTGTGGCTTAGAGCACAAAATAAGCAAGATTCATATTCACTAGGCATAATTAGTTTTCTGTGTTATAGAGCCCCAGACGAAAGTGCTAGCTCCGATCGGCCATCTCTAGGAAGGGAGATTTGGGTTACCAGTTACTTTCTGTATCCTCTCAAAAGCAGAAGCATCAAAGAACACATACCTTAACGATGGACTAGCCTTCTGTTTCCTCTTCTGTCCTAAGACTGTGGGGAAGGCAGTATCAGAGTGGAGAGCTGTAGACTCTATGTCCTCTTAATTGTTCCCTGTTCTCTAGCATCTTCTTCTTCTTCTTCTTCTTATAATTCAAATAACTGCTCACCTGAGGACTCCTTGGGCATCCTTCTCCTTGGGTGATGATCCCCAAGGAAAGATCCCTGGATGGATCTCTTTTGGGACACAGCAGAAGTATACATAATGAATGAAGGTATTGCAGCCCAGATCCTAGAGAAAAGAAACAGTATTGAGGAATTTTCGGTAATGAGGCCTAGGATTTTCCTTTGGGATAAATGGAGACAGAATAGCAGTTGTCCCTGCTGTCAGTCACTTCTAAATGTTGACACGCTATGGGGACAGGCAAAAGTATAGAGAAATTGAGTCTGCCTATTTGTAAAATAGCTTCTGGGAGAAAGAGGTAAAAATTATAGTTCAGTAAATGTGTGGCCTCCATCAGCAGTTTTCAATTATTTTTAGGAAGAAAGGTAGCTTCATTCATTCATTACAAAGACAATTAGGCAGGTAACAATCCTCCCTTACTGTTAAAAAGGTTATGGTCCTAGAGAAGCCTGGGTGGCTGAGTCATTGGGCATTCTATTTTGGCTCAAGTCATGATCTCGCAGCTGGTAAGTTTGAACCCCACATCAGGCTCTGTGCTGGCAGCTTAGAGCCTGGAGCCTGTTTTGGATTCTGTGTGTCCTTCTCTCTGCCCCTCCCCCACTCACACTCTGTCTCTGTCTCTAAAAAATTAATAAACATTAAAAAAAAAGGGGGCACCTGGCTGGCTTAGTGGGTAGAGCATGTGACTCTTGACCTCAGGGTGGAGAGTTTGAGCCTCATGTTGGGCATAGACCTTACTTTATTTATTTATTTCTTTTTTTCTTTTTTCTTTCTTTTATTTTATTTTTAAGTATTTATTTATTTACTTAAAAAATAGTTTATTGTCAAATTGGTTTCCATACAACACCCAGTGCTCTTCCCCACAAGTGCCCTCCTCCATCACCACCACCTCTTTTCCCCCCCTCCCCCTTTCCCTTCATGCCTCATGTTGGACATAGAGCTTACTTTAAAAAAAAAAAAAGATTTTAAAAGCGTATGGTCCTAATGAATGGAGATAATAATTCTGTTTTAGTAGCACCCCATGGAGACAGATGATAAATGTACTGCTAGTTGAGACCTGAAGCCTGCCAATATGGTGTTACATCATTGCTAACATAAGGCTGCCTGCAGACCCCTCATGTTACTTACAAAGAATTTCTACCTACACAAAAGTAGTACTGCATGAGTAGGAAATACCAGGTTGACTGCTGAATATGTGCTGGGAGTAAATATTGGGTAGACACACTCAAGCATGATTCTTAGGACTGATTATAATAATATAATAATAATCAATGATGATCTTAGGACTGATTATAATGATATAATAAGAAATATGATGATGATCATGATGATTCTCCTTTAATATAATCTCAGCTCAGTGAAACGCTGGTATGATCACAACCAAGAGAAAAATACATTACAAAGAAACACTTTCCTCCTCTGGATCCTATAAGAATGACTCATCATTATGTAGATCCAAATCCAACAATCATGAGGTGTGCTCCCTGTATTAATCTTCCCCCTTTTCTTCCTTTTTTCCCTTATTCCTTCCCTTCCTCATTTCTTCCCTCCCTCCCTTCATCAAATACAATTCAACAAGCTTATGGATGACATAAACCTAAAGGGAGGACTTTCCCACTGACAATTGGATGATCCTTTCTCCTTCAAAATATGCTGACCTGCATTAAATCTCACTGTTCTCTTGGAATCAAGTCTCCTCACAATTTTAGGAAGTAACTAGAAAAGAATTGAGAAAAGAAGAGGGTTTATTGGAATTTCCCCCATTGTTTGAATCTCACATACAAGGATTAATGAGCAGGAGATGTAAGCTTTTGTTGTAAGAATAGAGTAAGACTTAGAGCCTTTATAACAACTATTTGTTGATTTAGTAGAAATTGTGTTTCACTAGCAGGGTCATTCATCAGCATGAGGCACTAGCAGCAATATGCCCTGGAAAATCAATTTTCTAGAAGACTCAGAGCTTACCAGAAGTCTTATGCTCTAAAGGCAGGAGATTCAGTTTGGTTGCTGACGAGTAAAAAGGAAGAATAAAAATGAACATTTTAAACCAAGGCACACATCATCATCTTGCTGTGTCAAGTTTTATCAGTCAAAGCTCTTTAACAAAATTTTATGGATTTAGTAACCTTTCTATAGTGGAAATCAATCATTTGAGTTTCAGAAAACCTGAAACACCCAGTACCACAGGTGGACTTTCTTTCTGAATATGATCATAGTCATCATCATCATCATCATTATCATCATCATCATCATCATCATCTTCACCATCAAAATTATTTATCATTTGGGTTAATTATTGACTACAAAAGTAATAAAAGTTTATTGCTCTCCAGACCATAATAAAGATGCATACTCTTTAATTACTCATTCACTCGCATTTTTATATATATTTTCTACCCAACAATTTTTCCTCCACTTTTAGAATTAGGGAGAAGGCTTATTGCAGTTAAATTTTTCATCTAGGGTAGAGTTGTCACTACCAGCAGCTCATTTATCTGTCCCCACATTTTGAGGACATGTCATTTGAAAAAATGGCAACTGAAGTGAACCACAAGTGAAGCTGTGTAGTTTGTGTAGGACACCTAAAGAGAGGGTGAAATGACTATACTTAGAAACCCCCCACTTCTCAATTTTACTGAGAACTGACACTATAAAAATCAGAACTGCATATTGATCATGCAACACCCCAAAATGGAAGGCTCAGAACTCATTTAGCTTGAAAAGGTATAATCAGGTTATCACTTCTTTTGCGATGACAGGTGGCATCCTGCTTAATAAATTATAGTCATACTGTAAAATTTTGTCTTTTAACTTTATGGATGATGAAACTGACCCTCAGAGAAAGAAGAAATTTGCACAAGATCATCTAGGCAGGAAGTACAGAAAGAGGACTAGAAGCCAGGTCTTAGGAATCCCAGCCGTGAGCATCTTGCTATCATTGATTGCTTCTACAGCTGGCAGAATATGAGATCAAGTGCCAGAAAGCTAATACCATTCTTTAAAAATGTATATGTTCAAAGTCCTAGGCTGTCCTGACCCCAAGGGAGAAAAGAAATTGCATTTGCTGGTTACAGTGTCTTCACCTTGGAAATTTTGTGCTTTTGTTACTCTTACTCAGGAAACAGTCCCTCTTAAAGCTAAGTTTGGTATTACTAGCAATACTATTTCTTGGGAAACTGCTTTGGTGTTTTATTTATGGTCTTCATGGATTCAAAGGATTCAGAGGATCTGTCTCTGTCTCTGAGATATCCAGGTTAGCCTTTTTGGATATTATCATTATTTTTTTTGTTATTATTTTTGTTACTCCCATTTCACAAATAGCTACACAAGGCCCTAAAAAGTGGCATCTTCCTCAAAGCCATATAGTTAAGAAACTACGGAATAGGGAGCAAATCTTCAGTGCTTTGCATTTTCTACCCTTGATCGTGAATAACTCTCTGAGATACATTGGATGGAGACTGAGATTAGCTCCTGTGAAAATAAAATGAACTGAAACCTCTATGACTTATGGATGTGTTTCATAATTAGAGTGGTGTGGTAGACAGTGATAGGAGCTGAACCATTACCTCAAAGAACCAGAGTAAGAAAGAAACTGACAACAAAAAGTTCTATGCTTAGGAATAAAATATTTCCTAAAATAGGAAATGTTGGCTACACAGGGGAAACAGGAAATGAAGATCGATGGCTATTTTCCACAATGTTTTTGAAAGCTCTGTCCCTTAGGGAAGTAACTATTCATTTTACGGAATTATGAGATATTTACACTTCATGATTTATTCAAAACCAAGTACTGAGCTGCAATAAGCGATGTGTGCTCATTAATGAAAAAGGGTCTTCAGGGGCTGATTGGATATTAAACTTAATTCTTCCCATAAAAGTGCATTCTGTAATAGGACACTTTCATTCACTGAAAGAAATTGACATTTTGTTCAATTTCAAATAGGAGGTGCAGCAAACATTTCTTATTCAGCATATTTTGGAATAGATTGGATGACTGCAAATAAAAAATGATTTTTAATGAAGTGCTAATTTTTATGGTGGTTTTTATTTTATGGCAACACAAGGACTTGAGAACTATATGAACTTAAGTTTCTGAACCTGACCCCATCAAGCACTTGTAAGAAGAAACATATTTGCTGTGGAAATATATGAAGTTGTTTTTCTTATAGGAAGGTGGAAAATAGCTGATGTAGGGTCCTGAGCCTTTAGCTGTGTTCCCTGGTTACTAGAACATGCTTGTGTCCATGGCTGAAATCCTATGCGTGGTTCTGGTCTATGCCACACAGAGAGATGTTCCTGCAGTCTTGTCTCACTTCATTCCCTCCAACACACATGGAACCATCTTCATGGAACAGCTCTCACCAAGTTTTCTTCAAAATCAAGGATCTTCAATAGCTACCAACAATTGGCAACTAGTGATTGTCCAGGAAGATGCCTCATGTAGTAGAAATAACATAGGATTTGTAGTTAGACAAAGCTGTGTTCTAATCCATTCTCTGCCAATATTATATTTGCAAGTCATTCAAACTTTCTGAACTTCATTTTTTGCCTCTCTAAAATGTGGATACGCATATCTACCTTCCTGGTAGTTTTGAATAATGGTGATAATGTTGATGTAGATTGTTTTAAAAGAGTCTCAATCATTCTTCTCATTCGTTCATGAGTGTCACTTTTCAGTGTGGCTTTGCAGCTCCTTCTCTCTTTTGGTAGAGTCTGTTTCTCCACTTTTTAATTAAATCTGAAATTGACCATATGATAAACTGTGCTCAATTAAACATTACCAAACATGTTGCAAGCAGAGGCTTGATAAGTGCTTGCATGTTGAATCTTGCCCTTCTCTCCTTCCTTTTTTGCAACCTAGCCACCAAGTAAAAGGAGCCTGAGCTAGCCTTCTGGATGGTGAGAAATATCTGACCCATCCACCCATATTGTTGCACTAAACAAGAAGCCAACTCCGAGAAGCTAATTATAGAGGTATGAATGAGCCCAGACAAGATAATCAAAAGAGCTGTCAAGATGATCCCAGCCCAAATTCCCAATCTGCAAGATCATGAACCAAATACAGTACAACCTTGGTTTGCGAGCATAATTCATTCTGGAAACATGCTTGTAATCCAAAGCACTTGTATATTAAAGTGAGTTTCCCCCATAAGAAATAATGGAAGCCCAGATGATTTGTTCCACAAGTCAAAAGTATTTATATAAAAATGATTCCATACTGTAATATAATACAAAATAATAAAGAAAATACAAAATATAAAAAACATAAATTAACCTGCACTTACCTTTGAAAACCTTTGTGGCTGGTGTGAGGGAGACAAGAGAGAAGAGGGTTATTGCGGAGGACGACTTTCACTAATGGAATCACTGTTATCTACTGGCTCAATGGAATCCGTTTCTTTTCCTGCAAATTTAACAAGGAACCTATCCAACCTTCCCAACTTGCTTTTGCCTCCTTTTGAGGATTTCATGGAAATGTGACATTGCATTGACAATCACCTACTATCCTGCAGCGAGAGTGAGAAAGAGAGACAGAGAGAGATGAACCATTGGCTCAGTTGTGATCATGTGACATTTGACATCACAAACTACTCATATTGCAAGACATCGCTCATTTATAAAGTTAAAATTTATTAGAAATGTTTGCTTGTCTTGCAGAGCACTAGGAGAACAAGTTACTGTCAATTCAACGTTTTACTGTACATGTTTTTCATTTTTAAGTCATCAGGTTTTGAAATAGATTGTTATACAGCAAAAGTTACATGATACAAATGTATGTAAAAATCACGTACAGTCCAGGGGATGCAACAGATACTGAAAAATGATATTTCTTCATCCTTCCTAATATAGCTTGACCTGAACTTTCCAAATAATTTTCTCTCATGTGTTAAGAAATAATTCAATAGCTTCCTCTTTGTCTTAACGTACAATACAAATACCTGGTCTACAGGTCTCTGAAGAAGCTGCCACTAATAGATCTTTACAAGTTTCACTCATGCTTGACTCAACTCTGTGCTATTTATGTTCTAGCTATCCTGGGCTTGTCTCAGTTCTTAGAATGTGGTACTTCCTCTTCTGGGCTTTTAACACCTGCTCTTTCCTCTGCCTGGAGTGATCCCCTCCTCTGTGAGTCTCCCTTATTCCTGTGTCTGACCACATCCTCATCCTCCAGGTTTCAGCTCAGTTATCACTTCTTTTTATTTTTAATGTTTAATTTTAGAGAGAAGGAGAGCATACAGGGTGGGGGGCTGGAGAAGGGGAAGAGACAGAACTTTAAGCAAGCTCCATGCCCCATGCAGAGCTAGACACAGGGCTCCCTCTCATGACTGTGAGATCATGACCTGAGCTGAAATTGAGTCGGATGCTCAACCAACTGAGTCACCCAGGTTCCCGAGCTCAAGTATCACGTCTTAAGGAAAGAAACTGAATTCCCAGACTGTCAGATCCTCCTATTCTAGACACTTACAGAATTGTGTGCATGTATATAATATTTTAATTACATATTTACCTTTTGTCTTTTCCTCTAGACTGATAGTTTCCTAATGAGACTGTTTAACTGCCTTGTCCCCAGTGGTGACTGCCATTCACAATGGTCATTCATTAATTTAAGTAAATGTATTATTTGGGGAGGAGTCTGTGTCTGTCCTATGTAGAAATGACTATTGTGTTGTGGGGCAGAACATTCCATTTGATGTTGTAGTGTGGCTTTAAATAACATCATGCTTGAAACCGATCTCTGCACATTATATCCACTGTGCACTTGGGTCCATGCTGTACATTCAGTATCTTGATTGAGAATGAGAGATATGTGACTCCTGAGCAGTCAGTGACAATGCAAACATGTCACTTCCATCTACTTGGCGCTGCGTAAAAATAAACGATATCATATTGATCATGGGAAATGTAACCTTTTTCTTTATTTTCTTTCTTTCTTTTTTTAAAAATAAGTCAGCTAATGTTTACTACTTTAATCTTTCTTTAAGAACGTCTAAGAAAGCGGCCGGTATCCCATTCACAAGACTCACCATCTACCCCTTCCATCCTTACTTCAAAATTAAACGCATGAGCAAATCTTTGAAAAAAAAAAAAAAAAGAATGTCTAAGAAGCCATTTCCATCAATTTCCAAGGATAGTCTATTTTTTAACAAGGAGCCTATTTGGTCATGAAATATTTGTTGGATAATTTTTGTTTTTGGCAGATGTTACCCTTTATATGTGTTTTCCCACAGAGTTAATAACGAATGTTTTCCAATTCCTAAAAAATAATAAATTCACTGAATCATCATCAGTGGAAATTGTTGTTTGGAACTATTCACTATCTTTAATTAATTACATTCTGTAAACAAAATTGTTTTCAGAATGCTGTCTCCAGGAAGCATAACTGAAAGGTTAAAACTTGGCTCTTGTAGTTGGATAAAACTGGGTTTGAATTCAAGCTTTGCCAGTATGTAGTGTGTCCTGGTGGGACTTTGAACAAGTAAGTTGCTTAACCTTTTTGGTCTTGGGGTTCTTATCTATGAAAGGCATCATAATCTTATTTGCCTCATTGGGCTGTTGCAAGGATTAGAGGGGATAATCCATGTTAAGTACTTAACTAAAATCAACTGTGTGCTTACTATTTACTCCATACAATTATTTAGTATCAAAATTCTTGATAATGATTACATAAGGAGAAAGGATTAGGGAGACCATTTTAAGCAAAGGAATTGAGTTAACAAATGCATGGAACTAGGGCTACCAAAAGAGCATGAAGTATATTTAGGGGTCCATGAGGAGAAGCTTCTACCTTTTTGACAGAGTTTATGAAGGAGACTAATATGAGACCAGATTGGGGATATGCGTGTTGAGGATAAGAAATTGACACTCTAAGCAATAGGGAGTCACTGAAATAACCTGTCTTTTAAATAGCACCGGGTTTGCAGTATATGTTCTGTTATAATTTCAAAGTATCAGGGGAAACTTTAGTTTTTTACCAACTCCCTGCCCCAGTTCTCTACCCACCCCTCCAAACCCACATGATGGTATCTGGAGTGGCGTCCCTTTGGGAGATGATTAGGTTTAGATGAGGTAATGAGAATGGAACCCTCACGATGGGATTAGTGCCCTTATAAGAGGAGAAAGAGGCATCTTTCTCCCTGTCGTGTGAGGACACAGTGAGAAAAAGGCAGTCTACAAGGCTGGAGGAGAGTCCTTACCAGAAAGTAACCACACTGGCACTCTGACCTTGGACTTCCAGCCTCCAGAAATGTGAGCAAATTAATTTCTGTTGTTTAAACTGCCCAGTCTGTGATATCTTGTTATGACACCCCAAGCCAACTTCAGATACCAACCATTAATAAATAACTGTTTGAAAAATCACATTTTTTAATGTACTTTTAAATGATGTCCTGGTATGACACAAATTTGCAGCTGCAAATCCTTTAATAATTATCAGTGGATTTCAGAGTATCAATTACATTTGCTTTCTGAGTAGTAATGTTAAGAACAATTTAATACAAGGTAATCAGTAAACACCTATCAGGAGAATACTGATAAACACAGAATATTAGTGCTCCCAGAGCAGAACTTGGTCTCAAATATTCATGCTCCCGATATGCAGATATGCCAGGTGACCATAATCACCAATCTCTTCTTTATGCCACCAAGACACACGAATGGGAAAAGTAGAGCCCCAAAGAAAAAGAACTCAAAACCTAGGAAAAAAATTTTAGAAGCAAAGCAAAGGGAAAGAAATAATAACAGAGTAGTTGTAAATTCATTCATTCATTGACCAGGTATTTGTTGGTCACTTATACCTTTTACTTGGTAAAGTCTACTTTTACCTTCAAGGGAAACTATAGGCAATCTTGGGTGAGTCAAGAAGGTAGTAGTGGGGGCACGTAGGTGACTCAGTCAGTTAAGTGTCTGACTCTTGTTTTCAGCTCAGGTCTGGATCTTATGGTCGTGAGTTCAAGCCCTGCTTTGAATCCATGCTGGGTGTAGAACCCACTTACAAAAAAGGTAACAGCACAAGGCTCAGAGATAAGGTTATGCCCTCTCAATTTAGGTAAGCAGATAACCAAAAAGATAAAATAAATCTTTTGTTTATGAGAAGGGTAAGCCATCACCGAAAAAAATATAAAAGTCCAATGTGATGACTTAATATCCAGTTGTTATCACTGTTTTGTATATAGTCAGAGAAATTTTAAGTTTAAATACTGAAAATAAGCTTATTTTTAAGTCTGAGGAAAGTTTAAATGGTGATGTATCTTTAACTCTTCTCAAAGGCTTACCAAAATATGCAAATCCATAAATGTCTTTAGATTATGCCATAGTTTTCCTCTTTAATGATACTTTAACAAAAAGCGCACTAAACTGTTGAACAAGGACTCCTTTTTGCCGTGAAGTATTTTGAGTGTAAAAGGCTGGCTCCTTTAACGACACAGTGGAACATAGTTATTCCAAATACAATGCTACTATTGTAACATTGTCAACATGGTTAGAGCTGATAGTAGTTGGGAGCCAAATATATAGACACAAATGGTATTTTCCCATCATTTCAAAAACACCATTAAAAACAAACAACTAGTTATTTTGAAAACAACCAGTTTATAACCATTGTTTTGTTGAAAATAGAGAACTGCTTTTTAAGTCAGTTCATTTTCAAACCTACAACCTCAGGATGATGTCAGTTGTAACTTTTTGGAACTACTCTTATCTTTTATTACCTTTGGCATACATGTTTTCTTTTTTTAAGTATTTAAAAAAAATTTTTATTTATTTTTGAGAGACAGAGCAGGAGCAGGGGAGGAACAGAGAGAGAGAGAGATCAAGAGAGAGAAAGACAGAGAGAGAAAGAGAGAGAAAGACAGAGAGAGAGAGAGAGAAACAGAAACAGAAACAGAAACAGAATCCAAAGCAGCCTCCAGGCTCTGAGCTATCAGCACAGAGCCCAACACAGGGCTTGAACTCACAAACTATGAGATCATAACTTGAGCTCAAGTCAGACACTTAACTGACTGAGCCACCCAGGTGCCCCTACGGCACATTTTCAAATATACTCTTTATATTCAAAGCATTTAGATGAGATAGTCATTTAATAATAACTTATTTGCGTATATGCATGTAAGTTTACATTTCAGAAGTATTTTATGTACACTTTCTCATATGACATGAACAACAGTCTTTGAAGCTTTTCCCCCTCATTTTACAGACACATTCATTTGATGTTCAGGGAAGTTAAGTGGTTCACCCAAAGTCACACAGTTAGCACAGGGTAGAAACATCACTAGAATTCAGGCATCTAACTCTCAGTCCCATGCTTCTTCCATTTTACCAAGCCAAGCATCTCTTTTCTCAGAGAAAAGTGAGAAAGTTATCACCTTGAAGTCCTTTCTTCAGAAAGACTTCAGTTTTTTGCTCTTTTCCTCATTAATCTTCATATTTCCTTATGTCTCTTCAATCATAGCCTTCTGTCATTATCAACAACACCCAGAGTTTTATGCTTCTCCTGCCAAGGTAGAATCACAGCTTTCTTCATAGAGAAATTCCTACAGGCAATTTTTTATGGTATTTGTAAGAAGAATACTCTGGAAACAGCAGTTCATCATTGAGACACTGGGAGTCTACTCTGATGACTAGCATAGGATGTGGACAATTCTGGTAAGAAAAGAAAAGTTGTATAACTATGTCATATTCTTCAGGTAACCAGTATGCTGAGTTTTTGAAAGTGCAGCTCAAAGGGATTGAACAGAATAGGGTTCCCAGTGGGTCCTACATGTGCTGATTGATTGGCAGGAGGATCTGGATCTCTTAGGAGACTATATGGAAATTGATAAAGATGGAGCAGTCATGTAAGTCAGCATTGTCCAATCAAAATATAATACAAGCTGTGTATGTAATTTTACATTCTTTAAGTAGACATACTTAAAAACTAAAAACAGATAAGATGAATTTAATAACATATTTCATTTAACCCAAGATACTGAAATATTTTAATTTTAATATATAATAAGAATTCAAAAACTATTAATAATATATCTTACTTTGTTTACATAAGTTTTTTGAAATCTGGTATTTTACACTTACAGTCCATATCAGTTTGGAACAACCATATTTCAAATGTATTATATATGGCCAACATCTGCTTTATTGAACAGAAAAGCCTAAACTTTTACTGAGAACTGTTCCAGGTATGGTCACAGAAATACTAAGTGGCTACTGTTATTTGGAAATGAATGGAAGTACAATTCTGTGCCTCTGGATGTGAGCATTCATGTAAGATAAGGATAGATGTAACAAAAGCAGGGTTTGTCAACTTTAACACTATTGACATTTTTGGCCAGAAACTTGTTGTGGGGGGCTACTATAGGGTATGCATTATAGGATGTTTAGCAGTATCCCTGGCCTCTACCAATTAGATCTCAGTAGGACTCCCTCCAGTTGTAACAACCAAAAAATGCCTCCAGAGTATGCTAAATATCCCCTAAGGGTTTAGGGATGTTGGAGAATTGTTCCTCCTGGTTGTTTTTTAAGTTTTATTTTAGTTTTTTTAAAGTTTATTTATTTTGAGAGAGAGAGAGAAAGAGAGGGAGAGAGAAGTATGGAGAGAGAGAGAGAGAGAGAGAGAGAGAGAGAGAGAGAGAGAGAGAGAGAGGGAGGATCCCAAGCAGACCCTGAGCTGTCCGCATGGAGCAGCATTGAGGAATAAAACAATGTACCTTGCAAATGGTAAATTGTAAAAGTTATAGGCATGTATACTTTATCCAGTCTAAGAAATATTGTTCAGCTTTCAAACCCTTCCAAAATATGAGCTGATCAGAGGGAAAAGTTGAGCTACAATGCAGGTCCAGTAGCCTCAGCCAATCCCACAAGGAGTTCTAGAACTTAAATAATCCTCATGTGGCCAAAATTGCTAGACTTTGATAACTACCTCAAGAGGGTCATTATATGGGTTTCCCCTAACAGAGTATAACCTTGGATAGTTCCTGAAAGGACTGAGCATATTTCTAGTAGCTAGGTCAACAACCAAATCATTCTTTGAAGAGGGAATCTAGACAATATGTTTCTATAGACATATAGAAGGGGTTCAGTGTTTACTGAACACTAGAAGGTTTTGCAGTGGTGCTAACTTTCAGGATAATAAATTGGAGGAAGTTTTTGTCCATCAATTTGGTTGTGTGGGCCTATTTGATAGCCAGATGGCTTTTCTAAAGAACACAACCTTTCCTAGATAAGGGGAGTGACTCAGTGTCTATGATACACCCCAAATTGCTCCATCCCTTATGATGGTTTTGACATATCTCAACTAAGCATTCCATTACCCAAAAGAACTTGAGATTGAGGTAGCATAAAAACTTTGCCAGATATGTCAAGAATCAAGTTCGCCTACTGGAAGTGCTAAAAGACCATGTTTATGCTTGTGGGCTCAGTGATGTTAAAGGAAAAGCAAATAAGCCAGGCTTTAAATTCCTGAATCTGCCATTCCCTTTCTTCTACAGACAAAGGAAAGAATGGCTAGGGTAGGTTGGTGGACAACATATATGTTTAGTTGATACCACATATGGAATCCCTCATCTACTTATCTTTTACTCCTGCAGTAATTCTGGGAAGTTGGTAGCATTATCTCTAGTTTTACAGATTAGGGGTCTATAATTCTGAGATGTAAATTATCTCTGGTCCCACCACCACTGCCACGGTCATCATTATCATGATCACGATCATCCTCCTCATCAATATGGCCTAATCATACATAGTGCTTACTTTATGCCAGACATTCCCCTAAGTGTTTTATACATGTCAAGTCATTTACTTCTAAGAACTACATATGAAATAGGAGATACTGTTATTCATACTTTACAGATAAAGTAACTGAGGTACAGAGATGTTTAGTAACTTGCTCAAGATCATCTAAATAGCGGTAATGCTGAAGTTTGAAATAAGGCTGCTTGTCTCTAGGCTCTTTCCTTTTTTTTACCACGATGCAGACTTGCCTAGTTAGGAAGAGGCAGAAAGGAGGCATAAAATCAAGTCTTTCTTATTTCAAAGGCAACCATTTTTCACTACACAAGGATGGCTCCAGAGGCATTGTGCTTGTACATTTTGAGGAACCATTCTCTTTTGACAGCCCGCTAGGCCTACATGGCAAATTGGTGGAATGATTATGAGGTGACCTTTAAGAAAGATGTGCATGTTAGTAGGTTACTGAAGGTACCTTCTTTCAGAAATTATGGGATTTCTGCAAAGGTGGGTGAGAATCAGGTTTCACATTTGATGTCTTCTGGAAAATATTTTTCTCATTCTAATTAGTGTACCCATCGAAGATTTCTGAGGCTTATTTGGCCTTGTTTAGAATCTACTGCCATGTTTGACTGCCCCAAGTGACAAGAGAAGGCCAAAAACAAGTCCCAGCAACAGGGGTTTTAGCAGGATTGCATCTGCCAGAATCAATCATGACAGAAACTTAGCCAGCTCCCACAGAATTGCCCTCCAGTTGTATCTTCTATGCTTGGCCTGTCTCTTCAAGTGAATTGCAACTCATCCAGAGCCGAGACTATATTATTTGTATCCCCATCCCCTACAACGGAGGGTAAATGAGGTTTTGAAACCATACCTATGGAAGCTTACCAGTAACTGAATCACAGGGCCTGTATTTCCTTGATCATGTTAAAAACACTTTTTCCCACCAATCCCATATAACATATTAAAACGAAATGCTTTCAACCTCAGTTTTCTTCAGAAGATCACAGACTGAAGACAGTCTAATGGGTGCCAAGGATCCCCACATCTTCAAGGCACAGGCTATAATAATAGTCTAGACCAAAATACCATGCTAATATATTGTGAAACAGGTTTTGTTACCATTAGCCAGCCCAAGAGTCCATGTAGGGAAAGAGAAGGAGGAATGCATCAACATTGTGAATTTGGAGAATTACGGTAAAAATAAAGAGAAGAAAGTTGCTTCCTCCTTGAAGTTCATTCCATTAAACTCCACTGCTTTCCATAAACTCAATGACCTGAAATTTCCCATGAGTGCCACATGATTTTTTAAAATTTTTTAACATTTATTTATTTTTGAGAGACAGAGAGAGATAGAGCTTGAGCAGAGGAGGGGCAGAGAGAGGGGGATACACAGAATCTGAAGCAGGCTCCAGGCTCTGAGCTCTTAGCACAGACTCCAATGCGGGGCTTTGAACTCATGGACCATGAGATCATGACCTGAGCCAAATTCAGATGCTTAACCATCTGAGCCACCCAGGCATCCCCACAATGATCTTTTCCATGAGTACTTCAGCCCTTGAAGTCTATTACCCTAGGAATTTCATTTCCATAAGAGAATGACAATTATCCTCTACCTTACCCAGACTCTGATATAAATATTCCTTTCCAATAAAATTAACTCTTTGGGGGGAAAATTGTAACTATACACCAGGCTTCATGTCAACTCAACATACATAGATACCAATGCTATATTCAAATTTAGCTAGAAATCAAAATGTTGAGGCCACAAGCTGGCTTGTCACTAACCATGTGGCAGGACTAATACTTAAAGATAGAGACTACGAATCTTCTATAAGCAGGATAAACACATTCACAGGTGCCAATCTAAAGAATCAAAATGTCTTAAGTCGCTGATTCTACTCTTTCCAGAAAAGCAACAGCAAAATGTTAAAGGTAGTTTGCAAAGTAGCAGGGACACAGAGCTGGATTGGGAATAGCCTGAATTTCATATTTCAGAGTTCATATTTACTGGTGACTTCCAATTCCCTAATAATCAACAGACTCCAAGTTAAAACACTTATTTTACAAGTCAGATTTGGAAAAACATAAAAAGAATGATCATACCTAAGGGAGAAGAGGAGGTGGAAAATAAGATACATAAAGGACTAGTGATGAGAGTTTACATTGGGAGAATATTTCTGGAGGTTAGTTCAGCAATAATTGTCAACCGTTTTAAAAATGGGCCTGTCTTTTAATATGGACAATCCACATCTAGGAAATTTCCCTACTGGAATTGTGAATATAGGTAAAGATATTCAATGTAATGTTGTCTATGCTTGTGAAAATCAGAAACAACCTATAGACTAATCATTAGGGAGTTAAATTATGATGCAGCCATTTAATTGAATACCATGGGACCACGAAAAGCTATGACGTCTATTTATATACATTAGGAACACATTGACAAGTTCAATTTATGTAACAATGTCTATAGTATAATCCCATTGTTTAGGTTAAACATACCTGACATATATAAATATGTATGAATGTACATGTGCAACATGGCACGTTTTGAGAAGAATAAATTTATCATCCTTGGCCTCCCTAGAGATCCAAACACCTCACGTTAAGAACCCCTGGCATATCAATTTTCCCACTAAGCTTTGCATTGCATCTTTTTGCAGGTTGAAGCTATTTACCTCTTCTCTCTTTTGAAATCTTGCACACTCTAGTATTTTCAAAAGTTAAAGCCCTATTGTTTTTTTCTTCCAAAATTATAATAGATATGAGTACCAATATAAATTTTCTTCTATAGCGATTGTACTCTATGCTAAGGCAGAAATAATATGGTAAAATTATTATCACCCAAATGTCTTGCACACAATGACATGGACTTCAGATGCATGTAAGTTATACAATCCTTATGTTGAGGAAAATTTTAAGATATTCATAGTCAAATATGGGGTCAACCCATATTGAGAAATAGGACAACTGGAGCTGTCAATGAGTGCATTTGACTCTGCCTCGGTGGATATACAGACCAGAACATAAATGCTATCATTATCATCTTAGTATAGATCATTTTTTGTAGCATATTTGGGACTCCGTAAGAAATGGAGTTTCAATCAAATGAGACCATCGATACCTGCATTCTCAGACTTTCTGTCATCGGCAGGTATTAAATGACATCATTTATGTTGAATTTGGCCTTACTGTTTGGAGGGAGTAATTTCATAACCCTTTTAACCAGATCCAATGTTGTTGATTCAACTGAAATATATGAATTCAATAAGATTAAGCCCTGGATTCTTTAGCATAAATATATTGCCAAATGCACCCTTTCTATAAAATGTTACCTCCCATGAATCTCAGTAATTCCTTTGCAGATTGTAGGCAGGTCTCCATTTAATAAATGGCATTTTCAGTTGGGTTTACTTTTCTTTAAGGTACTCTGAGTGGTACAATTAAGTACTTTATAAGCAGCATATTATTCATGTATATACATTGTTAAATATCCATTGTGTTTATGACTAGATCAGAAAGGTATGTTCTAATGATTCTTGCCTAGGTATTGACAGAGATCTTTTATTTTCTGAAGGAAAACGGTATTTTTAATAGGTCGTAAGATGCAGCTTAGACTATCCATATGGCAAACCTTATTTCCAGGAGAAAGTCGACTTTTTCGTTCAAACTGAGTAGATGTTGGTTCATCTAGGAAAGGAAAAATGATAGAAACCTTTTGCATGCATTCTCAGTATATTTCCCAAAGACAGTTTTAAGACATTTTTAAAAGAAGTGTATTTCATGCTTCAAGTTAACTTTTCAATAAGGATTAGTGCTAGCTTGGAATTTAATTATCTCGTTGAGGTAAGAACATATTTTAGTAAGCTCAAGAATTGTTTACTAATTCATATTAATTGCTGGAAATTCGTGATATAAGAAAACAAACAAGGTAGCCAAGAAAGTGGTCTTGTCTCCCTTATTGTAGAGAAAAAGCAGCAAATTAGTGTTAAATCTCTATTAAAGCGCTGCAGAAGGCACAAGCAAAATTTCTGTTGCATATCTGAAAATAAAAATACAAGTTTGCAGCATTACCTGCCATTAAATCTGTACATAGCAATGTGGGACTAGGATCGCCTTACAGATTACTTGAAGGTGACTTAAAGGTAATATGCAGGCCAAGCAGAACTAGGCAATGCCTGCAGCTTTATTGTACTTTTTGTTAAATATAGCAATTGTATATGGAAATGGCTATTCCAACTGTTGTACCCTTGCTAAGCCTCTAGCACACATTTCTATTCTGTTGGTACCCTATTTCACATGTGATTATCGAACAGCTAGTCTAAACTGAATATTCCATTCAAAGTATTCAGGAAATGTATTAGAATGTATTGAGGTAAAAGCATCAGACGTTGATAAGCCATCCTGAAAAACACTTCTGATGCCTCAAAAGTGAACATTTGTACATTCAAACATGTAAAAAGTTACCCTTCCTCAACTGAACATTTGCATAGCTAGCAGATGAAAAAGTCACAATTTTCTTTTCAGCCCATCTTGTGGGTTTTCATGGATCATGATAAAGCAGACAGATTTGGGAGTCCATATCAGAATCTTGTAGAAGTATAATATGTATGCTAGATACAAACTTATGTGAAGATATAACTATTTTCCTGTGCAAAATAAAGCAAAAAAGAAGTACCCTCATTGTTCAAAAATAATGAAGGGGAAGACAGAGAAGGGGAAGGAGAAAGAACGCTAGAAACTTAGAGATAGAAGGGACGTAACTGGTTATGGGGACGTGATTCCAACCACACAAGACATATTATTACCTGATTTCTTTCTGATACCTTCTAAGAAACAGATTTCATGGACTCTGTGGTTTGTTTCCCATGTTTTATTAAAATAGCTCATAATTAATTAATAATTAATTGAAATGGAATGTCACCCCTTCTTCATAACAAAACAATTCTACGCCCAAATAATTTCCAGACAATTTGTATCTTCTTAAAGACATAATGAGCTAAAACTATACCAACTATTCTTGTAACCAGAGCCTACTCTCTTCTCCATCCTTACTATGACTGTGGTCTCAACTATATCTGGCTTTTGCTTCTGGATTTTATCTTCCTCACAAGCCTTAGTTTTGCTCGTATGCTGGCTATCATTGCTTGAATATTCCAATTTCATTATTTGAATATTCTGATATTCCAATGTCCTTCATTGGATCTAAAAGAAAATGCCTGGGGCGCCTGGGTGGCTCAGTTAGTTGAGCATCCGGCTTCGGCTCAGGTCATGATCTCAGGGTTTGTGGGTTCGAGCCCCGCGTCAGGCTCTGTGCTGACAGCTAGTTCAGAGCCTGGAGGCTGCCTTCAGATTCTGTGTCTCCCTCTCTCTCTGACCCTCCCCTGCTCATACCATCTCTCTTTCTCTCTTTCTTTTTCTCTCTCTCTCTCTCAAAAACAAATAAAAAACATTAAAAAAAGATTTAAAAACAGATTCTAAAAGAAAATGCCTTTTCTTTTCCCAAGTAAGCCCCTTTTTATCATTCCCATGGTTCTGAGGAGACTTTATTCTCCAAGTCATACAGAGCCATCCTGGGAGACAAGATGATGACTTAGCACACCTCGAAAATTGCTTGGAACAAGGTCAGGATATAAGTGCAGGCCGAGGATGGGGGCCATGCAATTTCTAAGCGTTAGCCAAAAAATGAACAGCTCAGTTGACCAGATGAAATGTCGCCTGTTCTTTGCTATTGATGATGTCAGTATTTAGTATACTGAAAGTGGCACCTTTTACAAATACGTCTCAAGTTGCAAACCATGTAAACCCTAGCAGTTGCATAAGGTAGAACATTTGAGTGTGTTGGTTTAAGAAAAAAGGAGATAATGATTGCTTATAAAAAGAAAGCCTTCATTTGAGATACCTGTTTTGTCTAGAGAGTCATGGATTTGTCAAAATCAGCATTTTAGATGAACATTTTGCAGAACTGTCCATATGAAAAAAAGAGAAACTAACCAAACTATCTATATCATTACTGACACATTCACACACACACACACACACACACACACACACACAACTAGAAGTAAAAGCAAACTTAAATGATTTTAATTTGGCATGGCCTTTCAATTTTTGAATATTTATGATGCTAGGACTTTATCTGTGATATTCAGGCAATTAGGTTAGAACATTCCTCCCCCATCTCCAATTCAGGGTTTTAAAACTAAGATTAATTTGCCTAGTTCCAGTATATTAACCAATCAAAATATTGTTAGTACTAGCCGCATATGGTGTTTCTCTTACTGTTTTGCGCTTAGAAAATTATTTATGAATCTCTAGGAAAAAACGCAAGTAATTTTGCTCGATATTAATGATCTCTTTGGCCCTTAGCCTCAGATGGGTCTATGTGATGGTGAAGAAATATTTTGCTGGAATGCCCTGGTGAGGCTGGTGTTTTGGTGCGTTCAGCTGGAGAGAAAGGTGTGCGCTCCTTGAATGCTGACCTATAAATGATGGAACATTCATTTAAAAGTTTTAGTTTGAATTCTAATGAATTTATGACTGTAATACTTTTTCATTGGCTGAGAGTTCGTGTGGTTTTTCTTGGAAGTTTATTTATTTTTTTAAATTTTTATTTAATTTTTTTAAATTTACATCCAAGTTAGCATATAGTGCGACAATGATTTCAGGAGTAGATTCCTTAATGCCCCTCACCCATGTAGCCCATCCTCCCTCCCACAACCCTTCCAGTAGAAAGTTTATTTATTTATTTTGAGGGCGTGAGGGACAGAGAGAGAGGGAGAGAGAATCTCAAGCAGGTTCAGCGCTGCCAGTACAGAGCACGAACCAGGAGATCAGGACCTGAGCCGCAATCAAGTTAGACACTTAATAGTCTGAGCCACCCGGGCACCCCGAGAGTTAATGTCTTTTCAGCTGTAATATACTCTGACTCCCTCGCAGGGAAGAGTATAGACAGCATATTTCAGACCAGTGGTTTTCAAAAGAACTGCCACTAACCCCTAGAGATCATTTTGGAAATTGCAGGGGACAGTTTCCATCATAATTGTGGGGAGTGGGCTCCAATAGCATTTAGTGAGCAGGAGCCCCCTGGCTCAGGAACCACATAAAATGGTCCTTCCTATGTCTTGAACAACTTTTGAATGTCCGGTTAGACATTCATGTAAGTCATCTTACCTGAGCTAAATGAATATCTGGAAAACTATGTGAGCCTAGAACCGAACTCCATGATACATACAAAGTCGTTTTGATTCATTTGGGTAAACACAGTTTTTTAACAGTGTAACTAGAATGTAAATTGAGATAATAATTGAGGGAATACTGTATGTTGTACATTGCATTGTTTAGAACTTATCAAGACCTGCCCATCATTCAGAAAATTACATGGCATTTGAATTGGCAATTCAAATTCCTGAATTTGTTTGCATTTTTAGCCCTGACATTTATGGCCCTGCTATATGCAGGTACAATCATTGAATTACTTTATTATGTCATCTTTTCTAGTTGAGTCCAAGTATCTACATATTGAAGCACATACCATTTTAGTACATATGCTTTTTAAAATCCTTCCTTAAGTTACATATGTCATGTTGAGTTTTTATGTATATGCATAGATTATATTAACTATGAGCTTAATTTTAGCATAGTAAAGGAGATGACATATTTGTTATTAAAAATAAGTTCATTTGATCTGAAAGCTCATTGGAATTGTTTTGCAATAAAGATTGAAGTATGATAATATTACTTTCTGTAGAGATAATTTTAATTATCTGTAAAATCAAAGTAATAATAACATCTAGCCCATTGTGATGTTGTTAGGATTACATGTATGTAGGTCATGCATGTAAAGCACTAATTATGTTGTCTGTTGAAAGTATTCCATAAAAATAGTTTATCATCAGGGCGCCTGGGTAGCTCAGTCAGTTGAGCGTCTGGCTTCAGCTCAGGTCATAATGTCACAGTTCGTGGGTTCAAGCCCTGCATTGGGCTCTGTGCTGACAGCTCAGAGCCTGGAGCCTGCTTCGGATTCTGTGTCTGCCTCTTTCTCTGACCCTCCCCTGCTCACGCTGTCTCTCTCTCTCTATCAAAAATAAATAAAACATTAAAAAATTTTAATAAAAAATAGTTTATCATCATCCTGAATTTATCATCTCTGGTAATTTATGAATATATATGGTATAGAATGTATATTCCTTTTGGCCTTGTTTAACACCTATCATCCATAAACACCTTTGTTTGGTTTGTGGATCCCCCCAAACTCTTGAATTTTCTCTTATATCATGTTCTTATATCTTATCCTTCTCAATCTCCTTTTCTCATTCACCTCATCCCCATAACCTCTTAATTTTGGTGGGGCTCAGAGCTTGGACATCTTGTATTCCCTGCACATACTCTATTGGTGGTCTCATCCTGCCTGATGGTTTTAAACAATATCTATACAGTGCTGAATCCTGAATCCAGCTAGAAACTTTTCCCTGAACTCAAGCCTTATATATACAAGTGCCATGTTGTTATCTCTAATTGTGTATCTAATATGCATCTGAAATGAAGATGTCTAAAACAAAATTCCTAATATCTCCTCCTCTAAAAATAATAACTTATCTCTACTATCTTTCCTGTCTGTTATTGAATCTGCCCCTTCTTAGGAAAAGAGATCCTGGAAACACATTCAACTCCTCTCTTGTGCTCACACTATATAAAACCCAGTCTATCAGCAAACCTCCTGTTGGCTCTATACTCAAAATATCTTGTGGGACATCTGGGTGGCTCAGGGCATGATCTCACAGCTCTTGAGTGTGAGCCCCACGTCGGGCTCTGTGCCGACAGCTTAGAGCCTGGAGCCTGCTTTCTCCGTTCTCCCTTCTTTCACTTTGGCCCCTCATCTGTACTGCATTCACACAGCCTAATAGCTGGACTAATCTTTTTAAAACATAAGCGCTGCCATGGTAGCCTATGTTGGTGAGAGTAAATGCCAAAGCTGTACAATAGCTTATGACTTCCTGAACAATATGGCTTTCTGTTACCTTTCCAACCTTACTGTCAGCTATTTCCCCCCACTGATCTCTTACTCCAGTTACCCTGATCTTGGTGCTGATCCTGGAAAATCCTCCTACTCACAGACCTTTGCACATTCTATTTCCTATACCCAGACCTTCGTTTTCCCAATTACCTTCATCTTCAGGTAATTGCTTCAATATCAAATGTTTCCAATCAGATCTTCCCTGACCATCCTATTCAAAACTGAACAAAACTGCATCAACACTCCTTATTCCTTACCTGGTTTATTTTTTTGTTATAACACTAACCATTAACATACTATATAATTTACTTGTTTATTTTGTTCATTGTCTTCTCTACTAGGATATGAGGACCACAAGAACAAATATTTATATTTTTTATTCATTCTATATTCCCTGCACCTAGAATAATGTCTAGCACTTAGTAGGTCCTCAACAAATATTTATCAAATAAATACATGAATATTCTGCCTTTTGTTTAACACATGACTAAACACAACATCAATGAAATTACCTTCCCCAGGATGTTAATACTCTTTACATAAATTGTTTCAGGGAAAAAATTCATTTACAAATCATTGTTGTATATATATCTCTTTGCTATGTAAAGCAAAACAAATAAAAATAAAAGCCAGCACTTTTATAGAGTACTTTAAAACAGAGGTACACAAAATTGTTTCACATCTATTTTTCTCCATGAATCTAACCATATCAAGTAGTATACATGGGGAATGTTATCTTCATTTAACTGAGGAAGAATCACAGTTATAGAAAATAAATTTGATTAGTCAAGGAACCTGTGTCTTCTCATTTCTGGTCAATCTACTGTCCTTATTAGTGCTGTGTATGCACTTTTATCTATGATTTTGTGCACCTACGCTTACTAGAGCAACTACTTAAATGGATTTAATTGGCCAGTCAACCCATAATTAATTCTGCCTAATAATTCATTTGCTATTTTTATTGTAGAATGGAAAAAAGTGACCTAATTGTGTTAACACTGCCAACCTTTTTTGTATGTGTCTGTCATTAGCTGCACATGAGTGGTATTCACAGAATCTGCACTGGAAAACCAGGAGACACAAGGTCATGTCTTTTCCATGTTTTTTTAACTCTTATCATATTAAGATGGGTTTTTTTGTGTGTGTGACAGGAGCTCAGTAAATATATCTTTGTGGTGGATGAAAGCCCAAGTGCGTATAAGTAAATGATGACCAACAATGTAAATTTTCTTTCCTTACCTCCACATGTAATAGTAATATTTGTAGGATACAATGTCAGTTTCCAAAAGAACTACCTGAAAGACTGCAGTTTCAACAGATAATCTATCCTTTGCTTTAAATAGATGAAGTGATCTTAGGTGGAATAAGAGATCCAGTTGATAATCAATCAATTAATAATACCAAATGTCAATAAAATTATATAAAATGTATATATCATCTCATTATACATTGGAAAGATGACAAACACTCGGAGATATTTTATCCCTGGATAAATAAAATATCTGACCATGAAGATCTACTAAACTAAAATATGTGTATATACATGTGTATATATCAATGAACGTATGCATTATGACATTTGATTAGCCACTAATCTGACACCTGTGTACTATGGATTGATTAAAAGTGTTTTCAATACAAGTTGAGCCCCGAAAATCTCAAGTTAATATTTATATAGTCAACTAATAATTGATAAGGGATCCAGGAGCATCCAATTGGAAAAGGATAGTCTCTAAAAGATAGCACTAAGAATTAACACATTATTTGGATAATACATTTATTCAGATAATGTAGATACATAAGAGACCAACAGTTATTGTTTCATCCCATTTCATTTTCTCCTTGATTTCTGTGAGGCTAAGGTCAGTAACATTCTTTATGGTTTAAGTTGTCTTGTTGATAGTAGTATGGGAGAGGATAATTCTACTCTACTATCTGGTGATAGTAAACACATGATGCTTGAAACACATGTATAGTAATGAACAAATGAACAATGAGAAAAAAATGTAAGGTTGTTTTGTAGGCATTATAAAATTCAAGGTGCTCTTTGGGAAAAGGGCTCTTTCTGATGAGACATTTTCATTTATGAAAAATAAGATGTAGTACTGTATTGGTATTTAAAACTATTAAGTGAACCTCTCCTTTCATTATATAGTCAGGGCTGAGTATTTAATATAACTTAATATAAATATTAAAATGGTCATTAATAAGATTCTGTACACTGATTTCACATTTGAGAAGTAACCTGAGACCCATGGTCTATGTTCTTGGTTGATAATTACGCTAGAGAATTAATTTCTGTTTTATGAGAGGCACTGGGTTTTTTTTCTCTATTTAAAGGTATTGGGATTTGTTTTCTTGTAATGGTCCATGATCCACTGAGTAGTGAGACAACATTGTTAATAGGAACTTATATTGTTAATAGCCCAAGAAACTCTTCATGTGACCATATTTCATATATATATATTATATATATATCACAGGATTAATTCCTCTTGGTTATAATGTATAATGTATATTCCTTTTAATATGCTGTGGAATTTGGTTTGCTAGTATTTTGTTGAGAATTTTTGCATCAATATCCATATGGGATATTAGGTCTATTAGGAGTTTCTATTTTTTCATGATTCAGTTTTGGTACGATGTGTATTTCTAGAAATCTGTCCATTTCATCTAGATTATCTAGTGCCATTCTAATTATACTTTTTAAACTTATTTAAAATGTGCCCAGTTACATTTCCAACTTTAGTAACTTGAGTGTTCTTTTTCTTAATTAATCTAAAGATTAGTCACTTCTCTCAATTTTTACAAAGAAACAACTTATGGTTTCATTGATTTTTCTCTATTGCTTTTCTATTCTCTATCTTCACTGAAATCATTATTTCCTTTCTTCTAGCTTTGGGTTTAGTTTCTTTTTCTTTTTCTAGTTTCTTAAGCTATAGATTATTTATTTGAAAGTTCTCTTCTTTTTAATGTATTTATAAATTTCCCTCTTAATATTACTTATGCTGCATTATATGAATTTTAGTATGTCATATTTTGTTTTTATTTGCCTTAAGATATTTTCTAATTTCCATTTTGATTTCTGCCTTGACTCATTGGTTGTCTAAGTGTGATTAAATATGTTTAATTTGCACACGTTTCTGAATTTTCTAGTTTTCCTTCAGCTATTGCTATTTAGTTTGATTACATTATGACTGGAAAAGATACTTTTTTATGATTTCAATCTTTTCACACTTATTAAGACTTTCTTTCTGGCCTAACATATGTATGGTCTATTCTGGAGAATGTTCCATGTTCACTTGAGAAGAATATGTGTTCTGCTATTGCGGTATGGAGTGTTTTATATATGTCTTTCAGGTCCAAGAGGTTTATGATATTGCTCAGGTCTTCTATTTCCTTATTAATCATCTTTCTGGATGTTCTATCCTTTATTGAAAGTGCAGCATCAAAGTCTGCAACTATTATTGTTGAAATGCCTTTTTCTCTCTATAATTCTATCAGTATGTGTTTCATATTTTAGAGTGCTGATTTTTGGTGTATGTATGTTCATAATTGTTATATCTTCTTGCCTAATTGACCATTTTATCAATATAGATTTTTGTCTCTTGTAATAATTTTTGACTTACAGTCTATTTTCTTTGATACTAGTATTTTCTTCTCCACCCTCTTTTGGATCCTATTTACATGGAATATCTTTTTCCATCCATTTGCTTTCAACCTATCTTTGCCTTTATATTAAAGTAATTCTCATCTAGACTGCATATCATTGGATCATAGTTTTTGTTTTTGTCTTTTATCCATTTTGCCAGTCTGTGTCTTTTGATTGGGGGTAGGGTTTGCATTTAATATACTTACATTTAAAGTAAATATTGGCTGGCTTGGTCAGTGGAACAAGTGATTCTTGGTGTCAGGGTTGTGAGTTTGAGCCCATGTTGGTTGTAGAGATTACTTAAAAATAAATACTGATAAGGAAGAACTTACTTTTGTCATTTTGTAACTTGTTTTCTATATGTCTTATAGGGTTTTTTTTTAATGCCTTTGATTTCTTTTTAAAAATATTTATTTATTTATTTATTTATTTATTTATTTAGAAATCAGGAAAGGGGTAGACAGAGAGGCAGAGAGAGAGAATCCCAAGCTGACTCCATGCTCGCTATGGAGCCCAACATGGGGCTTAATCTCACAATGGCAAGATCATGACCTGCGCCGATATCAAGAGTCCCATGCTTAATCCACTGAACCACTCAAGTTCCTCAACCTCTGATTTCTTCTGTTATCCCCTTTGTGTGTGTTTATTCATGCTATAATGAGGCATTTAGATTCCCTTCTTATTTTCTTTTGTGTGCATTTTACAGGTTACTATGGAGATTATATACGACAACTTAAAGTTTTAACAACCTAATTTGAATTCATATCAACTTAACTTTAATTGCATGCAAAACCTCTACTTATATGTTGTTCTCTCCTAATTTTATGTTGCTGATGTCACAAATCACATCTTTATACATTGTGTATTTATTATCATAGATTTTTTGTTAGTTTTATACCTTTGTCTCTTATCCTGTAGAAAATCAAAAGTGAACTTACAAGCTAAAAGTACAATAATACTAACTTTGTGTATTTCCTAGTTTTGTGTATTTAGCTTTCCTAGAGATATTTACATTTTCATACGGCTTTAAGTTACTATCTAGTGTCCATTCATGTCAATTTGAAGGACTCTTAAACACTTCTTGTAAGACATATCTTATGGCAATACATTTCCTTGGCTTTTGATTATCTGGGAATGTCTCAATTTCTCCCTCGTTTTTGAAGAGTTTTGCTAGATATAGAATTCTGTGTTGGCAGTTTTTTTTAATGTGTTCTATTTTTTAAAATTTTATTTTAGAGAGAGAGAGAGCACCCAAGCAGGGGAAAGGGCAGAGTGGGAACTAGAGAGAATCTTAAGTTGACTCCACTCCCAGTGTAGAGCCTGACATGGAGCTTGATCCCACAACTCTGGGATCATAACCTGAGCTGAAATCAAGAGTCTGATACTCAACCAACTGAGCCACCCAGGAGTCCCTGTTTGTTTTCTTTCATCAGTTTTAATATATCCTCCTACTGTCTTCTGGACTCTAAGGGTTTTGCTGGTAAATCAGCTGATAATCTTATTGAGGATTCCTTGTATGTGATAAATCTTTTCTCTCTTCTGCTTTCAAGAATCTGTTTTTGGTTTTCAACAGTTTCATTATAATATGCCTTAGTGTGAATCTCTTTGGAATTCTGCTTTTAGTTCATAGAGCTTTTTGGATTTGTAGATTCATCTTTCCTCAAATTTGGGAAGTTTATAATGAATATTTTTTCAAACAATCTTTTTGCTTCTTTTTCTTTCTCTGTCCTCTCTGGGATGTCCTTAAGGTATATATTGCTCCTCATGATGGTATCCCAGATGTCTCTTAGGCTCTGTCCTTTTTATTCACTCTTTATCATTCTGTTCCTCACACAGTAATTTCAAATGTCTTGTGTCCAAATTCTCTGACTCTGTGTTCTCCTCATTAAAATCTACTGTTAAACCACTATATTGACTTTTCCAATTCAGTTACTGTCTTATTCATTTCCATAATTACTGTTTGGCTCTTTTGTATAATTTCTATCACTTTCTAGGCAATCTAACTGTTCCATGTATCATTTTCCTGATTTTTTAAATTCTTTTTCCTTAATTTTCTTTAGCAATTTGAGGATATTTTAAGATAGCTATTTAAAAAATCTTTGTCTATTAAATCTGATGTCTGTGCTTCCTCAGGTACAATTTCTGCTGATTATTTTCTTTCCTTTAAGTGGACCACAATTTGCTGCTTCTTTGTGTGCCTTTTGATTTTTTGTTGTTGTGTTGTTGAAAATTGGGCATATGAACAAATAGCCACTTCTTTTAGTCTTTGCATGTAGGCTCTGTGGTGAAGCAGTCTTTCACTGATTAGGTAGACTTGCTCTGGCCTGCATTTACCTTTTTCAATACCCCTATAAACACAACTACTTTGAATGATTTCCCCAAATTATATTCCAACTCTTCCTCAGGGTCTTTGATGATCTATTTTATGTGTACATAGTACACATACTATGGCCATTCCTTTTGCTGAGAACTGAGTTAGGCAAGATAGAAACCAGTCCTTTAGGTAGCTTCCAGGCAGCTTAGAACATGTGAATAATGTCTCTTTGTCTTCCTCAAGTTCAAAGGAGGAAATTTGGAACTGGTCTGCTACCTCCTTTAGACAAAGACCACCTGGGCTTGGAGGGAGTTGGCACAAGATCATTTAAAAATACCAAAAAATTTCCTACCATTTTGAATGTGACTTTATCTTAATTGGGCTTTTACTTGGTTGCTATAGACTTTTAACTGTTTTCCTGAGCTGCAATAAGGTTAAGTCAGCCAGTTTCTGATTGGTTTTTGATATTTCCATGGAGGAAAGGGGCTGTGAAATTCAAGTTTGCCATTTTTTTCTAGTTTCTGTGAAAAATACTCAAGTGATTTACACAGCTACTGTATCACTAACTTGCTCTAAGCCTAAATGACAAAGTAGAATTCTTTTGGCTGCATCTCCATTGGCTTAAGTAAAAAAATTAACTTGCAATAGCTAGTCTCCAAAGAATTTCCACTTCTATTCCTGAAATTATCCCTAGTCTTTTGAGTTATGAGAAAGTCATTTCTAATAAATTGCTTTAAAGAACTCAAAAAGTAGATACTTTTCAATTAGTGAGTAAATGGAAGTGTAAATACCAAAGAGATACTGGCCAGCAAGTCCAAATAATGAAATGTAGAGGCTAGAAAATCAAAGAGGCATTGGACCTCTGACAAAATGAAGTAGAAATAAAAATACTGTAAGGGATGTTTAAAAATGCAAGACTAACAAAAAATGGTGTTAGCTTATATTTTTTAATGCTTATTTTATTGTTCTTTTCTTAATTTTTTTCCTTTTGTGTTTTCAGACAGTAAATATGAAACAAAGTGTAGCCTTAGCTAAGGAATGCCATTTCTATCTGACAAGAAAACTTATTAAAATACTTTGCACTAAATGATGAAAAGTATAATTGATCCAAGAATTACATTGTTAAAACTATAAAAATAAATAAGGACATCTTTCAAGTATATTCACAGAATGTCAAAAATTCAAGTGCACATGCAATTGTAGTGTGGGAAGATAAAACCCTAAAAATTCCATGTATATCTCAAGATAGTTCTTGGGTGAATTGAATAAGAGTCTTCCTTAATCATAGCCTTATGGTTCTAAGACTGAGATGTTGAATTTGATTGGATAGTCTATATTTGGTAGTGAGCAAACAGAAGTTCTCAGAGAAAATGCTCATTCTTCTCAAAAAATCATAATAATTGTCAATGTTCTCAGGCAAGTTATCTGGCTGTCTTACACAGAGAAATAGTATCAACCTAATACCTAAATCAAGATATAGTAAAAAGTGGGAAAAATAGGAATATAGATAGACAGATAAATACATATGTATATATTTTCTAAAAATAAGTCATATCTTGGGTGGGTTTTATTCATTACCTCTTGTTATAGATCATGGTTAAGATTACTCATATCTCTTTGTAGAATGCATGTCTATATGCCTAAGCCATGAACAATTCAAGGACCTGTATCAGAGTAAAGTGATTTTACTTATTTTATATAATAATAATAACCATAAGTATAACTAAAGGTCATATGGCCTGGTCATGAGATGCTGAGCATGAAGGACAAGCCTGTGACATGTCTATTTTTCTGGGTCAAATATTTGAAGTAAAGAGAGCAAGTAACAGACAAAATGGATTAATTTTTCAAGCAGAAATAAGTCTCTAGGTAATGTCAGTCTGAGGCTGAAGAATTAATGCAACAGGGAAGGGCTCTCTGGAGTTTGCTGAAGAAATCTCTACTATAGTTACTCCAATAGTTGTCAGAGAGTTTCTTTGGGCATTGAAATCAAAGCAACCATATCCTGCTTTCCTCAAGCATTTTTATGCAGTCCAATGTAATTAATTTTAATGAACTGATCACCTACTGGGTTGCTATGGGCAGTGATCTATTTTTTTTTATGAACATGGCTAGAAAGTTGAAATTCACATGGAAATGACTCAAGGGAAACCATCCAGACCACTTATTCCTAATCCATTCCCATGGTACTTACCACCAAAGGAACATATTATTTCTGGAGTTATCTAATATAGTAGGTTAAGGTCACATGGGCTTTTTGTGACATCTCATATCAGTAGAAGTGCATGCTAATTACTAAACTGGACACAAATACCATTTACGCAATAAGATAACTGAGTCTATCCTAAAAAAATCTCAGTTGGTTATGGAATGTGAACAATTTGCTGAAATTAAAACATTATTATAAAAAAGATTTTAAAAGATCACTTCAGGTTCATTCCAAAAAATCTGCTCAGAAATTCAACTAAATGATAACTTGAGTTGTCACTAGGGACTTCCAATCAGATAGCTCAGATTTTCCCCTCAATCTGCTCCAAATATGTCTGTTTCCTCTGGTACGTGTATTTCTCATCACATGTAAACCCCATGGTTATTTAGTAGCAGGAAATTCATCATGGGGTTTCTTACAGGATGCAGAAGGCAAAATGAGTAGAAATAACCTGACTTTGCAATTTAGTTTTTTTCAGCTATCTTTAGCATTGAGAGATATCTTTTTACATAAGCTCAATTGTGTAACTTCCCTGAAGAAGCCTTTTATTTTTTTTAAGTTTATTTATTTTGAAAGAGAGAGAGAACACGCACATGTGAGTAGGGGAGAGGCAGAGAGGGAGAGCAAGAATCCCAAGCAGGCTCCACACTGTCAGTGTAGAGCCCAATGTGGAACTTGATCCCATGGAACCATGGGATAATGACCTGAGCTGAAATCAAGAATTGGATGCTAATAGACTGAGCCACCCAGGTGCCCCAGAAAACCTTTTAAATTCCCCTTCCAAATATAATGTATCCAGCTCTTGATTGTCCTTCATTTGAGAGAGGACAGAATCTAGATAATACCAGAGACATTCATATGAACTCCCAAATCTTTCATATCACAAGATACAGCACTTAGTTCTCATGTACTTCTCAGCCCCCTTAGAAGATGCTTCTGCCGATGTGCGTGGAGATTTGTTATTGTGTCAACATATTGAACCCTGTGTAGTTTTGGATTTGAGTTTACCACAAAAAATAATTTGCAAAAAATTTGGAAAATAGGAGTGGATCACCTAAGTGGCATGGGGCTTTGGGTGGTCAGACAACTCTCGAATGTCCACTAGATCTCCACCTTCAGCTCCTCCAAGTCCTGATCCAGGCACATATGTAGCTCCATGGCAAGGATATCAACTCATTCTTCAGGTCACCTGTGTTGTTGAGGACAGAAGTGATGGGGACAAACATGGAATGCAATTTGTCCTTGTAAATTCTAGTTTGCTTTCATCAATTCCAATTTGATTTCATGGATTCCAGTTAGTTCGTATTCTCTCCTTTTTGACATTCAGCCCTTTCTTCCCAAGTTTGGATCTGCTGATTACAGCAACTTCCGGAATACGATCAGATACAGAGGCAACAGCTTCCATAGGCATTTTTCTAAGTTTCTCTATTTGCAGAACTAACCTTATGATAAACCTCTTATTTTGTTAACACTCAGTGATTCTGCATCTCTGATTGGAACCTAACTGACACACTATGTTACACCTAAGTTATATTGTCCTTAATGTGAGCGGATGCCACCACGATCCATATTACTTCTGCTTCTCTGGACAATTTTTATTAGCACTGTAACATGTGTGGTAGGTCAGAAATTTATGTATGGGAGATAGCTTCCAAATACTAATTCTATAAGAAATACAAGCTGTTACTCTTGCATTTACTGACTTGGACATTTGGCATTCTTTTAAATGAAGATCTTACTATTTTGTAGCCCAGGGCAATGCTTTGACCTTTTCAATATTCCATAATTAGATTGGCTGCAGTTCCACTTTGCCTCCTGTTTACAGCCTAAGCAGCCTCTGGGAAAGGGGCAGAGTGGCCAGCTGTTCACTGTTGAAAATATTTTAAAGGTCAAAGAAATAGAGCATTTCAATAGTCTATTCTACTGAAATATATTCACTTTTTCCAGGAGAATCTAAAAAAAGGGGGAGTATGCTCTCTCTAAACCAAAGCTGATGTCATGAAACTTTGCTACTTTATTTAAGACCTAGGTAGATGTCTGAGCTCTTAGAGAGAGATGTGCCTCCCAGGCCAATTTGGCCTGTACCTTCCTTGTCACACCTCCCCCAACTCATGGCATGCCTCCCCGTTTATTATTGCAGAAATTAGATACCTCAACAAAATTTAAAGAAAAGTCCAGTGCTCCCTCTAATGAGATGAATGAAATGATATCTGATTTTTGAGAGATTCATATTTCAAGAAGTGCATGTGTTAATGATTAGATTGTTTTATCTAACAGAATTTGGGGGTTTAACCTCAATTATTTATACTTCACCCTTTGTTTCTAAATGACTTAAACATATTTTCCTCTGACTGAGTAGATTCTAATGAATACATTTAATGCTGCCTTGATAATTGAGGCATTCACATTAATATCAACAGTAATTTTCTAGGATTAAATTTGAAGATGTGAATTCCCAAAAGAAGTACTGATCTCAGAGTATCATATGAAAGTTGATTTTGTTGTTTCTTTGTTTCCTTTGTTTTTTACTCAACCACATAATAAGAAAACAAGTTTGTACCAGGGATATTTTTTTGTCTACTAAAGTAAATATCCAAAAGCTATTCACAAATAAATTAATACTCTCATTGGGTTGATCCCAAATAATTGAGGTTTAACACATTAGGGGTTCCTATTACTAAACTTACTGTCACCTGAACTTGAAAACTAAACATATACTTTAGTGTAGATGAAAATTTCTTCAAGAGCTAATGAATGACACCCAGCAGTGCCATTGCTTATTTTACGGAATGGAACAGTTAAATTAAATGTTTTTGTAAAATTAATATTTTTATGGATTAAAATTTGCCTTTATGTTAATGTATCCTATGGAAGACAGGATTATTTCTGAGAAAAAATTGGGTACCTTGCCAAGCTACCTGCAGTAAGAAGTACAGTGAGGGAGCTCTTATCTGATCTACCTCAAGAAATAATCCTGACGGGCCTGATAACTATAACTTGATAAAAGATGTGGGAAGAGAGTGGGAGAACATTCCCTCCACTGCCTGGAATAGTTCAGAAAATCCAAGGGCATGATGCTGCACTGTTACACAATCAGGCTTCTTCAGGGGACTCTGCTTGATTCCATGGCAGGAGCTACAAGTTAATAACTTTTACCAGGGTTACCAGTTAGTCTGGAAGAGCCCAGTAGAACCACTTACAAAAGTCTTCCTAAAATTCTGTTATTACATAGTTGTAAAAACTCCAGGGAAAGATGGACAGTAAAAGCTTTAAACTCCTGCCAGGAAAACAGCATTAGGAGTGCCAGGAACAACTATCATGACTTTATCTAGAAGAGTGCCTGTTGTGAGACAAGCATGTAAATCATAGTGATATTGTCCAGAAGTCACCAAACCTGGGTTCTTGGGGTCATTCACCAAGGTTAAAGATTGTCCCTGAGCTAGCGCAAGTCTTCTAAGAATATGATCGGAGAAAGACTATTGATAAGCTTTAGCTAGTATGGAAATGATAGCGATTGATTACTGTTGTGTTTCTAGACAGGTCAAAACATAAGAAAGAGCAGACAATGAAAAAGAGACCTTATAAACTCTCCACCTATGGATAAGTAGCATCCATTGGCTTGCTTGAAATACCAGATTCCTTTTCTATGCCTCTGTTGACACTCCAGTATTAGGCAAAGATTCACTGGGCATAATCCTTTACTGGGAACTTTTTACCAGTAATCTTAACAAGGACAAAAATTTTCTTTCAAATATGATGCAGTTGAGATTGAGCAATTCAAGACTGTAGCTTAATTCCCATAATAAGCTACTGGGAAAATTTAATGTAGCCCTGAAAGGAATAATTAGGAAGTGTGTGGATAATCATGCTAATAATTTAGATGAGAGGTTTTATCACTTCTGTCATTTACATATAGAGAGGTCTCTTAGGAATTATTTTATTTTTTATAATTTAGAGTTATACAATGAAGGAAGAAAGAGGGGAGTCCTTTTAACTCCATGACTAGGTTATTCCTACCAGAACAATATACTAAATTGTAGAGTCAGATATATACACACACACATAAACATATATACACACACATATACATATAAACACATACATATGGCATCATTTTTAAGGTAAATTATGTAAATATCAACTTGATAATAATGTAGAGCTTATCATAGTCTCATATGATTTGTATAACTTCTTAGAGGCATCAGACATGACTTACTATTTATGTTTTATTATTTAAACTATCCTCTGTAATTTATACACAAGGATTAAAATTTTAAAAGTTTTAACACATATTAACTGAAAAGTGACACTATATATGGCTATAAAATATGCACAATTATATATAGAGTTCTATTTATGCATATATGACCATGACATATACTATTATATTTATATTCCTACCAAATGTCAAGTTATTTCCAGATATTGGATTTAAGGTGGCTTCTCACTATTGGACAAATGCAAACAAAATCAGAAGTTTAAAAACAATTGGAACACATTATCATATACTGAAAATGACTGATGAAATGAATAAGTAGAAGATGAGAAACATGCAAAAAGACTGCAGTGTACTAAAAGAAAGGGAAACTTTGAGACTGTAATGTGCCAATTGTACAATATAATTTATTTAAACATCCCAAGCCAATGAGAAAACTTGTCTTTTGGAATAAAACAAAGATGTGGAAATTTCATTAGCAGACTAGAGGTCATAAATTTATAAAACAACACATGTTAGAATTCTTGAAAGAGGGAAGGATGATATTCTGCCCCTATAACAAAGGTTAGTTATAGATAACTGGAGAGGTCTATCAATGATTCCAAACTAGCTAGATGAAAAATCTTATGTGACTTTTTTGAATATGTCACCAGCTAAACCCATTCTTCAATACTAATAAACATAATTACCTAAAGATTTTAAAAATGATTAATTATTGAGTTCTACCACTACAGATTCTGATAAAGTGAGTCTTTAATAGAGTCGAGGGTTTATATATATATTTTTTTTTTTTTTAACAAAACTTGTCATCTTAATGAAGGGATTCCAAATACAAAATTTCAGACACCTTACAAACCTCAGAAAGCCTGGTTCTAGATCCAGAACAAATCAGATGGACCCAAAATCAAAGGACAAAGAAGTCATGGCATTCTTGTGCATCCTCTAAAGAGAATAAGCCCTAAAATAATGAAGAGAGTCTGGGAACACATTCTGATTGTGTTTACAGCACAGATATTTTCCATTATGATGCAGTTCAATTTATCTATTTTTTTAATAACATGTAAGAAAGAGTTATGTCTGTGCTAAGAAAGATCATAGCTGTACTTCACCGAAAACCATGTAGAAGCAGTTTTGCTCTGTCTATGTCTATGCTGTCTGTATTGGAATCCCACAGGAGATGGCAATCCAATTGTGCTGCCAATTTCTTAAATGAATGGAAGTGTTTTAGATTAAATCACAATAGTAAATAAGAGATTAACCAAATGTGTCAGAATTTCGAATTTCGTCCCTTGCTCTTGTTTGTAAATAGAAAGTACATCAATCTGTACGTATCATAGATAATTTAACACCATAACAATATTTGATGTGTATCTTATACCCAAAATTAATACATTATTTGATCAACTGGAAACCAGTACAGTTATTTCAACTATCAATTATAGTAATGGCTATTTTTTTAAAAAAATAGCTTTATTGAGGTATAGCATATATCATAAGACACACTCTTTTAAATTATACAATCCAATAATTTTAAGTAGATACACAGAATTGTACAACCATTATCATCTAATTACCTAACCACCAACCATCTGACTTTAGAACATTCTCATCACCCCAGGAAGGAAATCCCACATACATTAGTTATTCCCCATTCAACCCCCACATCACTCTCATCCTGAGGGAAACAGTGATATACCTAATGTCTCCATAGAAGTATCCATTCATTCTATTCTATATAAATGAAATAATATGATACTGATATTTTGTGACTCACTTATCTTATATAGTAAATTGTTTTCAAGGTTCATGTACATTATAACTTTATAATTTTTATTGCCAATCAATATCCCATTATATAGTTATATCACATTTCATGTGATTTTCACATTTTGGCTAATATAAATAATAATGCAATGAATATTTGCATACATGTTTTTATGTTGACATGTTTTCATCTACCAAGGAAATAAATTGCTGGGTTATATGGTAATTCCATGTTTCACATTCTGAAGAACTGCTATTCTGTATTCCAAGGTGGTTGTACCATTTTACAGTCCCACTACCAATTTATCAGGGTTCCAACTTCTCCACATCCCAATCAACACTTCCTAGTTTCTATTTTATTACAACCATCTTAGTGAATATAATTGGTACTCTTTGTGGTTTTGATTTGCATTTCTTTAATGACTAGTGATATTAAGCAGATTTACAAGTTCGCATTGGACATTTTTTACTTTTCTTTAGAGAAATGTTTATCGGATTATTAGCCCTTTTGAAAATTAGGCTATTTATCTTTTTATTACTGAATTATAAGCATTTTATATATATTTTGGGTAGAAATCCTTTATCAGGTATGTGCTTTGAAATTTTTTTCCATTCTGTGACTTATATTTTCATCTTCTTAGTGGTATTATTTATAGCACAGATGTTTTTAATTAATGTAATACAATTATCTATCTTTTGTGCTTGTGGTGTCATGTCTGAGAAATTATTGCCTAGCCCAAGATCATGAAGATTTACTCCTATATTTTCTCCTGTGAGTTTTATAGTTTTAGCACTTACATATAATTTTATAATTATTTTCTGTTATTTTCTTATTGTAAGAGGAAAGACTCCAACTTCATTCTTCTGCATGTGTATATTCAGTTTTCCCAGTACCATTTGTTAAAAAGATTATTATTTCTTCTTTGAAATGGCATGACATTATCTTGGGAATAATTGCCTTAAATGTAAGGGTTTGTTCCTGAACTCTCAATCCCGTGGTTTTTATCTACCTATCTGTACTTATGCCACTATCACATTTTGTTGATTACTGTATATTTGTAACAAGTTCTGAAACTGGAAGTGTGAGTTTCCAGTATTTTCTATTTTTTTTGATCTCTTAATATGTTTTGATTAATCTGGATCCTTTGTATTTCAATGTGAATTTAAAATTAGTGTTTCAATTTCTGCCAAAAAACATAGAGCTGATATTTTATAATAATTGTGTTAAATATGTAGATCAATTTGGGGAAGTGTTGCTATCTTAACAACATTGTCTTCCAAACCATGAGCATGGGAGAGCCTTCCATTGTTCTGTGTCTTTTATTTTTTCCTCAGGATTTCGTGATTTTTAGTGAACAAGTCTTGAACATTGTTAAAGTTCTTACTGATTACTTATTATGCTATTGTAAATATTTTCTTAATTTTATTCTCAGACTGTTCATTGTTAATGTATGGAAATACAGTTGATGGGTTTTTTGTAAATTGATCTTACAGCATGCAAATTTGCTGAAATCACACCAGTTCTAATGGTTTTTTAAAGTCGATTCCTTAGGATTTTCCACATTCTAGGTTATGCCATTTCCAAATAGATATGATTTTATTTCATACTTTCCCATCAGAATACCTTTTATTTATTTTTATTGCCTAACTGCAGTGGCTAGAACCTCCAGCACAAGACTGAATATATTTGGTAAAAGCAGACATTCTTAGCTTCTTCCTGATCCTAGGAGTAAGCATTCAGTCTTTCACAATTAAGTGTGAAATTAACAGATGTGTTTTTGTAGATGGCCTTTACCAGAGTAAGTTTCCTTTTATAATAGCTGAGTGAGTAGTTTTTATCATAAAATGGTGTTGGATTTTGTCAAATGCTTTATCTGTCTATTGAGATTCTCATGTGGTGTTTGTCCTTTGTTCCGATGATGAGATTTATTACACTAATATTTTCAGATGTTAACCAATTTTTAATTCCTCGAATAATTCCTATTTAGTCATAGTATATAATCCTTTTTATGTGTTTCTGGACTGGGTTTTCTAGTTACTTTGTTGATAATTTTTGCATCAATATCTTTAAGGAATATTGGTTTGCAGTTTTCTCGTGTTTTCCTGTGTTTGCTTGTGATGTGTGATTTTGCTTCCAGAGTAATTTATAGTCTCATAAAATGAGCTGGGAATTATTTCCTCCTCTATTTTTTGGAAGAGTTTGTGAAGAATTGGTTTTAATTCTTTTTACATTTGGTTTTAGCCTAAAAAGTGTTTCTGGACCTGTGCTTTTCTTAATACTAAGTTCTTTATTTAGTCATTAAATTTCTTGTTTGTTGTTACTATATTTCTAATAAGGTTTTCTCTTTTTTCTTCAGTCAGTATTAGTAGTTTGTGTTTCTCCAGGAATTTCTCCCATTCTATCTAATTTCTCTAATTTGTTGGAATACAATTGTATATAGTATCCTTTCACTTCTGTAATGTCAATAGCGATGTCTCTTCATTCACCTTTTCTTTTTTTTAAAAGAAAGGTTTTTTTTTTTAAGTTTATTTATTTTGAGACAGAGAAAGAGAGCACAAGTGGAGAAGGGGCAGAGAGAGAGGGTGAGAGAGAGAATCCCAAGCAGGCTTTGCACTGTCAGGGCAGACCCCAACACAGGGGTTTGATCTCACGAACTGTGAGATCATGACCTGAGCCAAGATCAGTCTGAACATTTAGTTAATATATTATGGTAACATGGATGATACCTGTTCTTTCCTGGGATGTTCTTTCCTGGGACTTGCTTTTGCTTTTTGCCCTTTCAGTTATTTACTTTTCAATAACTTTTAAATGATAGAACAATTCAGTGAGGTCTATTTCCATCACAGTGTGCAAACTCTGGTGTTGTTCCTCAGAGTTTGCAGCCGTGGGTATGCACTCAGGTCCTCCTGCCCATCATTCATGACTATGGTTTTAGGCAGACCCTCTTTGATGGTTTCTTTCCCTCATATCCCTGTTAAGTTTATGGTTGGCCTACATATATTGGTATCACACCCAGCTGTTATTTTGCACTAATTGCATGTTGACTTATTTATTGTTTTCAATATGATCCTGTGGCATGGCATATATTAGTCCATAGTCTGATCTAATTAAAGTTGGATCTTGGATCCAGTTTTTTGAGACATGATTCTACCCTCCTCCAGGCAGAACTCTGGGTTATAGAGCAGGAGCTGTGGTGGATGGGGAGAGGAACTGGTGTCCCCAGTTGGCTGTGGCCACTACCCAGATGGACTTTTCTCAGCTCAGCTCTAGGGAGGATGTTCACCAGCTAATGAACCTCCCCAGATTAAATCTACATTCCAGGAATGCGGGGGAGATGAACGCTTCCCTCTAATGCGAAGACTACCCGAGTAGGTCTTCTATGACACTGTTCTGTGTGGGTAAGACAGGCTATACACTTCACCAGCTCCTCTCTCCAGACACTCCCTGAGGAGCAGGAGTTGGGGTGGCGTAGTAAGTGCTGCTTGGCTACCACCATCCACTAGAGAGGTGTCTTCTGTAGCGCAGAGCTGTGGAAAATAGGCTCCGCTGATGTTCACCAGCTGCTGAAATAACTGAGAATAGCTCTTGCACTCCAGGGATTTAAGGGAGATAGGAACTGCCATTCAGCTGACATTCTTGCTAAAACAGTTTTTTCACGATGCAGAGCTGTGTGGGCATGGGCGTAGTTCTTGTCTTGAATGCCACAGCCTCCCACTCGTACCGAGTTTCTGTAAAATTAAAAAAAAAATGCTTCTCAATTGGTTGTAAGCCCTTTGATCAAATTCCAAAGATTTTGAAAGTTTGTCTTTGCTAATTTTGATCAGTCTAATAGCTGTCTCTCTGGGGGAGAACTTTCTCTGAGCTCCTTTTACTGACACATTCCAGAAGTCTGTTTATGGTTTTGAAAATAAAAACAGATGAGGAACACAAGAATAACTTGATATAGATTTTTTTTAAACACACACACAGCATTCCTTGGTCAAATCAGTCTGGAACAATCTGGGTTTAAGACAATCTAGAGGGTGGCTCAGTGGTTAAGTGTCCAGCTTCAGTTCAGGTCATGATCTCAGGTCATCATCTCAATATTCATGGGTTCAAGCCCCCCATAGGGCTCTGTGCTAACAACTAGCTTGGAACCTGGATCTTGCTTCAGATTCTGTATCTCCCTCTCTCTCTGACCCTCCCCTGCTCACACTGTCTCTCTGTCTCTCAAAAACAAAAAATATTAAAAAAATTTTTTTAATCTAGAGGTGATTTTTTAAACTATAGGTTACCTCAGAGTACTAATATGCTAATGTGCAATTCTGAGTCTCCAGAAGGATAGTGTAGTATACATCTTGTCCAAAATGTATGTGACCAATTAATCATTTTGTTCTGTTTTTATTTGCTTTTTAATTTTTTTCATTGAGTATTTCTTCACTTGATCTTAGCCAAATGGCCAAGAAGCAATCATTGAGTATTTCTTAAGACATATGTTATTGATAATAAATACTCTATGGAAAGCACTGATTTAATATATTACTATTTATTTATTTATTTATGTTTGTATTATGCTTTAAACAAAGAAACTCACCAGGCTCTTTCCAATAGCTGGCTAACAGTTTAATCTGGGAACTATGGCATTTTCTATAAACTTCATAATTACCTAACTCCATATATCCAGAGTAGATGTGAACATCTGGAGTAGCTCAGAGTGTTGCTAAAATGCTAGCTACCAAAACGGATTTATGGAAAAATCTTAAAAATGCCAATTAGATTTCCAAATGTCAAATACTAAGGACACACCATGATTACTGAGCCCCAAACTCCATTGTCGAATAAAGGGAACTATTGAAATTGTCAGCTAAGATATAAGAAGATTGTTCTGAGGACTACCATAATTTTACAGGAAGGTTTATCCCCATAGTGAGACCATAGCAGTACTAATTCCCAGCTAACACATCCAGTAATATTTTAAACTTTCATAGACTCAAAAATATTCTGAAAATAAGAAATAAGTTTCTTCCTAACATTTGAAAGTAAAATTTCTTAGATGAAAGAGCATGGATTTTAATAATCAAAAAGAATCATGGAAACAACATAGGTTCATATTCTTACTCTGCCCTTACTAGTAGTTGTGACCATTGACAAATTTCTTATCTTACTTGAATTTCCAATTCCTCATCTATAAATTGGGGATGAAAATACTTATTAGGGTTGCTCAAAAATTTAAACTCTAGGAAATTTCAAATGCTCGGCACAGAGCATAGCTACTATCTATTAGCCCAAGCATTTCAGCTCTCTTCAATGTAGTTAATGATGTGTTTCGTACCAAAATTTGTTCTAGGCAATATAAATATAATACATTCTTAGCTACTAACATAATGTCTGGAATGTAATGAGGATTAATAAGTGTTTATTTAATTGAATGGAAAGATGCAAATGGAAAGAAACATTTATTTAGTATCAACAGTATACTAAGCACTCTACATGAATTATTTCTTTTTAGTTGAATTATCACAATATTTCTGTCAGCACTATTATTCCTATTTTATAAACAAGAGAATAAAGGTCCAGAAAATTCTTTGAATTGCTGGTGTTTGGTACTTAGCTATAGGAGGTAAAGCCAGGATATAAGTTTATCTAACTCCAAATCTTATGATCCTTCTTATGTGCCAGGTTGCTATTTAAATAAATTTGGGAACTTTTCCTAAACCTGGATCATATTTTTTTGGCCAGGGTATTATTCATATTATGTGATTAAAAATGCAAAACTCTCATAACATGTTGCCAATATGGCTGTGAAATTTCAGGATATTCTTGATAAACATTTAATATATTTCTAAATGTGTGAATGCCCTGGCAGGTAAGCTTTCTGAAAATAGGATAGGCAAATGTAAATACCTTGTGGCACTACATTCAACTAAATGAATGCTACTTTAACACAAATTTAGAGTATGAGTACCACAGTAAAGGGAAAGTATAAAAAAAACACCATATATTTACATTAAAGTACTTTGTTCTGTCAGGTAAAATTTTACTTTAAAACTTTAAATTTTTTAAAGTTTATTTAATTTGAGAGAGAGAAAGAGAGAGAGAGAGAAAACAGGAACAGAGGAGGGGCAGAGAGAGACGGTGAGAGAGAATCTGAAGCAGGCTCCGCACTCTCAGGGCAGAGCCTGATGCATGCTCGAACCCATCGACCGACTGTGAGATCATGACATGAGCCAAAATCAAGAGTCCGATGCCTAACCAACTGAATCACCCAGGCGCCCCTTAAAACTTTTGATTAGAACGCAAAAGAGTAGGTTTATAAGGACAGCTGCCCTAGAAGCACTTTATATCCGGAAAACGGAAGTCATGAAGGTTCTGGAATGTCTATTAGTAAAGCTGGGGAAAATTGAAAATATCACAGATTGGAAAATTGAAAATATTTCAAATAAGGAAATATTTTTCTAAGTTCAGCCACTGTGTGGGAAGCCGGAAATAAGATTATCTCCTCTTAATGAGCTGGATAAAAAAATTCAACGTAATGACTGAAGGTCAATACTCTTGTCTCTGATGTAACATAGAGATAAAGGCCACTATATTTTAGAAATGGCTGAAATGAGACGCTTTCAGTCTTTAAGGACATGTTAGAAGCAGCAGAACTGGAAATAGCTCAAGCACACCACAATGAAAATAGTTGAGGGTAAACGTAGGATTGAGATAACTAGTGAGAAAAAATGAAACCATGAAATAGTAAGAAGGCAAACATGTCAAATTTCTTAGAGCTCACTTCAAATGTTAGGTTTACAGAAAAGAAATATTTAGTAAAAATATCAGGGATATCATTTGACTCCCTTGTATTATTATCATTGTTGTCCTCACCGTTGGTCCTAATTTTCAGGGGAAAAGTCATATTTAATCATCTGATTTGTATTCTGTAATGTGAGCATCCAGTTTAGCCGGCAGAGGATACTTTGTGGAGGAGCAGTGAAACACCTTCCAAAAATGGGTCCCTGAAAATGTTTCAGTATTTCTATGGTAACAAACATAACAAAAAAGTGCATAAGAACACTTGTATGAGTCTGGGAGCAAAATAATCTTGAAAGAAACATTAATTTGACTCTTAAATGTTGTTTTAAAGTTAATTTAACTCACTAGTGGCCATTATTCTGGCCAAATAAAAATCCTCAAAATAAAAATATATGTGACGGACACACTATACTTGCCTTTTTGCCTTCTCTTTTGATGTGGCTACAACACTGCCATTTACTGAAAGCTCTCCATAAAACCTGATGTGGCTGATTGGTGCAATTTATTTAGCATTCCAAACATTCATAAGATTGCCTTTTTGTATTTAAAATGCAACTGTAGTGGGCAATTATAATGGTTTAAAAGTTATTGGTTTTAGGGTAATCTGTTCTTATATGTCTGATTCAGAGCAACCTTAATCTATCACTACAAATACAACCCTGAAGGGACAAAAAAGAGTACTTTGTAATGTAAAGAGTACTTTGCTAATATAAATTGCACATCGAATCCAAGTAGTACTGTAATTTACTTTATGATTTTTGATGGGTATATGATAAAAACTAAGAATATTCCAAAGCCATGATTCATATAGGGTTTCTTACAACATTCGCAAGGAATAAGTTATTCCATTTAGTTATTTCAAAATATGTGCACTAAATGATAGATATAAAATGCATTAAGTTAGTTGTGTGCAATAAACTTGTTCACATTAAAATGCATAGCAGCCAATCTTTTGAAAAAGCTGGCTTTCAGAACTGTAGCTAACCAGTCTCTAAACCTCATCATGCTGCCTGTGTAGGTTTTACCCTGAAGCTTTACTCAGTGATGTATGGTGAATTTAAAAAGACTTTGAACAAAGTAAGTGTCAGGCTGTGTTCCAAAGACAAGAATCAGTTGTTTTGCTTAGATATGCCAGACCCTGACTTCTTCCTCACTGATCAGAGATAATTATAGGTATGTCTTGGTTCTTTATAATGCATTTTAAAATTATCTTTTAAAACTTTTAATTTAAAAAGTCAAAAATTTTACATTTCCTTTCTATGAATGAAAAGCACAGGTTTAATTATTAATTAATTAACTTGGTAGCCAAGTTCTTACAATAGAGAAACTCTCTGATGTCATAACTTTTGTTTTCATAATCCCTGGCAGGCACCATGTTATGTATGTTCTCCAAAATGTGAAATACAATGAAAAAAATATTTTATAGATGACTGCTAACCACTGCATATTCCATTTTAGCTCCTTTTTTCTGATTATGATAAATCATTGCATTTTGAAATCCAGGGAAAGATATACAAGTTTCCTTCTAAGCCAGTACTTGGAATATCTCTGCTTTCAATTTTGTAATGTTTCAAGAATATTCTTTGCTATTTTTAAAAGTAAAATCAGCAGATTTGAGGTAACAGATGTCAGAAATTATCAAGGCCATTACAAGCTAATTATTTACCCAAACATCATCTTAAAGGCAAAGTATTCAGAAATAATTATGGCTTTCTATATTTCTCATTGCAGCCATTAGAAATTTCTTTGAGGTCCAAGACTAAAGATTCTTCCCAATTCCTCCTTCTGTCCCACTTAGGATTGAATCAGACAGTGAGATACCTGCTTCCAGCTGCAGGAAAGATGAACATATAGGAAATGCTTTGACTTATTATTCTAATATCCCCTGGAAATCTTTCACTGAGAATTTTTGAAAAATCTAGAAAAGCAGTGTGATAAAAACTAATATATACCAGAATCACATTAGCTTCTCCCTCAAAATGTAGAAAGCTTCTATATTTCACCTTTTCCAAAACACATATAGTAACGCAATTAAGTACATGACCATTAATACAACTTGAATTTACTGATCTTAGGATTCTCATGGTTCACAATTAACAGTCTGTGCTTTTTAGACATAATGGTCTAGAGGCAACAGGCCAGACCTTTATGGGGCAAAAAAGCAAGTCCTTATGGGAAAAAAGGTACCTCAACTCCAAGAGTTATATTCTGTTTTATGCTGCCATATCATACATAGGTTCCATCTCCAATGCCAATTTCAGTTGACTGGCTACCTGGAGTACCAGCTGAAAAATAATGTCCAACTATGTCACTCTTCATCAAGAAATGCTGTCATGATCAGTTCATATCTGACAAGGATACAGGAGTGGGTACCACACTTTCTGGTGTAAGTGATTTGCTATCTCTGCAAGAGTAAACATGTTACCATTTACAGGTTCCCTTGTTAGAGAAAAAGATCACCATTGGGGTAAATAAACAAGGTCGCGGTCAAAAGAGGAAGGCAAAGAAAGGTAATAAAACAGTTTTAAGACATGAAACTTTATTCCCCATATTCCCCTCAAAACTTAAATGTTATTTTTGCTTATTCCCAACTACTTCATCAACTTTTAAAAATTCTTTTTGAAAGTTACCCCAGTTAGGGAAAACAAAACTGTTTTATAATTCAGGAGAGTAAAAGGCTTAGTAGTTGAGTACATTTTGTATTTTTTTAAGCAGTTAATTAGCAGGCTAAAAACTAGCTAACCAATAACCTATTTACAATATGTAGTTTTACTTATGTAATATTTCCCCATATAAAAGAAAACTAATTCTGTGCTCTTAAAAAAATTAGAAATGTCTACTAGACTTCTGTGAGCTCTGAGCATACTGGGTTATTTCTACAAAAAGCAGATCTTGCTTAGTGGTGGAAAACTTGTTTGCCCAAGGTGAAAATTTACACTAGAGATTATCCAAATTGATTGGCCACAGTTTAGTGAACATATGTCCTACTGCAAAGCTGCTTTCTCCTTCCCTAACATATCCATAGGAGCACAAAAATAGATGGCAGAAGAAGGGATACACGACAGATTTTATTATCACTGGTCAGACAGTAACAGCTGTCACACGAAGCTAGGTTTGCCAAGAAGAAAAAGTATATGTTATTTTTCCTGTGACTCAAGATGATACATAATTTCTCCACACACACACACACACACACACACACACACACACACACACACAAAACCCCTTTATTTTAGATATAGTTATATAAAATTCAAATAATCACCTTTTGTATTTTGCATTTTACTGCTAGTCCTAGCCAGCAGAATAAGGCAAGAAAAATAAAATGGCAGGGATTGGGAAAAGAAATAAGTAAAACTGTCATTATTTGCCATTGATAATTGTATATATAGAAACTATAAAAGAATCTAGAGATAAAATATTTGTGTTAACAAGAAGGTTTAGCAAAATGTCTTAATTTAAAATAAATATTTGAAAATGAGTTGTTTTATATATCCCAGAAAAAATTAGAAAATGAAAATTTTCCACTGAGTAGAGTCCTGGACCTCAGCTAGGAAGGACAAATCTTCCTCTGTAGAGGAGGCATAAAGAGAGGATAAATACTGATGCATCAATTTATGGCTTACCACCTAGCAGGAAAACAAGAGAGACCTAATGGAGAACCAGGGGGAGCGGAGGAGGGAGAGAGAGTTGGGGAGAGAGAGGGATGCAAAACTTGAGAGACTATTGAATGCTGAGAATGAACTGAGGGTTGAGGGGGAAGGGGGAGGGAGGAAAAGAGGTGGTGGTGATGGAGGAGGGCACTTGTGGGGAAGAGCACTGGGTGTTGTATGGAAAACAATTTGACAATAAAATATTGTGGAGAAAAAAAAAAGAAAGAAAGAATACTTCTGGAGAAGAAAATGGAGTAGGAGGACCCTAAGCTCACCTTGTTTCATGAATACTAGATGACACCCACATCAAGGCAAATAACTCCCCCCCCAAAAGACCTGAAGACTGGCAGAGAAAACTCTCCATAGCTAAATGTAGGGAAAAGGTCATGTTGGAGAGGGTAGGAAGGGTGGAGACATGGTGGGCAGCTACATGGATCTCCAAGACAGTCAGCAGGAGGGAGGGATGCTGTGGGCCCAGAGATGAGATAGAAAGAGACTCTAACACCAGGGATCCCACATGGTTAAGACAAGCCCGCATAACAAGTTCACTGGGTTGGGTTAGGTTACCATGCGTGTGTGTGTGTGTGTGTGTGTGTGTGTGTGTGTGTTTAAAAAAAATGGGTTGGTAAGGATAAGTTTAAGAACAATACCTCTGTGTCAATCTTGAGCAGCCCTGGGATAAGTTTATGAAGCAAAAGCTAAATTTCTTTCTTTTTTTAAATTTTTAATGTTTATTTGTTTTTAAGAGAAAGAGACAGAAACAGGGACAGAGAGAGACAGAGTGTGAGTAGGGGAGGGGTAGAGAGAGAGGGAGACACAGAATCTGAAGCAGGCTCCAGGCACTGAGCTGTCAGCACAGAGCCCAGCTCAGGGCTCAAATTCACGGACCTGAGATCATGACCTGAGCCTAAGTCAGACACTTAACTGACTGAGCCACCCAGGTGCCCCTCAAAGGCAAAATTTTTGATCTTTATAAATTCTGGGCTTTCTTCATGGCTTCCAGAGAGACCATAAGTCATGCTCAGAGTCAGTGTCCTGCCTTGCTGCAGCAGTTATTAGTACCACGGTAGCTAACAGAGAAAAGAAGATTTCATTTACATGCTATGAGATCACCACAAACCTACCTCACCGTGTTGAAACAGGGCAAAAGCAATAGGATGCACTGGGTGATGTGTGTTTAATCCTGAGTTCTCATCTCTCCCAATCACTGTCCCCTCTACTTATTGTATTTGTCTGGACTTTGTAGAACTTTATGAATAGCTGATTAGGTGATTGCTAGATGGCTTGGTTTGTGTAAATATAATATACTGGTCTTCTCCATGTCCTCTTGGGCTTTTATTGTTTAAAAACTTTTTTTGTGTTTGTATTGAGAGAAAGAGCCAAAGAATCTCTGACAAAACATTCCACACCAGGAAAAACATCTGGAGCATAGCTTGGTGTCCCCTCTTGAAGTGTGGGGGTCTTGAGCAATCCTTTCTTTTGTATTCCCCTTCCCCTATTTCTTATTTTGGCCTAGATCTTCTGTCCTAAAAACTTGACTCCTACCATATCCCTTCTTCTGTCACCCCTCCCCAAAAAAGCTTCCCCATATACAAATTTAATTTGTGGGGTGTCTCCATGACTCCTAAGTGATTTGTGCAAAAATCCTGAAGATATTAAGAACATTCCATCCCTTGTTCCCAATCTCCTGTGTCAAGACCATCCCTTGATGTGATTCATACTAATACACTTGTATTTGGATGGATCAACCTACTTTGATCTCAAATCTTAGGGTAGAGGGAGGCAGAAGCAATGAGGGAGACTTCCATGTAGAAAGTAGAGTCAAGAGACCAAGAAAGGGAAGATGAATGTATATCTGAGTCATGCAGGAAGTTTTGTGCAGGTGCAAGAAACATATCAAATTGGCCACAAGATTGTTTAATAGGAGATATATGAATATAACTCCATGTTTATTGCTACAAACCAAAGCTTCTTGTAATATTGTGAATTTATGGGGAATGGAGGAGTGCAGGAAAGCTTGTACCTATCTGTTTTTTCCCTGATCCCTTCCCCTCATTTCTTAACTGCAAGAGACTGAGCCCAAGGGCTCTCTGGGCAATGTTTATTAGATGATTGATCTTTCTGTGCTAGGTACGTCCTTTCCCATTTGCTATTGTTTTGTAACACACATGCTGACCCTTTCACCTTCTCTCTTTACTCTAGGAAAATGCAATAAATAAATAAAAACTTACTGGTAGTGAAAAAAAGGGAGGAGTTAATACCTATTCTTCCATAACTTTTCTAAAAACCAGAAGAAGGAAACCTTCCATATTCATTCAATGAGGTCAGCATTAACCAGATACCACAACCAGATAAAGACACTACAAAAAAGTGAAGATTTCTGATTAGACATTGATACAAAAATACTCAATAAAATATTAGCAAAGCAAACCCAACAATACACTTAAAAAAATCATTCACCATAATCAAGTGCGATTTATTTCCAGGATGCAAAGTTGGTTCAATATTCACAAATCAATCAACATGATACAACATATCAACAAGAGAAAGGATAAAAACCATGTGATCATTTCAGTAGACACATAAAAAGCATTTGACAAAGTACCGCATCCATTCATGATAAAATCCCTTAACAAAGGAAGCATAGAGGGAACATACCTCAATATAATAAAGGCCATATATGAAAAACCCACAGCTAACATAGTACTCAATGGTTATAAACTGAGAGCTTTTTCTCCTAAGATCAGAAAAAAGACAAAGATGTCCACTTTCACCACTTTTATTCAACACAGTATTGGAAATTCTAGCAATGGCAATCACACAAGAAAAAGGAATAAAAAGCATCCAAATTGGTAAGTAAGAAGTAAAATTTCAGTAATTGCAGATGACATGATAGTATATATATAGAACACTCTAAAGACTCCACCAAAAAACTCCTGGAGCTGATAAAGGAATTCAGTAAAGTCATAGGATACAAAATCAATGTACAGATCCATAGCATTTCTATACACCCATAATGAAGCAATGGAAAGAGAAATTAAGAAAAAAATCCCATTTACAATTGCACCAAAAGTAATAAGTATCTAGAAGTAAACTTAACCAAAGAGGTGAAAGACCTGTACTCTGAAAAGCATAACACATTAATGAAAGAAATTGAAGATGATGCAAACAAATGAAAGGTATTCCATGCTCATGGATTGGAAGAAAAAATATTGTTAAAATGTCCATTCTATCCAAAGCAATCCACAGATTTAGTGAAATCACTATCAAAATACCAACAGCATTTTTCACAGAACTAGAACAAGACTTACTATAAAACTACACTATTCAAGACAAGTCTAGTATTGGTGAGAGAATAGACACATAGATCACTGGAACAGAATAGAGAGCCCAGAAAAAGACTCGCATTAATATAAACAACTGATCATTGACAAAGAAGTCAAAGCAGTACAATGGAATGAAGAAAGTTGTTTCAACAAATGTTGCTGAAGCAATGGATCACCCATGCAGAAGAGAGAGAGAGAGACAAGGGAGAGGGAAAAGGAGAGGGAGGGAGGAAGGAAAGAAGGAAAGAAGGAAGGAAGGAAGAAAGGAAGGCAGGAAGGAAGGAAAGGAAAGAAGGAAAGGAAGGAAGTAATAAAGAAGGAAGGAAGAAGGATCTGGATTCAGATCTTAAACATTTCACAAAAATGAACTCAAAATGAATTATATAGAGAGATATGAAACCTAAAATTATATAATTCCTAGAAAACATATCTAAATGACCTTGGATTTCTTGATGACTTTTTTCTTTTTTTATTTATTTAAAATTTTTTTCCTTATGATAGTCTCCTTTGAAGGTAAGTTTTAAAAAATATTTTTATGTTTATTTTTGAGAGAGAGACAAGCATACAAGAGTACAAGCATGGGAGGGACAGAGAGAGAGAAAGACACAGAACCCATAGCAGGCTCCAGGCTCTGAGCTGTCAGCACAGAGCCCGACGCAGGGCCCAAACCCAAGAACTGTGAGATCCTGATCTGAGTTGAAGTTGGATGCTTAACCAACTGAACCACCCAGGCGCCCCTATTGATAACTTTTTAGACATAGGCCAAAGAAAAAATCCATGAAAGAAATAATTGATAAACTTAAATTAATTAACATTAAAAAATTGTGCTCTGCAAGAGATAGGAGAATGAAAAGTTAATGCACTTACTGGGGGAAATAATTGCAATGATATATCTGATAAAGAACTGTTATCAAAAACATAGAAAGTCTTAAAACGCAACAGTAAGAAAACAAAGCAACCTGACTAAAGGTCCAAAGGCCTTAATAGATACCTTATCAAAGAAGATACACAAGTGGGAAATAACCATATGAAAAGATGCTCTGCATCATATGCCATAAGGGAAATGCAAATTAAAACAACAATGAGATGTCACAACACACCTATCAGAATGGCTAATATGCCAGAAAGCTGACAACACCAAATGCTTGTGAACATTAGAAACAACAGGAACTCTCATTAATTGTTGACAGGAATTAAAAATGGTACACTTTGGAAGGTAGTTTGGTAGTTTCTTAGAAAATTAAACATATTCTTAGTATATGATCTAGTACTTATGCTCCTTTGTATTTAACCAAAGGAGTTGAAAATATGTCCATTCAGGGATATTTATAGCAGCTTTATTCATAATTGCCAAAACTTGGAAGCAACCTGGATGTCCTTTAGTAGGTTAATGGACAAATAAAATGTGATATATCTAGACAATGGGATTTTATTCAGCACTACAAATAAATGAGCTATTTAGCCATAAAAAACATGGACAAATCTTAAATACATATTAATAAGTGGAAAAAGTCAATGTGAAAAAGCTGCACACTGTATGATCGCAGCTATATGACATTCTGGTAAAGGAAAACTATGGAGGCAGTAAAAAAAAATCAGTGGTTGCTAGTGGTAAGGTAGGGAGTGAGGAATGAATAGTTAGATAGCAGAAGATTTTTAGGGCAGGAAATCTGCTCTATTTGATACTATACTGGAGAATACACGCCTTTATACATTTGTCCACACCCCTAGAATGTACAACTCTGAGAGTGAACCTTAATGTAAACTACAGATTCTGGGTGATAATGATCTATCAATGTAGGGTCATCAGTTCTGACAAATTTACCACTCTTGTAAGGTATGTTGATAATGAGAGAGGTTATGCATATGTGGGGGCAGGCTATGTATGAGAATTCTCAGTACCTTCTGCTCAATTTTGCTATAAACCTAAAACTTCTCTAAAAGATAAAGTCTATTAAAATAAGTAGATAATTTAAAGCAACTGTTGCATGGAGGTGGGACTGTGGAGAAGGCCCTAACTCTGACAATACTCATTTGAGACTCTTTGGAGGAAGAAACTCATGACTGTAGATATGACCAGAGTAGAAAAGACTCCATTGCAGAATGCAACCACATAGAGCTTTGAATCTGTACTCCTCCCCCTCCTTTTTCGGTTTTATATCTGGTCAAGCTGATTTTTTTTTAAAAAAAAGCATAGATGCTCCCTCTTTTTGTGCCAGTGGGAGATTCAAACTACACAAACCTCTGTGCATGTGCAGGAATGCTCACGCCAGCCCCACACTCTTACTGCAATAAAACCCCAGGCCATAGGTCATGTAGGTCTTCTTGGGAATATAATACCTTCTCCTCAGAAAGTCTTATTCTCTAAGAAATAAGCTTGTCATACCCTTTTTTTAAAAAAGTTTATTTATTTTGAGAGAGACACAGTGAGTGGGGGACTATTCGAGAGAGAGAGAGAGAGAGAGAGAGAGAGAGAGAGAGAATCCCAAGCAGGCCCTATACTGTCAGTGCAGAACCTGATGGGATCTTGAACTCATGAATTGTGGGATCATGGCCTGAACTGAAATCGAGTCAGATGCCTGAAATCAAGAGTTAGATGCTCAACCAACTGAGCCACTCAGATGCCCCCTTTTCATATCCTTTGAGTGTATTAGTGCTATCATCAGTTTTGACAACTGAACCAAATTTTTGGGTTGGAGGTCCATCTCATTTTTGTGAATGACAACAATATTATAATAACTAACTAGTTTTACTCTAGAATAGAACATTTATGTCACTTCAGAACTTAGTATCATAGAAGCATGTTCTCTCAGTTGTGGTGTAAATGTCACTCTGGTCATATAGAACTTTATCAATGAGGCCATAGATGTTCAGACCCAAAGATCAAATAGTCTGAATTATTCTCATGACATTGTTATTAGCACCATTATCATTAAGCAAAATAAAACCCAACTTCTGCCTATGTCCTGGAAACATGTAATATCCAACTTGATGTCGGTCCATAGGAGTTAACTTATAGCAGAGCCTCAGAACACGAGTCAGGTGACCTGCTTGTTTAAGGATCCTAAGGTTGCTGGAGAAGAGAGGGCAGGATATTAAAAACAACTGGTTCAGGAGTAGAGTAGTAAATCAGTTATTCTTAGCCATACCAAAAAAATTAGGGTTCTGAAAACCTGTAAGTCATGTCAACTGATTACTGTGATGACTCAGAGTGTTCTATTCTAGAGCAAAATCTAGTTAATCGTTTTAATATTTCACAAGTGTCCCTTTTGGTTTTCTCTATATCCACAATTAAATCACATAAAAGGTCTCTTTCATGAAGTGGAATTTGAGTGGCACAGAATAACCATGACTTTGATGGAAAGTATGATTTCATGTCTTTGATGACAGTGTTAATCAAAATCAACTGGAAAGATTGACCTACATGCTCATACTACAGCCTAGTTTTATGGATTAGTCTGCTTCCTTATTGCATTGTCCAAAAATATCTCTGATTGCTGTCACTTCATGGGGAAACATTTTCAGGATTAGAAAAATAATGACTTTTCCCCCTGAGATAACAAATTAGGAAATGCTATTCTGCCACAGATACTTCTCAGCTTTCCACTTCATTAGCCATGAAGGACAATGCTTTGCACTGAAATGGGAGATCCATTAGAATGGGTAGTAACCTGAGAATTCATAATGGCTCTAAAGAAAATTTATCCTCACCCCAAATTAAACTGAGTGTGCTCTGCCTGTACCTTGCAGCTGAATTTTGAGACTTAAAGTACATTTTAAATAAGTTGCAAATTCTCTATAACTCAGAAGCTGTTCCTATGGAGTCTCCTTTAAAAAGATGAGATTAATTAGGTACTTTAATGTGGCTCAAATCAGGTCAAATTAAAATTCTCTCTGATAAAAGAAAAATGCAACAAAATCTCAAGTGAAATTTCTATTTGCTACTAGTATCACCAATTCACCAATCAGAACATAATGTTCTGATTTTTGCCAACTTTGCTTCATGTATTGTTCTTTCCTATACCTTTCTTTTTTGATAAATCAAACAATGTCACCTTCAGTATGCATATATATGTATAATGTATATGTTTATATATATGTAAATATGCTTGTCTATGAGAAAAGGGGAGAGAGAGATTTAATCAGTCACTACTGTGCTAGCTTTGTTAATTTTTTTTATATATGTCCTATGTTTTTTTTAAATTCTTCTATTACTCCATTACTATCTTTTTTTGTGTTAAATATATTTTATTCCATGCCATTTTCATTCCCTTCTTGTTTCTTTTACTCTATTGTTTTTCAAGTCATTTTTAGTGGTTGCCCTAAGAATTGCAATTAATATATTAATATTAACAATTAACATATTAACATTAATGCCAATTTTCTTTCAATTGTATACAAAAACTTGCTGCAATATAGCAACTCTTCTTCCTCTAACTTTGTGCTGTTATAGTATTCCAACGACATCTTTTTATAAGTCCATCAGAACAGTTTTATAATTTTTGTTTTATGTAGTTGTTTTTCTAAATAAGGTAGGAGAAAAAAAGAATGACAAATAATAATCCATTTTATATTCATTCATGTAGTTGCCTTTGCCATTGGTCTTTATTTCTTTAAGTGGATTTAAGTTATTTTTACTTTCCTCTCTCTTCACTTTCAAGGACTCCTTTTAATAATTCCTGTAGGGCTGGTCTGCTAAAAACAAATTCTCTCAGTCTTTATTGATCTGAGACTATCATGTTTTTCTTCATTTTTGAATGATACTTACTTGAATATAGAATTTTCAGTTGATTTTTTCCCTCTGTCAGTGGTTTGAATATGCCATCCCACTGTCTTCTGACCTCTATGGTTTTAATAAAAAGGCAGTTGTTAATTTTACTGAGGATCTCCTATATATGACGAATCATTTCTTTTTTGAAGCTTTCAGTATTGTGTTTCTTGGTTTTGGCTTTTGACATTTTCATTATGATGTGTCTGGGTGTGGATCACTTTTGAGGTTTCCCCTTTGGAGTTTATAGAGATTCTTTGATATGTAGATTCATGTCCCTTATCACATTTGAAAGGTTTCAGACATTTCTTCAAATATTCTTTGTGCTCTGTATTCGTTTCCCAGGATGAGAGTAACAAAATACCACAATTGGGTGGCTTATAGCAACAGAAATTTAGTTCCTCACAGTTCTGGAGGCTAAAAGTCTGAAATCAATGTGGCAGCCACGTCATACTCAGTATAAAACTGGCAAGAGAAGGATCTTTCCATGTCTCTTCCAACTTCTAATAGCCACAGATATTTCTTAACTTGTGGCACCACAATTCCAGTCTCTGCCTCTGTCTTCACATATGTCTTTTCACATTATCTTCCTTATGCTTCTGTGTCCAAATATTCCCTTTTTATAGGGACACCAGTCATATGCAATTAGGGCCCAGCCTAATGACCTCATTTTAATTTGATTGCATCTATATAGATAATATAAGGTCACATTCTGAGGAACTGGGGACTAATGCTTCAACATATCTTTTTGTGTTAATAAAATATCCTATAACATGTCCCTTTCTCTATCATCTGAGGGATTCTCATTATATGTATGTTGGTATGCTTATTTGCATTCCATAAATTTCTAAAGTTTTGTTCATTGTTTTTCATTTTTTCCTGCTCCTCAGACTGAATAAACTCAGTTGACATTAGTTCAAGTTCATTGATTCTTCTGTTTCCTTAAGTCTTCTATGGAGCCCCTCTCATGAATTTTTAATTTTAGTGACTTTTGTTTTCAATTTCAGAATTTCTATTTGATTCTTACAATGTGTATCTCTTTATTGATATTGTCTATTAGGTGAGACATATTTTTCATACTTTCTTGTAATTCTTTAAACATGGTTGCATTTAATTATTTGAAAGTATATGTAATAGTTGACTTAATTAATTAATTAATTAATTAATTTTTGTAATTGTTGATTTAATGTTTTTGCCTAGTGGGCTTCCTCGGGGACAGTTTCTATTTATTGATTTTTTTCCTATGTATGAACCATACTTTCCTATTTCTTTGTGCCTCTCACAATTTAATGAAAATTTCAAATGATATCATATAGCAACTATGGAAATTAGATTCTCTGCATGGTTCTTTGTTACTAATTTGTGTTATTGTCACTGTTATTGGTTAATTATTGATTTTACTTGACTAATTCTGCACAGCCGTTGTTCTTTGTGATGTGTAGCCACCGAAGTTTCTTAGGACATTAGCTAATGACTGGAAAGAGATTTCCTTAAGTGTCTTGAACTAGTAGGTTTCCCAGTCTTTGCCAATGAACTCTGTGAATGTGTTGGGGCACACCTTACATGGTCTGCTCTTGGAAGACAGCTTATAACATTCCTTTAGCTTTTATTTCTTGCTAGTGTAGAGCCTAAAGGTCAGCCAGGGGTGAGAGATTACAACCTTCTCAGATGTTTCTTAGGCTGATGCATAGCCCTTCTCATGTGCATGGCCTTCTAAAGTCTCTTACATATTTTGAAGCTTTTCAAAGTCTCTGTTATAAATCTAATTCCCTAGTGGCTCCATTTATGTTTTTGGTCAACTTTTCATTAGACCATGTGGTATCACATGTCAAGCATCTATGCTGTCAAACAATTGCAACTGATTATTTTTAGCAAATGCATTAGGGTTATTCACAGGGTCAGATCTGAGTTAGGTCAAATACACTGAAGTCTTGAGAGTGGAGCATTTCAGGGATCTTCCAGACAGAAAAAATAGTGACAGTTCTCTGAGAATGGGCCTTTTGGGGAGATCTAAATCCATTCTGCCCTCTTCGGTGGCTTCTACATGATGATTTTCACAGCTTTGAGAGTTGCAAACTTACGAATTTTTGGAGTTGTTATGGATTGGTGTGAAGGGTGGGCATAGGCAAGTTCAAATGCCACAAAGATCATCTTACTGAGGTTTAGCCAATTTTCTTGAGTAAAAGTTCCATTGATTGTTATAAGCCTTTGCTTAATTTACAAAGTTTTGGAAAAGTTGATTTGGACAACTTTTGCCAGTATTCTCTTTATTCTTATTGAGCAGCAAGTTTTGGGGTGGGGAGTGGGGGTCTTTGCCCTGCCTTTCCAGAAGTGCTTATTAATGAATTCATTTTCTCAGACAGTCACTTTGATGACTACATTTTCTAGTTTCATTTCCATATAAGGATAAACTCAGGTAATTTTGACTTGAGTGGCATATATCCTAGGTCTCTTATTACCCATATTTATATAGTCCATTTGTGAAAAGAAAATATCACTCCTTCCATTACCAGTTTTTATATTGACACTGTTAGAAATTTTCTTAACTTTATTACATGGGTGACTTCCCCCCCCACATATACATTACTTTTGAGTTTTCAGTTTGTCTGATTGCATGTGTGCCTCTTTATTTTATGTGGGAGTGAATCTTACAAATTAGCAAAAGTAAATGCTAGCTAATGAACTCCTGAGTTTGATCATGGCATCCCCAGTAATAGGAACAAATATAGCACTGAAAAAGTTTCTGACCTGGTTACTTGGTCCAGAAGTAGGCTGGTCTAGAGGAGCATATTGTGCAACAACTACTTTAGAGAAGAGATTAAGATGGTATGACCATTTGTATATCTGTAGTATGCCTCAATGGAAAAATATCTAAATCTTAAAATTTGGGACAGACCTTCTTTCCACATGAATCCTATCTCAGAGCATGCTAGGAATCTCCAAAATGAATCCTTTTCTCACCCCCCCCCCTCACTTGTTCTCCTTACAAATATTTAATATTGAAATATATTTCCTCCTTCCCCCCACTTCCGATCTTCCATGATCAAGTGGGATTTATTCCTGGGTTGCAAGGGTGGGTCAATATTTACAAATCCATCAGAGTCACACAGCACATTAATAAAAGAAAGGATAAGGAGTATATGATCCTTTCAATAGATGCAGAAAAATTATTTGACAAAGTACAACATCCATTCATGATAAAAGCCCTAAACAAAGTAGGTTTAGAGACAAATACCTCAACATAATATGGGCCATATATGGAAAACCCTCAGCTAATATCATCCTCATCCTATATGTGAAAAAACTGAGAGCCTTTCTCCTAAGGTCAGAAACAAGACAAAGATGACCACTCTCACCACTTCTATTCCACATAGTACTGGAAGTCCTAGCCACAGCAATGAGACAAGAAAAAGAAATAAAAGGCATGCACATTGGTAAGGAAGAAGTAAAACTTTCACCATTTGTAGATGACATGATACTCTACAAAGAAAACCCAGAAGTCTCCACCCAAAAAATACTAGAACTCTACTCCTTTTTAAAATTTTACCCTTTCAACATTTCTTATAACTTCACAACGAAGCTTTTTTCACTATTTTTATAATTGTATCTCTCCTTCTGCTTTAATTTAACTCTACATGGAGAGAAATCTTTCTGTTCTTTACTGATATATCCCAAATTGAGACAGTGTCTAACTTAAAGTACATGCTTGGTAAATTTTTACTGAATAAATATAAGTATTAAAAAATGAAAATCTCAGAGTGATTGTCATAGCCTAGATACTCCTGTTAAATTGACTATTTTCTCTTGTCTATGAAGACACAAGAACTGTGTGAACTAAACCCTTTCCCTTACATCATATCCAATCAAGAAACTGATGGGGTGTCTTGTCATACTTTCTTTGCCTGGATGCATTTTTGCCAATAGGAGCCATTTCAGGGTCTAATTAGGTATGAGGTATGTTTGTCATTCACTATGTCTATGACAAACTGTAGGATACTGAATATAGTAATAGGACTGCTCCTCTGAGTCTAATTTAGCAATCTAAATGTATATTTCTAAGCTGTCATGACAACAGTTTATACTATCAGGGCAGCTAGTAAATATTTTTCTATTTAAATTCCTTTAAGTTTTGCATCTTCAGCCATCTGTTTTAACTCTGATTAATCTATGACAGAGAACCTAGAACTCTTGAAAGCTTTCACCTTTGCCTATAATTGTGTCCTGGGTCATACTGTATCTGAGCTGCCAATGAAGACACTGCCTATTTCTTCTCTGCACAGTTTACAAAGAAAATGCACAGCATTTTTAGTATTGTTACTTTGCTTTTGTCTAGGGGATTAGTAGCTTTAGAATTTACCAATAAGAAGATCCTTGATACTTTGTTTACAACTTGCTTTTCTTTACCATGTTTTCTAGTATTTCAGAAATATTTCCTATATGTGTGGAAATATAAAAACAGAAATTCTTCTCTTTGATTTTTTTTTTGCCTTTGTATTTGTCAGCTCAACAAGGTACTCCTTACATAAAAATTCCCAAACATTGGGGCACCTGGGTGGCTCAGTCGGTTAAATGCCTGACTTTGGCTCAGGCCATAATCTCACGGTTTGAGTCCTGCCTCAGGCTCTGTGCTGACAGCTAGCTCAGAGCCTGGAGCCTGCTTTGGATTCTGTGTCTCCTTCTCTCTCTGTCCCTCCCACACTTGCACTCTCTCTCTCTCTCTCTCTCTCTCTCAAAAATAAATAAACATTAAAAAATTCACAAACATTTGTGCCACTCAATTATATATTATATTTGCAATTTTAATTTGCAGATACATATCATAGTTACTATTGCTAACTCCCCTCACAGAGCAGGAAATGACAAGCAAGAAGTCACAACTATTGGTGAAACGTAGCTGTGCTTAATATAAAAGAATAAAGAATTCTAAAGGAAATTACGTTTAAATATAAAAAGATTAAGAATTCTAAAATCAGAAATTGTTAATTGACACCTAGGGCCATATGCTATGAAGCCTTTAAAATGTTTTTAAACATAATGGTTCTACACATCTGATTATGATTACGAAAGAGTTCTGACTCCTTTTCAAAGTAGTGAAACAAGCCTATTTTTCTACTAGTTTTGTGACTGTAGGTAGAGGTGAAGAACAGAAAGCAGTTCTCAACTAATGGTTCTTTTTTATAAGTTTATTTACTTATTTTGAGAGAGAGTGCACACAGAAATGGCAGAGAGAGAGAATCCCAAGAGAATCCCACCTTGACAGTGTGGAGCCCGATGTGGGGCTCAAACTCACAAACTATGAGATCATGACCTGAGCCGAAGTCAGATGCTTAACCAACTGAGCCACCCATGCACCCCTTTAATAGAGGTTGTTAATGAGGGCCATATGACCACTCAATGGATATTTGGGAAGTCTGTAGGGAGTGTCTTTTGGTTATTATAATGATAGAGATTCCACGCTATATTGGGGGGTGGGAGGAGGTTAGGAAATCTGTAAGTTCTGCAATGTGTGCAACTGATCCACACAGCAAAAAACTGCTTTACATTCTGCAGGACTTTCAACTTTATTCACTTAGTCATATAGGAAAAAGCCCATCTGCAGTTACTTGAACCAAGAACATAATGATTTGCGGGATATAGCTTTAATACATATTTTCACAATTGACGTCCTTAATCTTATAAAGACATGGCAAGCAACACTTGAAAGCACCTTGAATCAAAAAGAAGAGATTAAGATGGTGAGAAAAGACATGATCTAAACTGCTTTGCTTTGGGATATCTCAGCTGAGGCTGGGCAGTTGAATGGTGACTTTTGTTTGAATATAACTTTCAAATAACAAAAATAAATTTAAAAAAAAACAAGACAAGATTTTACATTTGGACATACATGTAAAGTATGAAAGCTAATGAAGGTTAGAAAATATTTCAAATAGGGGAAACCTAAATTTGTCGCCCTTCCCCTCCATACCAAATGAAGAGTGGCTGAGCTTTCATACACTTTCTGGTTCCAGACTGTTGAAATCAGCATAAAGCTTTATAAAATGACCTCTCTCATCTATCAATACTTGTCTTTCCTGGTTCCATAGCATCTGCCACAACCTTTGCATTGCCTAAGAATATTATGATGTTGACCCACAGTAACTTCTGCACTTTTTTTTTTACCTCCCACAGCTTTTATTATTTGTACCAAACTTGTTAACATTTGATTACATTCTGCCTTGTATTGTTCTAATGATTTATATTTGCGAGGCTTTTCTGTTGCAAGAAAATGTCAATGCTACTTGTATTATCAAGAGGGCTTAGACTGGAATGTGAATATCATGTCAATATATATGAAGGTCTTGAGAGATAATACATTTGGGAAATGAGACTGGCCACAGTTCTGTAGGAGTTGTTTTGAGAAATCACTTGAAGTTAAGGGTTTCTTTGGAAACCCCAAAGAATACTGCAGGAAGAGAAAAGGCAGCGATATTCATTAGGGTGGCTATCAGATTTGGTCTTTATCCTCTGTTGCCTTTTTTACCTTTATGCATGGAGGCTTGAATTATATCAAGGCAGTGATGTGCTAATCCCCACATAAGTGGGTTATAGGTTAAATCTTAGCAGCCAGAATATCTGATGATGGGATCTCATGGATATCACCTTCCTTCTTACGTTTTCTATGATTTTTGTTTATACATTGGGGCATTGCTCCATTTCTGCACCAATTGTTTAAGCTGCTGTCCTTAATATGTTACTAATTAATATGTCTCTAAGTAGCAAATATTTGGGCTTTTGATGTAGTAGTCCATACATTTAGGAAACACACATAGATACACAATTCTTTATCAATATTCGTTGGGAATTGTGATGCGAAGCCTGTATGTGTGTGTTCGTACCAAGACCACCCAACACTCAGTTTGTGTCATGTTGTAAAAAAAAAGATTTAGTGGAGATTTATCTGAAAGCAGAAGTGGTAAGACAGATCTGAATTTTGTGTCTTATCTCTGCTCCTGCCTGACATGGGCTCCTGGGTGTCTAATAGCAACTTCAAACAGTCTGAAATTGACTCTGTTATTCCCCCTCAATCCCAAATCAACTACTTCTGCAGTCTTTCTAGGCTCTAGGTAACAATTAGTCATGCTTTTGATATAACAGTCTAGAAATTTAGGTTGTATGTGTTCATGGTAATTCCATTTGTTGCATTTTTTTCAGATCAAAATGCTAGTGTTCTTTTCTCTTTCTCTCACACTATGCATCAAAACTGCCAGCATATCCTGTCAGTTCCATCTTCAAAATAGATCTAGAATTAAATAACTCCTTGCCACTGACACAGCTATGAACTTGATTCTAGCAACCATTGTCATTTGCTTTTGTTAGTGTAATAGCCTCCTAACTTGTCTTCCAGCTTCTGACCTTGGCCTCCTGCCATCAATTCTCAAGCCAACAACCAACATAATCTTGTTAAAACATGAGTGAGATCATGTTACTTTTCTGCTCAGAACTGTCCAATGGATTTCCATCTAACTCATATCACCCAGAGTAAAAGCCAAAGTCCTTACTAAGATTTATAAAAGCCTTATGTAATCTGGCTCCATTAGCTTCTGTGATTGTGTTTTTTTAAATACTTTCTTCTTACTCATTTTCAGTCACATTGGGATCCTTGCTGTATCACAGATTCACCAGGCACACTCTCACATGGTAGCCATTACACTTGCTATCCTCTGTGTTAGAATGTTTCTCCCCCAAATATGTGCATGACTAGTACGCATATTTCCTCCAGACTTTTACTCTAAAATCATTTTCTCATGAGAACTACTGTGGTTAGTCTATCTAAAATTTGAAAACCCTTTGACAATTCAATTATCCTTATCAGAAAATAGGCTTAATTTTTCCTGCTTAGCACTTCCAACTATCTAAAACAGTATTTTTTACTTGTTATCTTGTAAATTGTCTTTCTTCCCCCCACTAAAATATATTCCCTAAAGGCACATTTTTTTCAACACTGTATCCCCATTACCAAGAAGTTTGCCTGACTTTTGACACATGACACTCAAATATTTGCTGAATAAATAAGTGAAAGGACAGCAATGAAAATGCTCATGTTTGATTTGAGGAGAGACTCTTGATCTGGGAGAGAAGTGATTTCATTGTGAGGTTCAATTAAATCTTCCACTTCTTAGCACTTAAGATAAAACACAATGAGACTTTGCATTTAGGGATCCAGGTAGGAATCAGAAGAAACAGAAAATGGAGGTAATTTGGCTTTTGAATATCTCTTTACTCATGATGAAAAAATCTTAACTAAATTCTGTAGAAATGTAAATGCAAAGAATTATGTTGGAAAACAGATCCTTCCAGCACTATGACAACATCATTAATGTATCATGCTATTCTTTTCTGCTGAACTCAAATGAGGTGTTAGAATCCTTAGTACAGTACTACAGATAGTCAGCCCTCAATCATTTGAAGGTGACACACAAATTGAAACTTATTTCCACTCTTGAATGTTCTTTGCATGTATTAGAGGTGCCTTATCTGGTCTTAAGCTTCCTTACATATTAGAGGATTCCAAAGGAACAGGAATGGAATTAACTAACAAATGTTTTGGTGGCTTCTTTTGTGGCCAGCATTGTGGGAGGTTGCAAAGCAATATAAAAGACAGCTTTAGCACTCAAAAAAATTGTTTTCTAAAAAATGTGTAGTAAGAGGAAAGGATAATGAGATACCTTTAAGCAGATCCACATATGAAAATGGTGATCTCTCCCTTCCAAGATCTGTATTTAGCAACACAAATATAGAAGTGAAAACTGAAATGCTGACACTTTTTTTTCCTATGGAGCTGAGCCCTGCTGCCTTTCCTTTTTCTTTTCATTTTTTTCTTTATCTTTCATTTCCTTTCTTTTTTTTTTTTTACTATCTCAAAAATATGTTAAATTAAATCAGGTAAAGTTAAATTTTGCAAATGCATTTGATTATGTTAAAATTAAAACCTAAGTTCATCAAATGATTCCATTATGACATGAAACAGAAAGCCCCAGAGTGGAAAACAAGATATGAAATACATATATTAATACCGAACCTGTCGCAATAACTCTCAAAAGTTAATAAGAAAAATACAAACAGGTTGCCAGAAAAATAGACAGGAGACTTGATCAAGCACTTTAAAATAAGGAATAGACTCTTGCTGAGTGAAAGTACAAAATCTGGATAAGAAGCAAAGAAGCACTATTTGTTTGAATATGTTAGAGTTCCTGAGGCAAAAAAAGACATGAGGAGCCAGAAGCGATGAAGGAAATTTTGATGTGTTGAGCAAAACTTTGTACGCACTGCTTTTCCTTTCTGGTCATTAACCAAATCATTGCGTGGGGAAGGAGATTGAGTAGCAGAGGAGAGGTCTTGGCTAAGAGGCAGGGAAACCAGATCTTATAGTTCTGTGAAGGAAAATATTAGAAACCAGGACTGACAAGGAAACCAGGACTTGAGAAGCCAAGTCTCTTGAGGTCATAATACATGAGACCAACAATCAGCATCAGTTTTCCCTTTGAAACATTTGTTAATTAAGGAATTGGGGTAAGAGGAGAAGGTCAGCAAAAAGCTGTGAGAAAGCAAAGCAAGGATTTTGAAGTCTTCCTCTGCTCAAAAGAAGAAACTTCCAAGTCAAGACATGCTAAGGAGGAAAGAGTTGTCAGTTGGGATGCCTGGAAAGCTATACCCAAGGAGTAGAGCCAGACTGTGGGTAGACAAAGTGTTTAAACCCTGCCAGCCAGCCCTGAGTCAGTTCATTCTCTGATTCTATTGAAGCAGTCTGTCCCTACACTTCCTGCTAGGGCAGCAGTTCCCACACATTTTGGCTTTAGGTTTCCTTTGCACTCTTCAAATGATTGAGGACTCCCAAAACGTTTTGTTTATATGAGTTATATCTATGGCTATTTGCCATATTTGACCAAAACTGAGACATTGTAAAAATGCTTATTTCTTAACTCAAAAAGTAATGAACTTATGTTACATAAGTAACATAGTATAAAAAATAACTTTTCCCAAAGAGCAAAATATAATGAGAAGTGTGGCACTGCTTAAGATTTTTGCAAATCTGTTTTATGTCTGGATTGAAAGAAGACAGCTCAATTCTCATATCTACGTCTTCATTTGATCTATTACAGTTTTTTGTCTTGGTTGAAGTATTTCAAGAAAACGTCTTCTTGTGCAGATATATAGTTGAAAAAAAGAGTAATTCATTAACTTTTTCAGATAAGTATGATATAATTTGATACTACGCTAAAATTCAACAAGTGATATTTTCTTAAAGATGAGTTGAAATGTGGAATCTCAAATCATATTGATGAACTTTTTTTACTCTGGGAAATTAAAATGCATTCATGTATCTTGCATTTTAAATGAAACTTTTATTTACTTGTAATTTTGCAATATCATGGATTGTTTATGGAAAATATAGATTCACCAAGGTTTGCAGATTATCTCCTTAGGACCATGTCACCTTTGCCTTTGCTATGAAAGTGATATGAGAGAAATTGAAGTATGTGGAGCCTATTGTAGAATAACCTCACTAACACCTGAACATTTTTCAGAGAAAGTTCTGTAGGCATTCCGTTTTGAGTCCCCTTTTACCACAATACTGTTTGAAAGCTTCAACCCCAGGGTAGCCACATCAAACTAAAATCCATCAGAGCTTCTCACAGACATGGTAAGTTTCTTTCCTGATGTGGCCTGTATTAACACCAGGAGGGAGATCCGATATGCTTTATACCATGTGTATAGAATAAAGACTTAACCAAAAGAAAGCCTAGGTATATAAACCTGACCCGTAGAGAGGTTGCCTCAATTACAGAAAAAAAAGCACAATGAAGAAGTGTGCAGTTACTCTGCACATTCAGTCATAGCTACTTCAGTCCCCTCTGATCATTTTGATATTGAGGTGAACTTATATTACAAGTCCTTTGGAGTATGATCTGAGGTAAGGATTAAACTAGCATTAGACGGACATTATGGAAAACCAAAATATTTTTGAATAATCATTTATTTAATAAGTAAGAAGGTGTACAAGCCTGGTTAACTGACACATCATGGAGACAATTACATGATTCTGGAACATAAAACAAGGCAAATGGCATAGCATTCAACAAGCAAAGAAAATTCCCAAGGGGGAAAAATGCAATGTAAGAAAAAAAAAAAGCATGCTTTTGCAATGTCAGTTTCTTGCCATCAATAAAATATCAGAAGAAAGTCAACTCCAAGTATACCATTGTGGTTAAATATGATATTATTATTTTATTAAGACTAATATAAAAGTTATAAAATTTGGCTGCAGAAACCACAAGGGAGATAAACCAGTAATAATGCCTCAGCAGATTTTGATACAATATTGAAATTAGTAAGTAGTATTAGCATTACAGAAGAAAGGATCAGTGAGATAGAGGACAACTATAAGTGTTTCTCAGAACTCAAAGGAAAAGGAAAAGATGAAAATGTTAAAAGAACAGTAAATATAGAAGATGAGGAAAAGAGATACAACTTATAGGAAAAAAGATAGGATGAAAAAATATAGGATGGAAGATAAAAAAATTTTAAATGATACTGGATTGAGAAATATCTGCCTATATAAATTGGTTGTACTCATTAAATTCAAGCAAAATTGATAATGATGCACACCTATATTTATGCCAAAAAATGTTGGATGAAGAAAAATATATATAAATATCCAGGCAAGGGAGGAATCAAGTTACTTATAATGAAGGAAATTAGGTTGATCTCAAACATTTTTGAGATGTTAAATGTCACAATAGAATGAAACAAGAGGTACCATTTTGAGAAAATAAGTTTATAGCTAAAGGATTCTATAGCCCATCAAGTGAGTAAAGATCATATTTCTACTCCTTTCATACATGAAATATACTCTCTAATTTAACCCTTCCCTGAAAGAAAAGCTATAGAGACCAAGAGATGATATGTAAAATAAAGCATTTTACAAAATTCAACATCCCTTCATCATAAAAACTCATAATAAATTGGGCACAAAATGAACATAATTCAACATAATAAAGGCCATATATGACAAGCCAATAGCTAACATCACACTCAATGGTAAAAGGTTGAAATCCTTCCCTCTAATATCAGGAACAAGACAAGGACACTCATTCTCACTACTCCTACTCACTGTCATACTGGAAATCCTTGCCAGAGCAATTAGGCAAAAAGAAGAAGTAAGGTTGCCAAAGCAATCTTGAGAAAGAACAAAGCGGGAGACATCACATTTCCTGATTTCAAATTATATTACCAAACTATAATAATCAAAACAGTATTGTACTGGCATAAACACAAACATAGACCAATGGAACAGAATTGAGAGCCCCTAATATAACCCCATATATTTGGTTAACTAATATTTGACAAGGGAGCTAAATATACTTTTAGGAAAAGTATAGTCTCTTAAGTCAATGGCATTGGGAAAACTGGATATGTATGACCAAAAGAATGAAATTGAAGCCTTACTTTATACAACTCACAAAAATTAACTTGAATTAGGATTTAAATGTAAGCATTGCAATCCTAAAACTCTAGAAGGAAACACAGGGAAAAAACTCCTTGACCTTGCTCTTGGCAATCATTTTTTGGATATGGCACCAAAAGCATGAATAACAAAAGCAAAAATCAACAATTAGAAGTGCATCAAACTAAAAAGCTCCTGCACAGAAAAGAAACAATCAACAAAATGAAAAGGCGATCTATTGAATAGGAAGATGTATTTGCAAAGCCAGTATCAGATAGTTAATATCCAAAATATATAAGGAACACATACAGCTATTTCAAAAATCTTATTCAAAAATGGGCAGAGGAACTGAATAGACATTATTCCAAAGACATAAAAATGGCCGACAACTAAATGACAAGGTGCCTGATATAACTAACCATTATTAGTTAATAATTAGGAAAATGCAAATCAAAACCACAAGCTATCACCTCATACCTGTTAGAATGGCTATTACCAAAATGACAAATAACAAATGCTAACAAGGATGTGGAGAAAAGGGAAGCTTGTTCTACTGTTGGTGGCAATGTAAATTGGTAGAGCCACTATGGAAACTAGTGTGGAGGGTCTTCAAAAAATTTTAAAATAGAATTACCATATATTCCAGCCATTCCACTTCTGAGTATATATCTGAAGAAATTAAAATTGCTCTCTTAAAGGGATGTCTACATTTTCATGTTCATTACAGCATTATTCATGTTAGCCAAGACAGGGAAACAATCTGAATGCCCACCAAAAGATGAATAAATCAAGAAAATGTGTGTGTGTGTGTGTGTGTGTGTGTGTGTGTGTGTGTGTGGAGAGAGAGAGAGAGAGAGAGAGAGAGAGAGGTACAAACGTACACAATGGATTATTATTTACCCATAAAAAAGGAAGGAAATCCTGTTTTGTGACAAACATTAATGGACCTTGGGAGCATTACTCCAAGTGAAAAAAATCATGAAGAGAAAAGCAAATATGTATGATCTTTCTTATAATGTGGAATCTAAAAACATCAAATTGGTAAAAACAGGGAATATAATGGTGTTTTCCAGAGGCTGAAGGGTGGGGGGAGATGGCGGAGATGTTGGTCAAAAGCTACACGCTTGCAATTATAAAATGAGTCCGTTCCTGGGATTTAATGTACAGCATGGTGCCTATAGTAACAATAATGTATTATATACTTGTTGCTATGAGAGTAGAGCTTTAATATTCTCACCACCGCAGCAACACATGGTAATTATGTGAGATGAAGAATGTGTTAACTAATTTTATTGTGGTAAACATTTTGCAATATACATGGGTATCAAATCATCATATTGTGTACTTTAAACTTATGCAATGTTACATGTCAATTATATCTCAGTAAAGCTAGAAACAAGAATCATTATGGAAACTTTGGTACTAAGAAAAATGCAAAGCTGAAGAATTGTGTCAAAACAATAGCTGTAAGTATGATTAGTAAACTAAATTTACATGGCCAAAATTCTTGAAAGACATTGTAAAAATAATTTAACAATAATAGATGAAAAATGGGAAAAGAGAGATGCTAATTTTCTTTTCCTATGAAATAGGAGTATATGGATACTGTTTTATTCTTGATGTTGATAATTAAGGCATTGCAAACTTACTTGAACTTATATTTCTCTTAAAAGAACAAATAGAATAATTGGACTCAACCACCTTATGCTCAATTAAAGCAGAATCTAAATCTTTCACATAATCAAATAGGCAATGAGAAAAAAACAACAAATCCTTTGTCAGCATATTAACAGAGAAAACAAAGAAAGAGCAGAACATATATTTAACTAAATTCAAAACCAAAATGGCTAAAAGGAAATTTGAAAATATAATTTGTGACAGTGAGTGTAAATAATTGAAACTCTCTGTTAAAATATAGAGATTCAAGTAGAAATTTTTAAAATGTACTTTACAAGAACAAAAGCTAAAATGAAGTGATTGAGAATTCTTAAAATTTGCAACAACTAAACAAAGCAGAACCAAGCATCACAATGTTAATGCTATAAAAAGTAGAGTTTATTATAAGAAGCATTAAAGAGGACAGGGGGTCATTGTTTATTAATGAGGGATCAGAACACGTATACTGAACACTGTTTAAAAAATCCAAAGATGAAGTGGCAAAAAAAGAAATAATAATAGAGGATGATTTAAATACGCAGTTTAAAATTAAAACATAACTTTAAAAATTTTAAATATAGAGGTGTTGAAAAGTTAATTATTCACATCATATATGTAAAATTTTCCCAAGAGAATAAGCATTCCTTTCAAGTACTTAAGGGATATTTATATATTGATCAGAAATTTCAAAAACCAGAAATTGTAGTCTTTGTCTATCTCTAAACAAGACTATAAAATCTGAGTCCAGGGGCACCTGGGTGGCGCAGTCGGTTAAGCAGCTGACTTTGGCTTAGGTCATGATCTCCTGGTTCGTGGGTTCGAGCGCCCGATCAGGCTCTGTGCTGACAGCTCAGAGCCTGGAGCCTGCTTCAGATTCTGTGTCTCCCTCTCTCTCTGCCCCTCCTCCATTCATGCTCTGTTTCTCTCTGTCTCAATAATAAATAAACATATTTTAAAAAAAATCTGAGTCCATGTCTACAACACAATCTACTAAATAAAATGAATAATTAATTTTTGGATCAAGGACTTATCAAAATTTTAATTATCAACTCATTGTGTAATACTGGAGTTCTTTTCTTCCTCCTGTTTTCCTTCCCCTCCCTTCTTTTCTCTTATCTTTCTTTCCCTTCCCTTCTTTTCCTTATACTTCCTTCTTTTCCATTACATTAGCAGGTCAGTCCTAAATCTCCTAGGTGGGACATAGCAAGATAGGTATAGGTGTTGATAGTTTGTGTTGAGGGGGTCTCATGTTAGATCAATGCTGGACATCAGATCCTGAATGAAATGAAGAAGACATCCCTATTGAGGAGTACATTAGCATTGAGTGTGAGAGGCCAAGTGAAACAAGAACAGCATTTATGAGGGAAATGGAGGAGGAGTGTGGGGGGCGGGGGTTCATCCATGGAAAGTTAGAGTCTAGAGAGGTTTACAAGGGTTTTCAGAAGGAGGAGGAGGGGCCTGATATGGGATGCTAGAGTCAGAAAGAGCTAGGGACAGTGTCTATACATTGAGGTGGCATAGGGAAGAGCCTAGCAGAATGGGTGGGGTATCTATGAGAGGGAGTGGTCACACAAGGTTAGAAAAGTGTTTATATGGGGAAAGCGTTTTAAGTCAAGAGGTCAAAGCCTATGCAGTATGAGGAAAAATGAAAATGAGGGAGCTGCCTGGCTTTAGGAGACAACCATACAAGGTGAGGATGGTATCTGGTCAGGCCAATGGTGGAAGAGGAAAAGAGAGATTGGTTAACTACAGTGCAACACATCAAATAAATAACTATTTTAAGGATGATGGGAGCCAAGCTTCTTACCATTGGAGGAAAGATTTATGAATATGGAGAGTAAGAGAATTTGAATGAACTCTCTGATATTGGGTTGGAATTGGAGATAGCAACTTGAATTTAGAGTTTTCCATATAGATAGATATAAATTATATGTTTGTATTTGTATAGATATGTGTGTGCATGTTTCATATATGTATATCTATATATTCCACAGCTCTGAACACTGAGAGCCTGGGGTCAGCAACACCTATTAGCAATGAGCACTTTCAGTTTCCAGATCTTTCTATGTAATATTTTTTATTAAACAAATTCAGGACTTATTTGAGAAATGGCTGATCCATAGCTAGAAAAGAGAAGGTACGAGATGGACCTGGAACTATGTCTTGTGCTAGAAAGTAGGGAAGTGCCCAAAGAATAATGGGTTTATGTCCAAAGGACATAAAAGTTAGATTTAGTGGGTTTCCATTGGCCAAATTTGGGACAGTCTGAATATTAAAATAGATAATAGTAGTAACAGAATAAAATAAGAAACCACGAGTTCACAGTGTGACTTATTTGATGTTGTATAATGAAATGTGTCAGCATTCAAAAGAGCTACATCATTCAATGAACCAGTGTTTTACAAATGATTTTTAAGACTATGCATGAGTAAAGGACCCATTCAAAGTGCAAGATAGGCCAATGGATTCTAATGTAACATAGTACCAAAAGTTCACTGGTATGGAATCTGATTTGACATTGCAACTAAGCTTTAAGAAATTATCACTTATTGAGTTTCAATATAATATCAAGCAAAATATCTATAATTATCTAAAATGGCAGTTAAAGTTCTCCTCCCCTTTCCAACCCAAATATGTCACAACATGTTGGAAAGTAGAAAAAGATACAAGTCCAGCTATCTTCACATAAACTAGATATTATAGATGTTACAAAAATTTAAAGCAATACCCCTTTTCTCACTATTTTTTTGAAAATACAGTGATTTTTAATAAAAATATATTATTTCTGTTAACATGTAATGTTATAAATGAATAAATTAATATTCTAAGTGTTTCTCCATTTCAATTTCAAATATTCAGATAGATATAATCCACATAAACCAAACCTGTATAGGGTCTTTGATGTTTCAGAATGTAAAGGGATGTCTTGACTCCAAAATGTTTGAGGATCACTGGACTGGGAAAGTAAAATATGCTCCCTGGACAGCCTTGAAGGCCCAAGTAAGATATATGGTCAACCTGTTGTATTTTTTCCTTCAGCAGTAACCAATGGCAAAAAACTGCACATGAGTCAGTCATGATTTTTCTAAGCAAAAGTGTTTAAAATGTATTAAAAAGGAGTGCTTGTAATAAGTGAATATGGAATTTAATCTGATTAATGAGTGAAAAGAGATCATCAAGATGATGACGGAATTGGAAGTCCTAAAATGTTGAACGCTTGCTGAAGCAAGGGAAAGGAAACTGGAAAGATAGAATATGGTGATTGGAGTATGGAATTAATTAAGTTAAAGTTATAAAAAGGTTACAGTTCTTGATAATAAGTCTATCATATGATTGTGGCAGTGAGTGTTGGATAAAGAGTGAAAAACATAATCACTGAAGAAGAGAAGGTCAAGGATCTGAAGAACTTGATAGAACATTTTGTATACTAAATTTACAGTATACAAAATTGAAGCAAGAATAGTATTTGAGATAGTGACAGCGAGGCTGGTTCTAAAATCATTGAGAAATTTGTCTGTCAGGGGAGGGGGAGATGATGTAGTAATTGGCACATGACGCAAATGACAATAGGCAAAGCATGGTATAGTGTGATGTCATGAGATTCAAAATAAATAAATAAATAAATAAATAAATAAATAAATAAATGATAAATAAATAAATAAATAAATGTCATGAGATTCAAAGTTAATAAATAAAGGAATGGCATACTGAGATAATGGAATATCATCCACAATTATTTTATAAAATGGTGTTCAACAACATGGGGAGATATTTATGTAGGTGAAGAAAAGATTATGTAATAGTTTTCATTGCATGATTCTAGTAACATATGCAAAATTACTGCACTAGGGTGTGCATGCACATACGTATACTTGAGAGAATTTACAGAAAATAAAAAAGACTAGAAAGCTAAACACCAAAATGCACGTCAATTAAATCTAGATTGTTGTATTAAAAGGAATTATGATTTCCTTCTGCATGCTTTGCTATAATTCCCAATTTTTCTATAATGATTATAAATTACTTTTATAATTAGGACAAAATTAAAGTTTTATTTACCTTAGAGAAAGTAGTTTGAAGCCTTTATAGATGGCAATCTACATTTAACATCATTAGTTTTCTATTATTGGGCATAGAAGATTAGTAGTCTTCGCAAATATTTTTGTAAAGTTCTCTTTAAAGGTATTAAATTTCCATTCAGATTATTTGCCTAATCCTAGAAATAGACAATGCCATTCAAATATGCCCCTCCCCCATCATCGTATGTTGACTAGAATTTCCACTATTAGGTTATCATCTAAGAACTTTCTGTACACAACTATATTTCTTAGAAAAAGTAAAATGTTCTTTAATTAGTATATAAGTAATGCTATTTATTTTTGTTCTATTTTTCCTGTTGGTGTTTCATTTTGTTTTTATTAAGCTCATTGTCCATTGTCACTCAGAAGATAACCAAGTCTTTACTGAGTCCATCTTCTACAACTAAGAAATAAAGTCTGGACCTTGAGGGATCTCTCTGGATCTCTCCCAGGGTGGGGTACTTTAGTTACTAAGTATAAGTAAGATAGTCACTTACTGTTTAACTACCCTTCTTTAGGTCATTCCTTTTTCTGCTAGATAAAACTCTCCAATAGCATCACATGACTTATGTCATGGAATCCGTACTGTCTCCCACTTTCTTAAAAGTTGCCTTGTAAGGGAAATTAAAGCAAAACTGAACCCTTGGGACTTCATCAAGATGAAAAGCTTCTGCAAGGCAAAGGAAATAATCAAGAAAACTAATAGGCAACCGACAGAATGGGAAAAGATAGTTGCAAATGACATATCAGAT